>NC_135540.1:143841190-144141190 GCF_045843805.1 Urocitellus parryii | reverse complement strand
ATGGCCACGTCGGCCCTCCAAGGGGGGCTCCCACACGGACCCAGCAGGCCTTCTGCCTGGAAGCTCCCTTGTCGACTTGTCGATCGGGCATCCCAGCTGACCTGGCCGGGCCGGGCTCAGCTCTGCAGAGGTGGGGGCGAGGCTGACCTGGCTCTGGAGGCCAGGCTCCACCTGAGCGGAGCCTCCAGGTTCTGAGTGTGGTTGGGCAGCTCCAGCAAGTGGGGTCAGGTGCCAGCCCTCCCCCGGGTCTGGCCTTTGTCCCCGCAGACATGGTGGTGTGCGTGCCTACCCTGCTCACCCTTGCTGGGCCTAGGTGTGGGCCTCACAGGTGGGTTTTATCCTGGGCAGACCCTCCTGCCTCCCGTGCTGGAGCGGGGCCTGACACTCCAATGTCCAGTCCCCACTGTCCTCATCAGAGAAGCGCCAGGTCCTGTTTCTACCCCAGCACCAGCCTCTGCCTCCTGCCTGTGCTGGGCCTTCCTGGGGCCTTCGCCAGGAGGCTGGGCAGGCTAGGTGCTCCTGCGCTCAAGCAGGGCCTGGGGCTGGGCTCGGCGTGGCTTTTGGACCCCAGCCCCTGCCCCAGGGCTGTCTCCCGACTGAGCTGACCTGAGGCAGAACGTGGGGTGGTCAGTTCCGTGGCTGGCTGGGGTCCTCAGGTCTTGCCTCAGTTTCCTTGTGGGCTGAGTGGGTCCACCAGCCAGTCCAGGTGGAACAATGAGGCTTGTGTCTCCTGAGCTAAATATAGAGCCGAGGCAGCCATGCGACCGGCACGATTCCCAGGAATCTGGGGGGCCAGGCTTCCTGCCAGGCGGGCCTCGCCTGCAGGGTAAGGTGGGTAGGGTCAGGGCCAGGGGGGTGGCTGTTTGCTTTAGGATAAGGCTGGCTCCTCTGGCCAGGCTGCCGCCAGCCTATCCCCCAGGATTGTGTGCAGGCTGGCCCTAGGGGCCATGCTTCCGGCCATCTGGTGGTCACTTGGCTCTGCCCCTCTTCTCAGCAGTGACTGTAGGCAGGGGTCTGTCTGTTCACCCTCTGGGCTCCTTCCCATCCATGCATCCTTCCCCAGGCTTTTCTTCCTTCTGACAGGTAAGGAGGGCCTGGGGCTGGGCAGACCCTCCTGATACTGGCTGTGCAGCAGCCTGGCCTTGGGCAGCTCCCAGGGGTGCCCAGGCTCTTTCTAGCAGTCATATGCATGTGCACATGTGTGTGTGCTGCCTTGTGTGTGGTGTCTGTCCAGGAGACCCTGGGCACTGGGCCAGCTGGGGTGGCCAGGGCAGGGTCTTGGCCCCTCCTTCATTGTCCTGTAGCCTGGGAGCCCTATGAATGGTGGAATTTCAGATAGTGACAGGTGGTGGGCAGGGTCTTCCTGGGAATGGGGCTGGGACCCTGCGAGGGCTGGGGCGGGGCCTCAGAAGGCCCCTGTGTCTGTGGGCCTGGCGGCCCCTCCCACTGGGAGCTGTGGGCCCTGGGGCCCTGAGACAACTGCATGGGCTGTGCTGCCAGGGTGGTCTGTGGGGTGAGCTTAGTGGGCAGGCAGCTGGCAGCCCCTTCCCACCTCTGCCATCTCTCCCCTTGCAGGGAAACCAGGGAGGCTGGTGAGGAGGGGTGCTGTGGGAGGGGCCCATGTCAAGGGGGAGGGGTGGGCCACAAGAGTCCCAGGAAGGCAAGAAGGGGCTGGGCCGGGCCATTTTGTGGGCAGGAGAGCAGGGGCAGGAGAGCTTCCTCCAGGGACCCCGCCCCGCCTCCTCAGGGCTGCAGTGTGGCCCGGGAACCCCTCCCCTGGGCTCCCACACTGTGGAGAGGAGGAGAGCTCCATCTGGGGATGCCCGTGGGGCCTGGGCCACGCCCAGGCTGTAGCAGTCAGCTGGTCATGAAACGCACTGGCCCTTGGTCCTTGCTGCCACAGCCACCTCCTCCTGGTGCCCCTGGGCACAGCCTGACCTGGGTGCCAGAGATGCGCCTGGCCAGGGGTAGCCACAGCATGGGTGGACACCCTCATCCTGAGCGGCTGTGTCTTCTGTTCAGGGGTGCAGAGGGGGAGGTGACCGGAAGAGTGACACACACAGAGGTCCCCGGCCTCTGTGGTCCTGGTTCTGGGCTCCCTTCCCAGAGATGTTTGTGTGGCCCCATGTTTCTGATGCCCACAGGTCCTGCATTCTGGACCTTCATCCCTAGCCAGTGGTCACCTGTTCCCGCAGTTCAACCCAGAGGCACCTGGTGGGACTGGGTGGGTGGGGTGGAGGCTGAGCTGGGGTGGGTGTGTGGGAGTCTTTCTGCCAGGAGGTGGCTTCTCTCACGGGCGGCGGCCTGTGGAGCCTGGTCCTCTGCCTCGGGCCCCTCCTGCAATGCCACACCAGGGGCCGCTCACTGGGCCTCCTGATGCTGCCATGAACTCGGAGGGGGCAGCAGAAGGAACTCTGGGCATGCAGCCTGCCCGTGGCACCCTTGCTGCTGTTGGCACACAAAGCAGTGACCGCTTTGAGCACCCTGGGCTCTCTAGTGACTGGCAGCTCCAGCTGACCCCTGTGCCCTCCAGGTGTGGAGGCTGTGAGGTTGCTGCCCTGGCCCAGGCCTGGCTGGCCCCAGGGTGGAGGTGCCCGGCCTAGAGCCCCCGCCTGCTGTCCGGTCCCCAGGACCTCATCCTCTTGGCCTGGGGGCCTTGGCTCCTGGCCCTGTGACCGGGAGCTGGCCCTGTTCTCTGGGTGTGTACCTTGTTGAGCACGCTCTGCCCACCCCTTCAGGGACCCTTCCTCCTGGGCGCTGGAAGCTGCCCCAGCCAGGAGCTGGGTGGACGACCCCTGGGCTCTGGTGGACGTCGGCTACTGTGGTCCAGGAGGCCTGTGCTTGGGGGCCTCCTTGCCTCACTGGAACTCCTGAGTGGAATCAGGTGGGGGCCAGGCAGGGAGTGCCCTGGTCCCCTCACATGCCCCTCCCTGACCAAGCCCTCTGGTCCCCACAGGCCCTCCAAGAATGGCAGACAAGGTAGTCCCACGGCAGGTGGCCCGGCTGGGCCGCACTGTGCGACTGCAGTGCCCAGTAGAGGGGGACCCACCACCTCTGACAATGTGGACCAAGGATGGCCGCACGATCCACAGTGGCTGGAGCCGCTTCCGGGTACTGCCCCAGGGACTGAAGGTGAAGGAGGTGGAGGCGGAGGACGCAGGCGTGTACGTGTGCAAGGCCACCAATGGCTTCGGCAGCCTCAGCGTCAACTACACCCTCATCGTGATGGGTCAGTTAGCAGGGGCCAGAGGTCGTGGCTGGCCAGAGCTGGTCGGGCCGGGGGTGTGCAGGAGGGCATGGTGGAGCTGGGGAGTCACGCCTGGGGCCACACCTGGGCAGGTGAGCCAGCATGGCCCTGAGCAGCATATCCCTGTGTTGCCCTGGCCTGCTCGCTCAGCCTGCGCTCCACCCACCGGGACATGACAGGACCCAGGAGGACCTGAGCTGCCACCAGCTGAGCCTGCCTCAGGCAGCCTGGACCTTCTTCTGATCCCCAGGCCCAGCCTCAGCCCCTCCTCTGGCATCGGGGTAGGATGGGAGGCCCCAGGCGGTGGTCCTCCCCAGTGAAGGGCCACCAACGGGCCCGGGGCTTGGCAGGGTGCGCCTTGGCGTGGTCAGGGCTTTGAGGATCGGGTTTCCGAGTTCAGAGGGGCCGCTGGGAAGCAAAGGGCCTTTCTGTTCTCTCCTGCCCCTGGGGCCTGGGCACTGGGGAAGGGACAGGTGTCCCAGAGACACGCCCCTCCCTTTGGGCCCCGGTGTGGGGCCCAGGCGGGCCTGTTTCAGTGACCATCCAGGGTGGCAGCCTGGCAGCCTGGCCTCGGGTCCCAGGCTCCGTGAGGCGGCTGCCGCTGCAGGCGGGTGGAGGGACATTCCTCAGCACGCCCTGTCCCCGGCACTCCCCAGGCCGCCTCTGGTGGTGGAGTGGGAATGCCACGCAGCACCCCCACTGTCCTCAGAGAGGGGACGGTCACCAGGCGGAATGTCAGCCACGTCTCCTCACCAAGCCCTCGGCCCCTTGATGTGGGCTAGGGTTACCGCAGCTGCTGGCTGGGCCCACCCCTCCTCTCCCTGGTCCTGCAGACCCCTGGAGCCTGGAGGGGAGGCCCTGCAGACACACCCATGCCTGTCGGGGTCACCTGCATGCAGGCAGTGGGCTGGCGGGGGCCCTTGCCCAGCTGTCCCTGGATTCTGATGTGGGTGTGCCCATGCCTCCGCCTGGGTTCCAGGGCATCCCAGCTGGGGCGTGTCAGGCCTGGTGGGGCTCTGGCGCCCCCTCACCTGCCCCTGTGGGCCCCTCTCTCTGCAGATGATGTCGGCCCAGGGAAGGAGAGCCTGGGGCCCAGCAGCTCCTCAGGGGGCCAGGAGGACCCCACCAGCCAGCAGTGGGGTGAGTATGGACAGGGTGGTGCCATCTGCCTGGGGCAGGGTGATGCCCTTCCTGGTACCACCCCTGACCTCAGGCACCCTGCCCCGCAGCGCGACCCCGATTCACGCAGCCCTCCAAGATGCGACGGCGGGTGATTGCCCGGCCTGTGGGCAGCTCTGTGCGGCTCAAGTGTGTGGCCAGTGGGCATCCTCGGCCTGACATCATGTGGATGAAAGATGACCAGGCTCTGATGCGGCCGGAGGCCAGTGAGCACAGGAAGAAGAAGTGGACCCTGAGTTTGAAGAACCTGCGTCCTGAGGACAGCGGCAAGTACACGTGCCGCGTGTCCAACAGGGCAGGCGCCATCAATGCCACCTACAAGGTGGATGTGATCCGTGAGTGTGGCCGGGCAGGGTGGTGGGTGGGGCCCAGCAAGCCGAGGAGCCACGCCAACCGCCCGTCCTTGCCACAGAGCGTACTCGCTCCAAGCCCGTGCTCACGGGCACACACCCGGTGAACACGACGGTGGACTTCGGGGGCACCACCTCCTTCCAGTGCAAGGTGCGCAGCGACGTGCGGCCCGTGATCCAGTGGCTGAAGCGTGTGGAGTACGGGGCCGAGGGCCGCCACAACTCCACCATCGATGTGGGCGGCCAGAAGTTCCTGGTGCTGCCCACTGGTGACGTGTGGTCCCGGCCGGACGGCTCCTACCTCAACAAGCTGCTCATCTCACGGGCCCGCCAGGAGGACGCGGGCATGTACATCTGCCTGGGTGCCAACACCATGGGCTACAGCTTCCGCAGCGCCTTCCTCACCGTGCTCCCAGGTGCGCAGCCCCCCACAAGGCCCCCTGGGGTGGGTGCTCCCTCCCTGGTCCCCGGCACAGGCTGCCCTGCCACCTGGGAAGTCCTGGGGAGCTGTCCACGCAGCCGCCTTCCCCTCTCCAGCCCTTCCCTCGGTCTCTCTTGCAGACCCCAAGCCACCGGGGCCACGTGTGGCCCCCTCGTCCTCGGCCACCAGCCTGCCGTGGCCTGTGGTCATCGGCATCCCAGCGGGCGCTGTCTTCATCCTGGGCACTGTGCTGCTGTGGCTCTGCCAGGCCAAGAAGAAACCCTGTGCCCCCGTGCCTGCGCCTCTGGCACCTGGGCACCGTGCCCCCGGAGTGGCTCGGGACCGCAGTGGTGGTGACAAGGACCTGCCTGCCCCGGCTGCTGGGCTGTGTGCAGAACACGGGCCCCCGGCTGCCCCCCAGCACCTGCTGGGCCCAGGCCCAGCAGTTGGCCCCAAGCTGTACTCCAGGCTGTACACGGACGTGCACACACACACGCACACACACTCACACACACACTCCCACGTGGAGGGCAAGGTCCACCAGCACGTTCACTACCAGTGCTAGGCAGCAGCCACCTCACGGCTGTGTCCCCGGGTGGGCAGGGAGGCCGGAGGGAGGCAGGTCAGGACTGAGGGAGAGAGGCAGCACCCTGGGTGCCCTGCGCAAGGCACACGTTGGCCACGCACATGGACATGCTGGCAAGTAGACACACACAGGCCATGGACACGTGTGGACCAAGGGGCACACACACCAGGGGACACATACGCCAGGAGACACGTGCAGATCAGGGATACACGCATCAGGGGACACACACACAGGACACATGTGCAGACCAGGGGACATACACACCATGGGACGCACACATACCAGGGGACACCTCCTCATCAGGAGACACACACACCAGGGGACACACATCAGGGGACACACCAGGGGAAATAGGTTTACCAGGGAACACTTCCACCAGGGGATATGTGTGCAGACAGGGGACACACACACGCACACCCTGGGACATACGTGCAGACCAGGGGACACATCCTCACCAGGGGACACAGGCCTACTGGGGGACATACACACACCAGGGGACACATCCTCACCAGGGGACACAGGCTTACCAGGGGACACATACCATGGAACACATACACACCAGGGGACACACACACACAGATGAGTCTTGGCAGACCGGGGTGTTGTGACCGCGGTGACGTGTGGCCGTGGCTAGTAGATGAAGGACTCTCCTGCCCTGTGAGGAGGGCTTCTCGGTCTCCAGGGTCACTCTCCCACGCCTCCACCTGTGTCCCTGCCCAGCTTGGTTGCTGGTCTGCCTCTACCACCTGTGTGCCCAGGCATCCACCAGCACCCTGGCCTGGGGGTGGAGTAGCTGGGGGAGGCTGGGGCTGGGGCGACGTGCCGTGCTCCCCCACTGCCAGAGGGAGGGGCCTTGATATTTATGTTTAGATGAAGGAGGTCTGGGCTGCAGGACCCTGGCCTGGCCTGCCGCCATGCTGGTGTCCACACCCACAAGCCCTGCCCGGGCAGCCCGGGCCTCTGAGTTCATGTAGAGTCTGAGCTGAAGCCTCGTCTATTTAATTTATTTTGTTAAAGCCGTGTGCATCCCGTTCCTCAGTGCTGTTTCTGCCTGGGCTGGCCGCGCGTCTCCTCCGGGGTAGGTGTGGGCAGGCCTTCCTGGGGCTCACCAGGGTGGCCCAGCAGCAGTGTGGGACCTGGGGCTCAGGCTGGTGCTGTGTGGGCCCAGCCGTGTCCCTGCACAGTGGGCTGGCTGGTGCCCGCTCCGCCCTGGGCCAGACCCTGCCTCTGACTCAGAGGTGCCCTCTCTGCTTCCCTTCCCTGGGGCTTCTCCATGGCCAGGCCCAGGTCACTGAGTGCCCCCCACTTCTGTGGTAGTGGTGACAGTCCCTTTTTCTGCTGGGAAAGCAGGCTCCAGTCCACTGGACCACCCTGGAGGTAGGCACCTGCCTGCCCTGGTCCAGAGCCCCTTGTGAAGAGACACTGCCCCCGTCCTAGGGGCAGTGTGGCCATGTGGCCATCGGGAGGGCTGTGTTCTGGTGTGCAGGGGCTGCCTGGCCAGAGTGGTCAGGCTTCCCCTGTAGCCATTACCGTGCCCTCGAGGGGTATGAGGCTGACTGGAATGTGTGAGGTCTCTGGGGGGCTGGTGGGTGCTGCTGTGCCCTCACGGGGACGCCATGCACCTTGGGACAGAGTCCCTGCTCCCCTGTCCGCCCCAGGCCATACTCACTGCTGTCCTGAGCACACAGGCCAGCCCTGGGAGCCGTGTGTGCCTGGCTGGCAGATGCTGGAGAGGCCTGGCCATGGCCATGAGGGCACAGGTGGGTTCCAGGCGGCTCGCAGCTGGTGACAAGCAGATGTTGTCCAGATAAGACAAGCATCACCCGCTGCCTGGTCGGGTGTAAGGGAAGACCCCGGGGTGGGGGGCCCGTGCAGAGCTGCATGTGGGAAGCAGTGAGCTTCCTGGAGTAGAACGAGGGGAGGCACCCGAGAGCCCAGCCCCAGGCCTGTGACAGAGCTGGGCCAGGCCCTCATTGGAAGGAGACAGCCCTGGTGAGCAGGGCAGACTGGCCCAGGGCCTGTGTTCTCACCCGTCCTGGCTGGGCCCTTTGGGGTCCTGGGGAGAGATCGCCGGTGGTGGGCTGGCCTCAGCTCCTGGTTAGTTTGTGCCAGGTGCTATGCGGGGCAGGGAGACCCTAAGGGGGAGGCCCCTCCTGGCCCTCACGGGGCCCTTGGTCCTTCCAGCCCCCTGAGTAGCTGCCCTGGGGCTGAGACCCTTCTGTGATGGGCCTCTTCTGGCTGCCTGCAGGGGTCAGCCCTCCTGGGCTGCTGCCTCTGCCGTGAGCCTAGAGACCCTGGCTGGACCCTGCTGCCACCCCACAAGGACACCGTGGCTGCTGCCCCAGCCCCTCACCTGTGCCCCTTGCCCTAGCACCCCAGGTCCCTTAGGACACTTATGGCTGCCTGCGAGTACAGGACGCAGTTGGGACATGGTGGACACGGCAGGAGGCAGGGACCATGACCTTTCTGAGGGGGACAGTACTGGAGCCCAGCTCCCCTGGCTGGGACTCTGGGGCTTGGCTGCCCATGTGCGGCCACACCTGCCCTGAGCACCTGTCTCACCAGACATCCTGTCCCTCTGGGGGCTCCCAGGCCTGGGGGAATGAACGCACTGCAGGCTGGGCGGTCCTGGGGAGTGGGGTGGGGGCTGTGGTCAGGACACTTCAAGGCCCAGGGCTGAGGGACGAGGGACCCTGGGAGGGAACAGGGAGCCCAGAGCAGAGGTGCCCTGAACCCCTCCACTGGATGAGGCCCCAGTGCCCTTGGCCACCATGAAGGTCAGTGCATGGGGCTATGAGACAGGGCAGGGTGCATGTCTATGCCACAGTGCTCCCTTCCCTGAGGGTCCAAGCTGGGGTCAGAAGAGGGGATGCAGCTGTGTCCTCCGGGTGACCCCCACACCAGGCCAGGCGGGGTCCAGGGGCTTCTGAGGGACTTCAGGAGGCAGCTGTCCTGGCAGGCCCGGGGGTGGCCAGCGTGTGTGCAGGTTGTGGAGCCAGGCCTGGTTTTCCCTCCAGCAGTGTCCTGGCCAGCGATAAGCTGGTTGCCTGTGAAGGCCGGCAAACTTGAAAGGACGGCTGGGTCTGACACCCTCGGGTGTGACCGCTCCCCCTCCCAGCCCTCCTGGCTTCAAAGGGGTGTTGAAGGCCAGTCTGCAGCTGTCCGCAAGGGAGGGGCCCGAGGTGACTCCTGGGCACAGGGTGCTGTGTGAGGCGGAAATGAGGGGGCACATGTCAGCTCCACCCCTGGACCTGTGGAAGTGCCCAGGCCCAAGATGGAGACACAGGAGACCTGTGACACAGAGGAGCGAGCACAGGGCAGGGGCCCCTCACAGCATGGATGTGGCTGAGGGACACGGGGGTCCAATGTCGAACAGGGAGGGACCAGCCAGGGTGTCCCAAGCGCCTGGGTGTCAGCCATGGAAACTGGACCGCCCAGTCCCTGGGCAGGACCAGGACCTGGCCTACAAAATGGACACCAGAGCAGGCCCAGGCTGTGAGGCTGGACCCCATGAAGTGGGCTGGCTTGGGAGACAGGTAGGGCCAGGAGGCTGGGCTCCTGGGGGCTGGCAGCTGCACCGGGAGGGTCTATGGAGTGCAGTGAGTGGGGTGCAGGGCCCAGGCTGCTCACTGCAGGAGGGTCCCGGGTCTGGGTCCCCTGGCCACTCGGAGGTGGACCCCGACCTTGCCTTGACCAGGCTGACCATCCTGGGCTCAGCCGCACAGAGCCAGGCGCGCTGCTGCCCATGCTTGGGCTGAGGAGCCTCGGGCCACGAGGGGTCTGTCCTGGGGAGTGCAGTCCTGGGTCAGGGTGTTGGTCCTGCCTGGGCCACAGCCAGGGGCTGCAAGGGCCCTGTCAGCCACCTGCATCCTCTGCCCGTTGAGCTAGCCCTCTGCTCCGCCCTCCAGGGCCCCTGGTGATGCTAGCAGAGCCGGCCGGATGGGGCATTTGGCAAGAGTGGGCTCCCTGGGGGGCCTGCAGCCACACCCCCAGTCCTCATGGGGCCCACTGGGTCTGTAAGGAGAGGGCTCTCATCCTAACGGGGGGCAACCTGGTCAAGGCAAGGTCGAGTCCACCTCCTACTGGCCAGGGGACCCAGACCTGATGCTGCACCCCTGCTCCCTGGACCTCCACTGAGAGGTCCTGTGCAGCTGTGCAGACAGCTCTGGAGCCACCAAGGCCCTTGCATGGCCGGAACGGCTGGTGCCCCAGCGGGTCCTTCGGCTCATCCCGCCTTGCAGTCCAGCCAACTTCTTGCCCAGGACTCTGGGCACTTCCTGGCCAGCCTGAGTTCCACAGACCTCCTGTCGCTCAGGTCTTGCTGGTGACTGTAGCCCTGGTTCTCTGTGGGGGCGGGACCCCATTGATGGGCTCTGTCCTCCAGCACCAGCCCCAACTTCCAGGGCCCCGTGGTCCTTTGATGCTGTCCTTCCCTGGTCCAGCCAGGGTGTCTGCAGCCCTCGTGAGCCTTCTCCAGTCTTGGCCTGGGCTTGGGTCCTTCAGTCCAGCTGCCTGCCCCCTGACTGCTGGGGCCTGTGAGGGATGGAAAGGGCATGTCGGCCCCCAACAGGCTGGCACACCTCGTACCCAGGCAGGGCTGGCCGAGGCCCAGGAGAAGGGGAAGGAGGCTAGAAGCTGTGGGAGGACTGGGGACAGCTACCAGGACTGGCCAGCCTCTGGGGCCTCTTCATTGCTGCGGGAAGTCATCAGGATGGTGGGAAGGCAGGCAGCACCCTCCACACCTAGAGTCAAGGGGTGACTCCCCCTCTCTGGCCCCATCACCTTGAGCCTCAGCTGAGGGGGAGCCTCTGCTTGGTGGGGTCAGGCCTGCGCGGCAGGGGTATGCTCGGGGTGCTCTCCTCCACACAGTGGAGCATGGAGGCTGGCCGCTGGTCACTCTATTCCCTTAACAGGGGGTCCTAGCCCATCCCTGCCTTGGAGGATCTGGTCCCAGCCACAGTTGGGGAAGGGGCTGTGATTCTCCACTTTCTACAGCAGGACTGGGGGTTGGAGGAGAGCCAGGTGTAGGGGCCATGGGCTGTCCTGAGCTGCCAGGGTCCAGCTGCTGGGAGTGGGGGTGCTCCCTGATGAGCACATGGGTCAGCCTGCCTCCTGTGGCAATGGCTGCCCTGGCCAGCTGCCTGCAACCCCAGTGTCATTGGACTCCTCCAGGTAGGACTCACACTGGCCTGGTTCAGTGTGCCTGTCCACCCCAAGGCTGCTGCCCACTGAGGCCCAGCCTTTGGGCCACCCCTCAGGGTAGCCAGGAGCAAAGTGGGGCTGTTCCCGGCACAGGCTCGAGCCCAGCTCACGTTGGCAGACCTGGGCCGGGACTCGCAGCCCAGGGAGGACCAGCGGGCTCGTCTTCTTCAGGTGACTCGACTCTGGAGTCTGGGGGTGACCAGGCAGTATGGCGAGTCAGGACCAGTGGCTCACGGGAGCTTGGGATAACTGCCATCCTGCCCTAGGCAACTACAGGGGCTCTGCCGCCCCCGCGGCACCAAGCCTGGCCATATTTCTAAAGGCTGGCCAGCCCACAGGGCGCCCTCTGCCAGCCTAGCTTCTGCTGGGCCAGGGAGGCCGGAAGGGTGTCAGGAGGGATGTCCACCCTCAGGGTCAGTTGTCTGTGGCCTAGGAGGCTTGGCGCAGGGGACCGGGGAGCCTGACCTGAGGCTGCAGCAGCCCAGGCAAGGGCAGCAGAGGGGAGGGGGCAGGCCCCAGGCCCAGGCAGCTGCTGGCCACCTCTGCTCTGCCCTGTCAGCCCCAGGCATCTGGCGCCAGGCCGGCAGGTAGTGCCAGCTGCCAGCGCTGGCTCGGGGCTCCCAGGTTGGGTGGGTCTGGCTGGGCCTGCAGAGGCTCTGTCTGTCCCTGAGACCTCCCAGGGTCTGGGCCTTGCCCGGGAGGGACAAGGCGCAGCAGAAGGCAGAAGAACGGGGAGCAGGCAGAGGGCACCCTAAGGAGTGTTCCCTGTCCTCCCAGAAAGCCGCCACCTCCCTGGGCCCCAGGTCTCTGCCCAGACGGAGGGGGCAGGCGGGGCAGCTGCAGGGCTCCTTCTCCTGGGGCTGGGACCCCTGTCCCTCCAGCCAACGCACACATGCCCCAAGTGGTCCCAACCTCCCTCACCTGGGCCCCAGCCAGCCACGCCCGGGAACAGGTTGGGGGTGCCAGGAACTCAGGAACCCCTGATCCTTAGGCAGGACCCAGTGATGGACGACAGATGGACCTTCTTGCTGAGTGGACATGCTGGCCTGGGCCCCAGTGCTACTTGCCATCTGCAGATGACAATGGCATTGCTGCCAGACGCCTGAGGACCCACAGTCAAGCAGTGGCCCAGCGTCTGCCCTGCCACTAGTCAGGGGTCAACTCCGATGGCCAGTGGTCTTCCAATGCAGCTGGTGCTTGGCCTAGACCCTGACCCTCTGACATGTGGCAGAGAGGAAGGGGTCTTGGGGGTCACCCCCACTGGCCTGGGCTTCAGTGGGCAAGGACTCATCATCGTCTGTCTGCCCTGCCGGGTCAGCTCCCTATCCCAGTGTACACAGCTCCCTGGGCATTGGCCCCTCCTTGTAATGACACCCCACGCAGCTGCCCAAACACTGGGACCATATGTATCCTCCTCATTTGTGACAGAGGCTGGAAGGAGCTGGTGGTGACCACATGGACTGAGGTGAGTCTAGGCCCAGGGAGGGGAGGCGGCTGGGCGGGCCAGTCTCCACAGAGGCAAATTCCTTCTCAGTCCACAGCTTTTTCCTGTAATTTTTTTCCTCTTTCTTCCAAAAGCGGTCCTCTGCGTTTCCCTCCTGGAGCCCCTCCAAGGCAGCCAGGGCCAGCTCTGCTCGGCAGTCCACAAAGCCCCTTTGACAGGCAGCAGGAGCTGGACCAACAGCGAGCAGGGGCGGAGTGGCCACAGGGCCAGGAAGGGGGCAGCCAGTGGTAGGGGGCCCGGGCAGTGGTGAGGACCTAGGGTACAGACACATCCAAGTGTCTTCTGGAGAGTTCCGTGGGGTCTGAGTTGGCTTGGGGGGAAGGGGAGGAATTTCTTGTTGGGAGGGTCAAGCCAGCGCTCCCCTGCCCAGGCTCTCCACCCGGCCTGGGGGCTCAGTGCCCAGAGCCCAGTGCTCCCTCTGTGGCTGTGCTGTCCAGGGCCTGCACTGCGACCCCAGCCCCAGGTTGCTGGGGGCTTGCCGCCTCCTGTCCTTGGGCTAGATGTTCCATCCTGGGCCTCCACCAGATGTGTCCTGCGAATGGGCATCTGGCAGATAGGACCTGGACTGCCTGCTGGGGCTGGAGTGGCTGCAGCACAGATCCTGGGTCCACCTGAAAATTGGGGTGCTGTTTCCCTGCGGGTTTTATGCCCCAGCTAATGGCCCCAACCATGGCTTGGGCAGGCTGCCCATGGTGGCACTCACTAGAGGCTGGGTCAGAGGAGGAGCTGATGGACCCACTGATGGGGTATGGTGCCAGGAGCATTCATGGGGCTGTGGCCCCTCTAACCTGGGAGCAGGGACCTGGCTCCTTCGGCTCCCCAAAGCCAACATCCAGCATGGCATGGCCCCAACACCTGGGCAAGGGAATCTGGCCACAGATGGGCAGCAAGGGCTCCTTTGCCCCTGGTCTGCCCAGGGCAAATAGACAGTGGTGGGGCATAGACCCCTGGGGACTCCAGGCTGGGGTGGGCTTGGCTGGACGTCTTGGAGTCAGGGCTTGAGACAGGAAGTGGCTGGGTGGGCTGGGTGAGGGGCAGGCTCAGGGTGGGGGCAGGCTCAGGGTGGGGGCAGGCTCAGGGTGGGGGGCAGGCTCAGGGTGGGGGGCAGGCTCAGGGTAGAGGCAGGCTCAGGGTGAGGGGCAGGCTCAGGGTGGGGGGCAGGCTCAGGGTGGGGGGCAGGCTCAGGGTAGGGACAGGCTCAGGGTGGGGGGCAGGCTCAGGGTAGGGACAGGCTCAGGGTGGGGGGCAGGCTCAGGGTAGGGACAGGCTCAGGGTGGGGGCAGGCTCAGGGTGGGGGCAGGCTCAGGGTGGGAGCAGGCTCAAGGGAGGCAGCCCGGCCACTGCCACTGCTGGAGGTGGAGGTGCCAGGAGGAGCCCAGGGCTGCTGGACGGGGTCCCAGCTCCCAGACTGCGGGAGGCAGTCAGAGCAGCCTGCTGGGCTGGAGGCAGTCACCCCCAGGCCCACAGGGGCAGTGGCAGGAGCACCTCGCCCAGGGCTAGAGAGGCACAATCCACCCTTTGTTCCTGAGGCAGCCGGGCCTGCGGGCCAAGAGGAAATGAGAGGAGCGCCAGCCAGCAGCCCTCGCCCGCCGGGCAGCCTGGGCCGCCAGCTCCAGCCCAGCGAGGAACTGTGGGGGCCCTGGTCCAGGGGGGGCCCCCGGCTGTCCCACCCTGCCTCCTGCCCAACTCAGCCTAGGCGTCCACAGGGGAACTTGGCCCTGGGGGCTGGACCCCAAGGAGGGGCCTGGGATGGGGCTGCACAAGTGGCCCTAGCCTAGCCCTTGGGCAGAGACTGCTGGACACGCTTGAGGCAGCCTCTTCCTCACTGTGGCCCTGGGTGAGCCCAGCTGCATGAGCTTGGAAGCTCCTGTTCCCCACCCAGGGCTCAGCCCCTGTCCACACGCCCCTCCTGTGCTCACCCTGTGGGCAACTCCGCAGGGGCACCGGCGGGTGCCTGGTCTCAGGCTGAACCTGCAGAGTGCATGAGGCCTGGGGGCCTGCTCTGGGTGGCCACGTGCGGGCTGTGGGCTGGTCCGACATGCTGGACGGGTCCCAGCTCCCGTCTCCAGGCTGAGGACGCCCCATCCTGCTGGTGGCCTCCTGGCTCATGTCCCCTCTGCCTTCTCTGACCCTAGGGTAAATGGTTGGCAAAGTCAGGTGCTCAGCCAATCCCCAGGGACCACTCCTGTGCACAGTCCCTTCCACCTGACCCAGCTTTCACTCAGATGGCCTGCAGCCGCTGAGTCCCACCTCTGATGCAGAGGGGAGTATGCACGTGTTCCAGCCCTGGGCACACATTTGCACATGTATACTCGCACACCATATGCATAGTGCCCCAGGGTATGTGTGCATGGGTGCTGTGTGTGCTCACATGTGCATGTGCATGCCTCTGTGGGGGACCCCTGCTTTGCCTGCTTCACACCTGCCTCTGCTCCATACTCTCCCACGTGGGCCTGGGCAGGGCTGTGAGGCTGGTGGCCGTTGGTGGGCCTTGTTCAGGTCGAGTCCACCAGATGCCCCTCATATAACGGGTGCCCCAGGGCCCCACATCCACAAGGCTGCCCTTTGGGTCTCCTGGGCAGGGTCTCCGGGCAGGGTCTCCTTGGGAACAGCCAGGAGGCCGTACTTCCTGCCCCAGGACCCTGCTCAGCCTGGCCTGTGCAGGGACTGACCCCTGGGCTCTGATACCCCTTGTGGGGCTCGATGCTTATCTTGCGGCTTGGCTCCTTCCCAGACCTACTCTGCCAAGCGGCGGGCCAGGTTTTGATCCTGGCCGACAGGTGCTACTAAGGCCAGGTCACCCGAGGGGGCTGGCCCCACCTGGAGCAGTGGCTTTCATGTTTCTAGTCATGGGACCTTGGACCTCTGTCCTTGTGCTGGACCCTCTGGGACAGCCTGGGGCCTGAGGCCCACCAGGAGGTGGGAAGGCTGGGGAGGGGCAGGAGGGCCTGAGGAGCTGGGGATTGTCACTCATCCTGGTGGCTCAGGCTTGTGAACAAAGCCAGCTCCTAGGACTGTGCCCGAGGCCAGTGGGAACCCTGAGATGCTGAAGGCCCACCCAGGCAGGACAGCCAGTGGCCTGAGGAATCCATGCTGAGAGGCCTCAACCCCGACCACCCTTGGGCCCAAGCCGACCCCAGGCCCAGCTCCAGCAGCTGCTGAGAGGAGGTGCCTGACCAGGGGCCCAAGAAGGGACCCCGCCCTGTTCCCACAGGCCCAGCTCACCAGACTGGTCTCCCTCTGGCTACCACACTGCAGGGCCCACCTTGGACAGCAGGCCACACCTGGGTGCCTTCCTGGCTGTGGGGGCCCAGGCTGGGGTCCCAGCCCTGCATCCTCTGCAGCTCAGCCCAAACCTGAGCGGGCAGCCCTCAGCTGCATGAGCAAGGACAGAGCTGCCCAGCACCCCGGGGCCACAGGGGGGCGGCCAGAACAGTTGAGCCCGCCATGAGGGCGGGCCCAGGTCTGGGCCAGGCGCCCACACTCGGCACAAGGCCTGTGTCCCCATTTCAGAGTAGCATGGGGGGCATTGGTACCCTGCCTGCCTGGGGCTGGTCCCAAACTTGCTCATGGATTTTAAAGACAGTCTCCTTGTAACCTATGCTGAGCAAGAGTAGGTCCTGGACAGGGGTGTGGGGAGTGGACAGGTCTGGAGGTCCCAGCAAGGCAGAGAACGCGGCCTTTCCCTCATGCCACAGAATTCTAAAAACTCTGGAAAATCTTCACTGGGTGGCTTGAACCATTCTCCCTGGGCCACCTGCCAGGAGAGGCGCCACCTGGGCCTGTCCTTGGGGGACTCCTGGTGTCTTGCTTGCTGGCCTGTGGCCCCATGCATATGCACACTGTCTGTGGTGCTGGGCATCATTGGGCCAGCAAAGGGGGGAGGTTGTCACCCGGATCCTGGGGACCCAGAGACCCCCCTTCCCACGTCCAACGGGCACTCCGTTCTGAAGGGCTAGGTGGAGGCCCCGAGTCTGGCAGGTGAGAACTGAGCCCACCTGGCTCTAGTGGAGTGGACCCCAACCCTTCCTCTGGGGCTGAGGCTCCTTCAGGGATTCACTCAGGTGAGGGCCCAGACGAAGCTGAGCTGGACAGGCCACCCCAGTTGGCGTCACCCAGGGACCTCTGCTGATCCTTGGCCAGCTGCCAGCCCCTGGGCTGCAAAGGGCCAGCATTTACTCAATTCCTTCCGCCGACACCCAGGAGGCCCCCGGGGCTGCTGCTGTGTGCTGAGGTCTGCAGCATCGCCTCTGTCCTGGCTCCTGCTCTAGCTGCACAGGGTGGGGTGGTGCTCGCAGGGGGACAAGCAGGCACAGGTCTGTCCCATTGGGTGCAGGCCGCTACCCAAGAGCACAGCAGCTACGGAAGGTTGGCTGGACACGTGTGTTCTTGCCAAGAGGATGAATACCGAGTGGTCATCCGTGTGTCCTATTCAGACAGCATGTGGAGCAATGCTTGCCCACAGCATGTGGTACCCCTTGTGGGGAATGCACCCCACGCTGCAGGCACAGTCCCCAGTGCTGCTCCAGACTGTGGGCATGCAGGAGACGGTCATCTGTGACCTCAGGGAATCCTGCCTGGTCAGCCTCATCCAAGACCCAGTTCTGCCCAAGCTTGTTACCTGGTGCTGTGCTGTGGCTGGAGTGTTGCTTGTGTGTGTGAGCACGGGGCACACATGCATGTGTGCGCAGGTGAGTGTGCACACGTGTGTCTGTGCACTAGCATGCGTGTGTGTATGTGGTGTCGAAGTGTGTGCTTGGATGGATGTGGGTGCCCCGTGTCTGTTCCTGGCCTCTCTCGCAGCACAGGGGCAGGACAGGGCTCAGGACCCCTGTGCTCTGTGAACAACAGGGAGACCAGGCTGCGGCACGATGCGCTGGGCAGGGGCCCAGGCAGGTGGGCTATGCTGGGCGCTGCTGGCTGGCTCCTGACTGGTCCTGTGTCCTTGGGAAGGTGGGTCCCAAGGGCGTCTGCTAGGCTGGGGCTTCAGGCCTGTAAAAGCCGCCGAGGCTACGGCCTGGCCCAGGCCTCCCACCCTGGCTTGATCTCTTCAGAAGAGCTCCCACCGGCACCCAGGGTAGAGGGGACTCCCTCCCCAGGGGATGTTCCAGAGAACATCCTTGGTGGGCAGGGCTGGATGTACCAAGTGTCCAGTGCCCTTGGCAAGCTGGAGACCCTGCGGCTGCACCCGAGTCTCACAGGAGCCCCGTCGGCACCACAGACGTCCGGAAACCCTTCAAGGACCACATCAAGCTCCTGGCATGTGGAAGTCCAGCTGCCCCACGGAGGGCTGGGCAGTGGGTCCCAGGAGGGCCAGGTGGTGGATCCCAAGAGCAGGAACTGAGGTGATGGGGGTTTTACGAGCAGCATGGGCCTCGGGCAGGCTCGGGGGTCGCTGTCACCTGCCCTCTCCTGACCCTGGCCTGCTGGGGTCAGATGGGAGGCCAGCAAGCCCTCCACAACGCAGGTCAGACCCTGTAGGCTTGGGAGCAGGAGCCTGCGAGCCCAGGAGAGGTCCGGCAGGCCATCCCTCCACAGCCCCTGCCTGCAGCCAGTCGGAAGGACCCAGGAGAATCCCTGGGCTCATTCTTGCTCCACAGCAGGGCCCTCCTGCTCCAGCGCCTGGCCATACCCTCAGGTGATCATCGCTGTCCCCCCAGGGGGCTTGGCTCGGGGGGCCCGGCTAAGGGCCCTGCCGTGGGCAGCTTTCCTGCCAGTTTCAGGGGGAGAACTCAGAAGTGCTGAAGGTGACGGTGACGAGAGAGCTGTGGGCAGCAGGGAGTGCGTCCTGTCTGTGGCTGGGTGTGCTTGAGGGACCAGGGGCCAGGTCATCTGGCAGGGGCTGCACAGGAGGATGCTGGAGGTGGGCATCCTTCAGAGGCAGGCCAGGGTGGGTGGTGTATGGGTGGGGCATCTGTCCCTCCGGAGCCCCCAAGACAGAACATGTCCATGCCACCCACCGTTCCTGTGGCTCCGGTACCTGCAGGTCCACGATTGGACTCCTCTGGTCCACACGGGTGCCTCAAGGGATGAGTCACGTCCCTCCATCAGCCTCTGGGTGGGGGCTCCTGGCCATCCTGGACCCTCACGAGGGAGGTGAGTCACTGAAGTGACGCAGCCCCTGCGTGGGCTAAGCGCTGACTCACCCTGCACCCAGTCCTGGCCTCCCCCACCCGGCACAGGCCTGGGCTGCAGCTGGGCAGGACAGCAGGGCCTGAGGGGAGGGAGCCATGGGTCAGGGAGGTGGCAGGAGGGCAGCAGTCTTTGTGCCCAAGGCTGGCCTCTGCGCCCCCAACCCGTGGCCCATGTGCCTCCTCAGCTCTGCTGCCGATGAGGGGCTTTCCTCCCCTGTTGAGAGCCTGCTTCCCAGGGTTCCTGCACGATACCGCACCAGGGACCCCGTGGGTGCCGGGCTACACCAGGCTTGGCCCTTCCGCCCTGGTGTTCTGACAGCCCCCACGGGCACCCCGACCCACCAACACCCGATGCTCCATGCACATTCTCCATCCCTGGGCCTGAGGGCAGACAGCCTGTGTTTCTATGGGGGAGAGAAACACTTCCTGACGCGGGTCTGAGGTTCCTAAAGGGCCCCGACTGGCACACTCTTCCTTGTCCTCTGAGGTCTGCATCCCCTCCCCTCCCCTGGGGGAGGACCCCCTCAGCTGAAGGCCGCAGGAGCAGCCCTAAAGGTTCCCTGGTCCAGCCACTCCAGGCTACTCAGTAGTGCCCTGTTTTGTGCTGGGGATGGGAACAGGGACTTTAAACACTGAGCCACACCCCCAGCCCTTTTTGTTTTCTGAGACAGGGCCTTGTTACATTACTTACTGCCTCACTAAGCTGCGGAGGCTGGCTTTGCACTTGCCATTCTCCTGCCTCAGCCTCTGGGACACAGGTGTGTGCCACTGTGCCTGGCCAGAGGCGCCCCTTTAAGGTGCATCTGCGGCAGGAGCCAGTGTGGGTGCAGGGCAGGTCAGCCACACTGCCACGGAGTGTGCTTCATGATCCTAAGACCTCACAGCCTCTTCTGAAGGCAGTTTTCCTATTAGGAATCACGGTGATCGAAACACACAGCACTCAGGAAAACGCAGAGCCAAATCCTGAAGCCCAGGTCCTGTCTCACCAGCAGCTCTTTGGGAATCTGTGGCTGCCTGTGGACTCTCTCGCCTACCCAGGGTTGTCCAGTGCCTAGCTCCCATGCTGAGCATGTGGACTGCAGCTGTGTGAAAGCTCCAACCCTCAGCCTCCTGCTGACCTTCTGGGGCCGGGGACACCCCTGGCTATGTGTCTGCCTGAGCCCAGTGGGCAGAGCAGTGGCCCTGGAGGGTGGAACCCTGGACCCCACCACCACCTGAGCAGGCGGGTGGCCTCGTCCCCAGCCCGGCTCTGCTCCTTGTTCTGCTCAGCTCGCAGACTTGGGCAGGGACACCCTCCCACAGGTGGGGACCCCAGGCCCCATCCCGGGGTGCACTGAGCCCCGGTGGCACCCACAGGGTCTCTATCTGTCAGCCTTCTTGGGGGGAAGACGCTGCAGAGCAGGGCCTGGTGGCCTCTGCAGATGGACCCGGCCTATATGTCAGCAGAAGGCAGAGGTGGGACCAGCCAAGCACAGGTCAGGAGCAGAGATGTCAGGAACACAGTCCTAGAGCATCATCCTAAGTCAATCACTGCTGTTTCCACTCAAATAAATTGTTTTAAAACTAAAAAATTTAAGGTCTTGCTGAGGATGGACCTGGGACCTTGCTCATGTGAGCACATGCTTCCCTCTGAGCTACCCGCCAGCCCCATGAGCTCCTTGTTTAGAATATACACAGAGGAACCAGGTGAAGACGTCTTGGGAGGAGCCAAGAGCAGCCGTGTCACTCACTGCCTCAGACAATGGCCCGAGTCCCCAGATGGGCTTCACGGGAACACTGTGGCTGGTTAGGACCTGGGACCTGGGCTTCGGCCTCGGCGCCTGGGTGGGCCTGGGAGGCACAGGCCTGGGCGACATTGTCACTGTCACTCGTGGTCACACTGCCCCCTTCCTGGCTGTGCTCCAGGGGAGGGCTGAACTCGCCCTCAGGTCATCACACCCCTTTTCCTGTGCCCAGTGCCCAATCCAGCAGGGCTGGCCCTGTGCTCCACTTTCTTGGCTCTCTGAAGGCCTAAGGGCTGTGGTGCAGCGGGACCCACCCGGGTGCCACTGACTGGGGATGAGTCTTACTCTCAGAATTCATCTGCACGTGGCAACCCTCCTGTCCTCTGGGCACCTGCCTGTACATTTAGGTCTCACTCAAAGGTGCTCATGGCTTTGGGCATTTTCAAAGTCATCTGATGCACCTGTCCACAAACTCCCTGGGCTGGTCCCTGTGGAACATCCTGAACTTGGGGCTGACCCCACCTCCTGTCTTTGGGATCCTGTCTTGCCAATGTCCTTCAGAACTTGGGCTTCTTACCAAGCAGCCTGGCAGTGACAGGGCCTTCTCATCAGCTCACGTCGAGGAACCACGCAGGACAGCCACAGCTGGGAAGGTGAGCCTGCCACAGGTGCTGACCTGTCCCCTTCCCCAGCCCTTGGCCCTGCTCCCACCCGAGGTCACAGAAGGGTGTGTCTGGGAGGGACCTGGGGCCACAGAGGTGTGCTTAGAGGCAGAAGTCCTGGTGAGAAGGGCTGAATCTCTACACTCGCCCCAGCCGGACACCTGACCCACTAGCCCAAGAAGGCCCCTCCTGTCTTGGCAGAAGCGGTCAGCGTCAGGAAGACAAGCTGTGGAAATGTTCCACGTCCCCACAGGACTGAGGCCTGCACAGCAGGGGAGGAGCCCCATGTCCATGGGGATGTGGGATTCCACTGGGCTTCGGAGGCTGATGTGCACTGGTGCTGGAGGACCTCGGGTAGCAGAGTGAGCCAGGCAGTGGGCACCGGGCTGAGGCCTGGCTGGGTCCTTGTGGGGACAGCAGGAAGCAGGGGAGCAGCCAGCAGCCAGCCAAAAGCTCAGGGCATCTTGAGCTGCAGGGCTCACACTCACCAGCAGAGGGCGCCCCGGAAGCCCTCACTGCCTCCTCCCAGGCTCCCCTGGGGGTTCCGTCCTCTGCCAGGACACCCCTCGGTGCCACCTTACCCAGGACTCAGAACCAAGGCAGGTGGAGTAAGGCTTGGATTTACCATCCAAGAATTTCAGGAATTTCCTCTTGGTCTGAAAACTTGTTCAGAACCCGTGTTTACGACAGCTGGGGTTGAGCAGAGCTGCGTGGCTTCCCGAGCCCCCACGTGTGTTTCTGAGGAGTGGGCTTGCCCCTGGGGTTGCTGGCCACAGCGCCACTGCATCTAGGTTCCAGGTTGGGTCAGCATGAAGGTGCTGCTCTGGGAAATTGGCAAGGACACACAGAGCTTCAGGCCTGGCTGGGGCAGGTCCAAGCCTGGCCATGGGTGATACTCCCTCCTGCCTGGAGGGTGGACACAGGGGTTGGGACCCCTCAGGTCCCGGTGGGGAGGGAGCTGCAGTGTCCAGTGGATGCAGTGAGCATTCCTCAGCATTGGGTCAGCCTCGGCCAGGTTCTGGACCCACCTCATCTGCCTGCCCACTTCCTGATCACGGCTCCTCCATTGGTTCCTGGGCTTTCTGTATTGTTCTCTCAATAAAATGCTCTGCTGGGGCTGGTGAGGGGGAGGCTTCTGGGGTCCCAGGCTCATCTCTGCAGGCCTTGCTGTGGTTGGAGAGAGGGCTCTGGTCTTGCAGGTCCACCCTCCCATCTCTCCACAGCTGCTCTGCCTGTCTCTGGAACAGTGCTGTGCTATGTATCCTTTCACGTAGGAAAAGCACAGTTAACCACTGTGAATCAATACCTCACACCACGCTCTTCACCCACGGAGAATTTAAAGCTAAAATTGAAATTCCTGCCAGATGGCAGCCAGTTTTGACTCTCAGAAATGAAAGCCAAGAAGGGTGGGGGTGGCAGTGTGCAGCCGCCCCATAGGAGCAAGAGGTCCCGCACACTCTGGAGAGCTGGGGTGAGGAGCAGTGGCCTCCTCCAAGCAGCACTGAGGGCCTTTGTGACCAGCTGGGGAGGGAGGTGAGAGGGGGAGGTGGAAACAGTGCAGAGCTCAGGGCTTCTGCCCAGGGAGGTGCACTCTGGGCACGCTGGCCCCACAGTGTTTGCAGGAGTGAGGGGACCGGCATTTGCAGGGCATGCTCCTGCTGCCAGCCAGAGGCACAGCAGAGAAGGGCATGGTGCAGGGGGGGGGGCTGGGCTCCCGGAGTTTCCTGTGGGCTCCCTGAGTCTTCCGCTGCCAGACTCCGACAAATCAGGTTGAGAACCAGTTCTGGACGAGAAGAGCCCAAGGTCACCCCGTAGGTGCTGGCTGGAGGTGTCCCGGGGGAGGCTGCAGGGAGGGACTCAGAGGTGGCCTCAGCCCTCCTTGGCCCCGTGACTTGTAGGGAGTGTGTCCCCCCACGACACTCTCCCCTCTGTAGACCAGCAGGCCCACTCTGGTTCTGCCACCGCGTCTTCGGGCCTTGGCCTGCCCCCCCTCCTGCCCTGCCCCCCCTCACCTGCCATCTTGGCTGGACCTGGGGTGTGGCTGGTGACCCCCTCCTGTCCCACCCATTCTCTTCCTTCTCAGCCGGGAGGGTGGCAGAGGATCAGTCAAGTCAGCAGCCCCTGAATGGGTCCCTGGTCCCTTCTGCACACCCAGGTCTCTGCACTTCAGCTGCTGGCTCTGTTTCCCTCTGAGGTCAAGTGACACTCAGACCCATCTCCCCACTTGTGTCCCCAGGCCTACTCTCCCGCCACATCCTGCTTTGCGGCTCCAGAACCTCTCGGGCCACTGTGGAGTCCCTGATCACCCTCGGTATCTCTAGACTGTTTAAATCCTCTGCCACCCTCCTGGCTGAGCACCGTGACCTGGTCCTGTCTGCTGGGGTTCTGCCAGTCTTCACCAGTGCCAAGCAGGCACCCTGCCTCCTCAGGTTGGGACCCTGAAAGCAAGCCCCAGGCCTGGCTTTCCTGAGGTGGGGCTTGGGGCACCTGCTCATGACCTGCTGGGTCTCAGCCTGCCCCCAGCGGTACCTCCTGGGTCCTCAGGCTTTTGCTCTCCTCAGGTGTCACTTGTGGCTGGTGGGACCACAGGCTGCAGGCTGAGGGGCCACCTATCTGCTCTTGGGGCACATCCTGCACCAGTTGCCAAGCACCCCACACGGGTGAACGAGGCAGCACCTGGAGGAAGACCAAGGTTCAGTGCAGTGCCCACACCTCGCACCCACACCCCATGGGTGCCTGAAGGAGACGATGTTCTGTGACAGGCAGTGCATGCTTGGGACAGGGAAGGGTGCAACCATGCTCCCTCCGTGAGCCCTGGGAGGAGCCCAGTGGAGGGCGGGGCTCCATTTGTATGAAGAAGACATACAGCCAGACCCCACACAAACAGGAACCTTGAGAGAGGAGGAGTGGGCCTGAGGAGGCTCTGCCCCAGGAGAATGATGCCCGTGCCCGGGGGGCTGGGGTGTCCCTCAGCCAACACCAAGACCCGCGAGCTGGAGTCCAGGAGGATCGACTGCTACTCACATCCGCAACAACATCAAGGCAAAGAAGAGACCACGACAGACCAATGGTTGTGTCTACTGAGCACCTGCACCAAGAGCATCAGGTGCAAGCTCACAGCAGTGGGCACGTCTGAAGAGGCCACATCGTGAACAGCCGCACAGGGCCCAGCTGCCTGACGTGACTCCTGTCTGGGCCTTGTGCAGGCTTCCTAAGGAAGGACTCCTGTCTAGAGTGGTGACCCGAGGCTCAGCTGGGACTCCTCCGTGATACCGCATGTGTCTGGGCGCATGATGGCCACTGCCTCTCCTCCTCTCTCTGGAGGCTGAGTACCAGCCTTCACTTGAGTTTCCTGCCCAGCCCCTCCAGGGGATGCTCTCAAGGTCCACCTGAAGGGACACCCTGTGGCTCCCCAGAGTCACTGATGACTCAGCAGCAGTGGGCAGGGACATGTGGAGCCTTCCAAATATTTCCATTTCCTCCTGGATATTTTAAAGAGCAGCACTGGAGAGAGGGTTTTTCTCCTGTGGAAAGAAGCCCACTGGACCTGTGGCTCTAAGCGCTCAGGCCAGCGCCACCTAGTGCCCCAAAGCCGCACTGCAGCAGGGGCCCCAGAGCAGGTGTGTAAGTGGCGAGAGGCCACTGCTAGCCAGGAAGCCTCCACCTGCTCAAGGAGATGAGCCCCTCACAAGCCCTGGAGATGGTGGTCTTCAGCTGTGTGTCAGGCAGCACTGGTGAGTAAACCCTTGGAAGGGAGCAGCCTGCTCAACTTGAGACAGAGTCACGTTATTGCCCCGATAAGCCTCCTGTTCACTCCCCGATTCTGGTTCACTCCTGGCAGGGCCTCTCCTGGAGCGTCCCCAATCCCATGTGGTATCAGTGACATCTGTCAAGCCCGAGCTTTGGTCTGAAAGGCTTCTTCATCCCAGAACTCGGAAGTGTAGCAAACAAAGAACAAGCATGGAGCAGCCATGTCAGCCCCCTGGCCTTCAGAGCCCTTCCTTGACCCCTGCTCCCAGGCCACCTCAGTCCAGCCAGAAGATGAGCCCTTGTGCAGAGGGGAAGGGAACTGGGGAGCCACAGCTGGCAAGGGGGTCCAGGCATCCCCTCTAAACCTGCACAGTGGTGGCATCTGGTGGCCAGTGTGTGACCATAGGACGGCCATTGTGCCTGGGAGCAGAGCTTGGTGGCTAAGCACCAATAGCTGGGACTGCAGGGCAGCAGGAAAGGTGCTGCCTCCTCCAGCCTGGAACAGGCAGACCCTACACAGGCTCCTTCGTGCCCATAGCTGACCCTTGGCATCCATGCACCTTTGGTGCCCCAGCTGAGACATCCCCTCTGTGCCCACAGGCAGCGCTTGGCATCCATGCACCTTTGGTGCCCCAGCTGAGACATCCCCTCTGTGCCCACACATGGCTGGGCACTACCTGAGTGTTTTACTAACTTGGCCTTTTCCAGTGAGTTACTGGAAAAGAAAAGGTGCTGGAGTTGGTGCTGATACGCAGGGGTGGAAAGGCCCACCTGACAAGCATCCTGCCTCCATCAGACGCCTGCTGGACCTCAGCAGCTGGCCTAGTCCACTGTACAGATGACCAAGACGATAAGTGTGAAGTGCTGAAAGCATGGCATTCAAGTTCATGTCTGGAAGGCAGTGGGAGAGGTCACTGGAGAACATGGTCAGCCACCAGCCCCAACAGGGACCCTGCTGGCCAGAGGGCAGAGGACGGATCTCCTGGGAGGTTTTTAAGAAGTCCCTAGAAGCACTGAGCTCGAGCACAAGAGCCCTTCTGCTCCCCTGCAGAACAGCCCCTGCCAGTCCTCCAGGTCCAAGGCCAACTCTGCATCACTGTGCCCGTGCCCAGGAGCTTGAGGAAGAGGCAACTCAAATAATCATATTCGTTTTATAAGATGCACAGAGAAAACTCCATCATCAGGGATTCTGTAACACTTAAAGTCTCTGAGCAGGGAACCAACCTATAACACACACTGTCCAAGACCTCAGGACAAAGTGCACTCCAGGGGGACAGCCAGCCTTGGGCTATGCACAGGACCCAACCAAGAGGGCTCCTTCCTGCCCAGCAGCCCGGGTGTCACAGAGTCTCGAGGCCCAGGGGAGACACTGGTGGCTGCAGGTGGCCCCTGTTCCCTGGACAGTCAGTGTGCAGCCCACCTGCACCTCGCCCATGGCAGAGGCACTGCTCCTTCCCGCTCCACAGCTGCTGTGGGACCAACCCATGTCCTTGGCAGTTCTTAGGTAAATGCAAAACAGAGGACCAGAGTTGATGCCACAGGCCTTTCTCGCCCTGGTGGGCAACACCATGTGTGAGGCAGCTGCACAGCAGACCTAGAGGCTCCCACACCCAGGCCTCACCTGCACAAGGCTCGCCTCTGCACACAGGGACCGTATGTGTCCCACAGCGGCACAGGGGGTCAAGTATGCCAAGAGCAGAGCTGCAGGGCCGGCGGGGCCGAGAGTGGCCGCCCTCCCCTGTGGAACGCGAGCCACGATGGGGCTCAGGTGCAAGGCCCCTGGCAGGGAGCCATGGACAAGGGTGCCCATTGTGCCTCCGCACCACACTCAGGGAGGAGCCTGGGCTCAGGAAGAGCGAAGCCAAGACACGTCACATAGGAGGCCAGACGATCAGGTGGAGCTTTATTCAGTTATGCTACTTAATCACCGCATCCAGAAAGAACTGCACAGACAGTCACCGTGGAGCGCACATGCTGGGGCTGCTGAAGAGCAGAGCTGGGCAGGTATAGGGCAGGGATGTGCTCACCGTCCATGTGTCAATCCCCCGAAGGGAGCAGACCCTGAAGGAAGCATGAGAGTTGCAACAGAATGTTATCTTTGAAACTCCTTCCCTTCCCGATTCCCCCTGCTGAAGGAGTCAAGAATGCAAATGTCCAGATGGAGTGCCAGACCTCAGGCCTTGGGCATGACACTGGTGTGCCTGGGCATCGTCTAAAACCAGGGCGAGGAGCAGGCACCACTGGGTTCCCTCACGTGCTAAGGAGAAGCACAGACGCACTTCTGGAGGACGCTGTTCCCGCTGCCCTCGTCACGTGCGTACTTAGCTTGAGAAGCACCACGGGCGGCTGAGCACTTGCCTAGGCACTGTCTCTGCAGCAGGCCAGAGATGCTGATGGGCGGCCGGGGGGGCCGGGCCTGGGCGACACCACCGACGGGGGAGCCGCCTCGCGCCGCTCTGCTTGGTCGCCAGGACGCTGGAGCTGGCGAAGCTCCCTTGCAGGGCATCTGCACTGGTGGGACCCTAGCAACACAGACACAAGTAGTCATGAGCACCCGAAGCCTCTAGTGCCACCACCGTTTGAGCACTGACTGCATGTGGCTTTAGAGGCCACCGTGATTCGCAGCATGTCCTGAGTACCCAGGACCTGCAGGTGAGGGGCAGTGGTGGCACACGTGGTGCCTACTGGGCAGCCTCTCAGGGGAGGACTTCTCTGGGCTCAGGTGATCAAGGAGGATCTGGAGAGGAGGCTGTTGGAGCCACTGACAGTCCCCTACACAACCCTCCACTGTACCATGCTGACCAAAGTCAAGAGCTATGCTCCATAGCTTTCCCTAAGGTCACTACTAATAAGCAGCTGAGCAGGAACAGCAGGGGGCCCAGGACCTCTGGGACCATGTGACCACTACCCGCTGGACCCGCTCTCTCACTGAGGCCAACTTGAAGCCTGTGCCCCAGCCCCTCCTGCCTACATTCTATTGGGCCTACCTACTGACAATTCTGGCCCCTTCTCTCTACGGGCCCCCCCACTGTTCCTGCCGCCTCAGTCCTGTTGGCAGCTCACCCCCTGCTCACCCCTCAGCTGCCAAAGGCCTCCAGCTCCACCCTCAGAGTGCAGAAGGCTCTGGAAGCTCATCCATCTCATACTTCGTCTGTGCTCTCCAGGGTGGTGAGCCCCAAACCATGGGTCCCCGGCTGTAGGCCCCGCACCCTGCTGGTGCTGCCCGTTACTGGGCCTCCTGCTCCACTCTGCCCTGCCCTGCTGTGGGCTGACCTCTGGCCCTTGCTGGTCCTACAAGCCCGGCTGCTCGGGGCGGCTTTTCTGGAGCCAGCAGGCCTTTCACAGGCAGCCCATCACCCGCCTTGTCTAACCACCGCTGTCCAGCGTCCTGCCTACATGTTCGTCCCAGAGACCTCAGGCCACTCCGATGTGCTTGCCCTGAGCCTTTCCCAGAAGGCACAGTGCAGGTCTCTACCACAGCTCCTGTCCCTTCCACCTCCTTGAGAGCCCCTGTGTGTCCTTGCCTTGGAGCTGTGAGCAACGGCCTCCTCCTCTAAGGCAGTGACCTCCGTGGTCACCTGCTATACCCAATTCACATGAAGCCTAAATCCCCAGCTTCTCTCCTGCCAGGGCCCACTGTGCTCACCTTCTGTGTCCAGAGGACAGACAGAGAACACGGGGTCTCAGGGTGCGGTGACAGCACCACACAGTCCCACTGGGGACGCAGTGGCAGGCAGCGAGTGCTGAAGACAGTGCTGCGGGGCTGCCTCCTGGGTGGGCAAAGCTTTGCAACTTGTCAGGCAGCCTGGCGTGGACAGCCTCAGGGTCCGAGGGGGCAGAGCGCCCAGGAGTCGCCACATGGGCCAGGCCACATGCTCTCTGCAAGGCGGGCAAGCCAGTGGGCAGTGAGGGGGCACTTGGGCCCAACCAAGGGGCTGGCAGGACAGTGTGTGCCTTGGGAGGCTGGCTACCCTTCCCACACTCAGAAGATATCCGTGTGCCGAGAGCGGGGCAAGCAGGAGACCTGCCTGTCAAGAGGCAGGGCATGGCGGGCTTTCTGTCTACTCAGGGTCAGCAACCTGAGCCCTGGGCAAAAGCCTGCCCCTGTCTCTAGATGAAGCCTACTGAGACAGAGCTCCTAAACCTCCTGGCTGAGGACCTGCCTCGGGCCAGCATGGCCCGGCCGAATCGTGAGCGCACTTCACTGGCCTTCAGTCCCACACACTGCTCCCTCTGTAGGACCAGCCACCTCTCCCTGCCTGATGGTTTTCCTCTTGATGTGGTTTGCCTATTTCTAGGCAGGCAAGAGGCCGAGCTGCCAAGGGGACCTAGGTAGCTCCAGGCTAGCTGTGGGACATTCCTGTGGAACATTGTCCACTTACTGCCATGCCACCTGTGGCCAGTTTCTCCACAGAAAGGCAGGGATGAGAAGGCTCCAGAGAAGCAGAGCATTCACTTCCTGACCTCTGCAGAGAACACCTATGACCCCAGCCCCCTCCCGCAAGGAAGCCCTGTGTGGCCACTGGTGGTTCTTGTGGGGTTCTCAGCAATGGCCAATGCCTCCGTCACACCTCAGCTTCAAACACGCCAGCCACAAAGCAGGGCAGACAGGTTACCTGGCTGGAAACACACGCGAGCAGGAGCCAACCACAGAGTGCTGACTCTAGCAGTAGCCACTCCTCCCAAGTGGGTCACCAGTGACCTTCTTTTGTTCCTATTTCCCCTCCAAACATCATGCACAAGCCGTGCTCAGGACGCTACCTGAGAGCCGCTGCCATGCCCACTTGTCTGGGTGTCAGGCTGGGATGTGGAGGGCCTGGGTAGGAGACGCTGCCTGTGGGGGAAAGACACAAGGTGCTGGAGGGCGGTGCTGCAGGCTGCCTCCTGGGTGGGCAGGCTTTGTGCCTTGCCAGGGAGCCGGGGTGCACCAGGTCCCTGGAGGCCAGGCTTCTCCAGCTGTTGCGAGGCTGATGACAGGCAGCACCACACACCCCCTTCCTGCCCGCCCCCACCCTGAGTGTGCAGCAGCCGGAGTTCCTCCTGACCACAGAAGCAGCAAGTGAAGCTTGTGTGCCTGGGACTCTGTGCTCGTAAGCCCGAGGGAGTCGTGCCTGCCTTCTGCTCCCCTGGAAGTGGGCAAGGGGAACCCGGCAACTCTCCCTCCTTGGGGCGCCTGAGCCTCGGGACACCCTGAGCATGGTGGCCCTGTGTGCTGCAGAGTGGACAGAGGATGCTGGCCCATGGGGCATGAGACAGCTCTGCACTGGGACGGCGTTATCTCTGTTCCCTGGACCCTGAGGCAGCATGGTGACGCTCCCTCAGAAGACCCTGCAGAACAGCCAGGGACCAGGAAGCCAGGACCCTGGTGGGCTGTACCCACCCTTCCATTCTCATGTGGCAGGGCCTGGCTGGTCCACAGGGCCTGCCCCTCCTGGGACAGCCTGCTCTGACTCAGGAACTGCTTGCCTGTGGGCTCCCCTCTCGTGAAAGCCAGCCTGTCCACATTCCCCAGCCCTGACCACTCCAGGCCATTTATCGGACATCCAGGGGCAGCCCACACCCTGGAGCTGCTCAGTCATCAAACCTGCCAATCCCAGCGGTTGGCCTGTTCTGTCTGCCCCACTCGGTCCCTCTCCAAGGAACCAGAGAAAGCCATCTGACAGCCACTGTCCCTCATGGCAGCTGTCCCCCCTTGATCTGCTGGTCTCACTACCATGATTAAAATGGATCCCAGGTACATTTCAACCACACATAATAACAACGGCAGGTAACTGCATGCCACACAACTGCACTGGCTAGCAGGGACCCTGCTGAGATAACTCATCCACACAGGCCCAAGTGGACAACGGCCCTGGGTCACGGGGCCTTTGGACTGAGGAGCAGCCCCATCTCTGTGTGTCTCAGAGACAGCAGCCCCCAGACCAGGGGAGGGCACCAGCAGAGCCCTCTAGACACACCCCAGAGGCAGCAGCACAGACGGCACAGCCAGGAGCTGTGGAGGAAGCTGGCGGCTGGCGTGTCACCACATACCCAGGGCACAGCAAGGTCAGGGCAGCAGGATGGGGTGATCCTCCCCGGCCTGAGGGGCATGCTGGGAGATCAGGGTAACCACCCTCCCCAAGACACCCTCAAGGTAGGTGTGGGAAGCACTGTCGCAGGCAGTTAGAAGAGGTGTGTTGAGGAGCTGAAGCAAGAAGCACTAGTATTCCCAGAGGCAGGTTTGGCTGCTGCTCCCAGAGCAAGCCTCTGCCATCTTGGGCAGGACCAGGTGCTGCACTCGGCGTCCCCAGAGCAGTGCTCAGGGCTTGGCATCACAATGGGACACTGGACAGACGCGCCTGGCAGCCTGTGGTCATCTGGAGACAGGAGAGTGTGCACATCCAGTTAGCCAATCCATTTGCTAGGCATTGGCTGGGGTGGGGCTGCTGGTGTGTTACAGTAGGAACCAGCAACCTATCTAGAAAACCAAGTGTGAAACTGGAAAAAAACTGTAAAGCAATCAATTTGGGGTTCAACTAAAGGCAGAAGACAGATGGAAAAGCAGTTATTCTTGAAAGCCTCCTACAGTTTTGGGTGAGCAGGGGGCTGTGGAGAGGACAGCAGGCCTGGGCAGGGTGCCAGAGGCCGTGGGCTCAAGGCAGGAGGAAGCACTTCTGTGGGACATGGCCTTAGCTGAGGAGGGCACGGCCAGCCTGGGAAATCTGAAGATCAGAGGAGATGCTCCCCACGCCACAGTGGTGGGCAGGGCCAGCAGGTGTGAACTGGGTCTCCATCCCCACATCTCATCAGGTGCAGCCTTAGGGACACAGCTGCTGAAGCAAGTCTCAGACAAGCCCCTCCTGGCCCCTAACTTCTAAGGCAGAGGAAACCAGGAGGACACAGGACCATGGCAGGTCCACGTCCGCGGCTCAGTGCTGAGCAAGTGCATGGCCCTCACACTCCTGGGTGCAGGGCCTGTGTCAAGCCATCATCTCAACAGGTGCAGAGAAAACATCTGGGAGATCAAGGATCACCCTTGTATAGGCATCTCCAATGCTGAAAATGGGAAGTTTCTCTCCTAAGGCCAGCAACAGGACAGGCAAGAACTGTTTCTCTTACCATTGTTTTGTTTGTTTGTTTAGTAGGAGGTGGGGCCTCCTCAGTTGCCCAGGCTGGCCTTGCACTTGTGACCCTCCTGCCTCAGCTCCAAGGAGCTGGGGTCACAGGCATACCCACTATGCCTGGACTTGCTCTTGCCACTTTTATTTAACATTGTACTGGAGGTTGTTGCTGAGTACTTAGGCAAGAAAAAAAATTATTTGGGTTAAAAAGGAAGAAATAAACCAATTTGTACTTGTGACTAACATGACATAGTATATAGGAAATCCTAGGGAGTCCACAGAATGTCCCTAGATAACAAATGAGCTCAGCAAATTTGTAAGACACAAGATAAAACTACAAAAGTCAGTTGTACTTCCACACACCAGCAATGAAAATCTGAAAAATGAAACTGAAAAAACAATTCCATTTACAATAGTTTTAAAAAGAATAAAATAGGGTTGGGGTTGCAGCTCAATGGTAGAGCACTTGCTTACCATGTGTGAGGCACTGGGTTCGATCCTCAGCACCATATAAAAATAACTAAAATAAAAGTATTGTGTCCATCAACAACAACAAAAAAAGAAATACTTAGGAATAGTTCTTACCAAATAAATGTCAGTTTTCTTCACTGAAAACTACAAAACATAGCTAAAATTAAAGGACCCCAAAAGGGGAGGACAGTCAATGTTCATGGACCGGAAGACCTAATATCTTAGGATGGCAGTACTCTTAAAGTTCGTGTTCAGAGTCCATAAATCTCTCACCCAGACACCCACCCCTTCTTAGCAGAAACGAATAGGCTGATCCTAAAACTCACAAGGAAGTGCAAGGAACTCAGAATAGCCAGAGCAATCTTGAAAAAGAACACTATTTCAAAAAATTATGACAAAGTTATAGTAAGCAAAAGACCAAATTAAATGACGATAAACTAAACAAAGAGCACCCACAACCATTAAAGCAGTAAGAGGAAAGCAAGTCATCATGCACAGGAGTGCAACTGAGTGGTGGCCGGCCCCTCTTCAGAAGGAGCAGAAGTGGAGGTGATGCTCACAAAGCACCTCACACAGCTGCCACTTGGTCCACTCAGTGAAAGCATCCTCAAGGTGGAGACAAATGGAAGCTATTCCAAGATGAACAGAAACTGAAAGACCTAATGCTAGCCAATCTTACCTATGAGAAATAAAAAAGTGCTTCAGCCAAATCTGCAGGACGCAAGGTAGAACCTCAGAAGTGGCAGATGTGCTGCAGATGTGAGGCATGCATGTGTGTGCACGTGCACGCGTGTGTGCACATGCGCACACATACACATGTGTGTGTGTATTTGCATGTGTTTCCAAAGTTTTAAGGAATGTAAGTTTGTTTAATTAGAGAATAATTGCAGCACTGCCCTGTTGAGCTTGGAACACATAAATCACACATACACATGCACATACATGTCTTAGGAAGGAGGGAAGGGGAAGCGGGCGATGCTGTGCTGGAGCACCCCGCTGCTCCACCTGAGTTAGCCCAGCATTGACCTTGCACATACTGTGGCAAATTTAAGATGCATGATACAATCCCTGGGAAAATCACCAAGAAAGTAATACAATCCACAGTTAAAAGAGCAGAGGAGGAATTAAAATGTGCACTTGTCGGCCTGGGCGGCATGACAGAACACCAAGCCTGGGTGCTTCAACAACCATGATTTGTTTTTCACAGTTCTAGAGACTAAGAAGTCCAAGATGAAGGTGCTGGATGATTTGGTTTCAGGTGGCTAAAACTGTCTGATTCACAGCCTTTTCCGCTCTCAGGTGAGGTTTTGTTTTTCTGAGCTGGGGGTCAACTTCAGGGCCTCATGTAAAATGAAAAAGTGCTTCAGCCAAATCTGGAGGACGGAAGGTGAACCTCAGAAGTGGCAGATGTGCTGCAGACATGCTAGGCAAGCACTTCACTGAGCCACACCACCATCGCCTTAGCCCCTTGAGTGCTTGTAAACAGAGTGAGCTGTCTGGTGAGCACTTCAGTGCACCATCCAGGGCCTGAAGCTCCTTCACTCCCTGGTGCAGCATCTCCACCACTGTCTCCAGGACTCTTCCTCTTGCAAAGCTGAAACTCCATCCCCATAAGGACTGACTCTCTCATTTTGCTGAGCCCCTCGTGCCCACCACTCTGTGCAGTCTGTCCTGTGACTGCTCCTGCACTCGGCACAGTGCCCTTGGAGTCCATCCACACAGGAGCATGCGTCAGAACTGGCTTTCTCTTAAGGCTGGGTGGTACTCCACCCTATGCAATGCCAAGTCTGTTCATCCATCTTCTGTTGGCGGACACACAGGCTGCTTCCAGGCATTAGGCTGTGCCTACTGTGCTGGAAACCTGAGTGGGCGGCATCTCAGCCAGACCCAGGCACAGGAGTGGACGCAGCCACCACAACTGCGTGGAGTTCCATTCTGTGGCATCACCTCATCTTCCTGCCAGCATGGACAAGTGCCCGGCTTCTTCCACACCTTCACCAGCACTTGATACACGTGTTTCTGAAACAGCAGTCCAGGAGGCGGGAGGTCTCTCTCACTACAATTTGGTTTGCATTCCCTGCGAGTCAGCGATGGGCATCTTATGTGCTACTGGCTGTCTGTATTTCTTATTAGCCCACTAAGTCCTTTGCTCACTTTTGAACACTTTTGTTGCTGTTGTCCTTTATATATTCTGGGTCTTAATCTCTTACTAACTATGATGTACAAATATTTTCTCCCATTTTGTGGGTTGCCTTTTTTAAAAAAATCTATTTTTAGTTGTTGATGGACCTTTATTTTATTTATTCATATGCGGTGCTGAGAACAGAACCCAGGGCCTCACACATGCCAGGCAAATGCTCCATCACTGAGCCCCAATCCCAGCCCTGAGGGTTGCCTTTTTAACTCTATTAATAGTGAATTCTGTTGCACAAAAGTTTTAGATTTCCACGAGGTCCCATCTGCCTACTTGCTCTTTTGTCATCTGTGCCTTTGATGCCACATCCAAGAGGTCATTGCCAAGTCTAAGTGTCATGAAGCTTTTGTCCTGTTTTCTTCTAAGAGTTTTATGGTTGGGGTGTTTGGCCCATTTTGAGTTAATTTCTTGTATAATGCTAGTTAAGGGTCAAACTTAGCTTATTCATTATTCTGCACATAATGATATCCAGTTTCCCAGCACTGATGGTTGAAAAGATTTCTTATCCTATTGAAAAGTGTCTTTTCTTTTTAAAATTTTTTTTAATATTATTTTTCAGTTATAGTTGGACACAACACCTTTATTTCACTTTTTTTTTTATGTGGTGCTGAGGATGGAACCTGGGGTCTCACATGTGCGAGGTGAGCGCTCTACCGCTGAGCCACAATCCCAGCCCCCCAAAAGTGTCTTTTCTTATACAGACATTGATCCTACTAAATTAGGGGTCAACTTTTATGACCTCATTTTATCTTAATAATCTCCTATAGGTCCCATCTCCAAAGATAGCCACATTGAGGGTTAGAGCTTTAAAATATTAATTTTGGGGGAATATTATTGAGTCCATAACAAAATGGTACTCTAAAAATATCTGATGCAAATAAGGGCAGTAAGGATACACAAATAAAATCTGTCTTACTTAACACACCTTGAAAGACCACAGGCATGGGTCAAACCATGTTAATAGTTACATTAAATATCTAAATAGTTACATTAAATAGTAGTCCCAACCACTTAATCGAGGGCACAGATTAAAAGAATGGATCAAAAAACAAGACCAGAGCACACAAAGAAGTGCACACCTGTCATCCCAGTGGCTTGGGAGGCTGAGGCAGAAGGATCACAAGTTCAAGGCCAACCTTGGAAACCTACCAAGGCCCTGTCTCAAGATCAAATTTAAAGAAAGGGCTGAGTATGTAGCTCAGGGATGGAGCACTCACTTAATATGTGTAAGACCAACGGGTTCAATCCCAGTACCACCAAAACAAGACACGAGGAACGAGGATTATCACTGCTGCAACCTACCAGAGCACTCCTTGGATGCAAGGGTACAAAGAAGCTGAAATCTGAAGCACAGGTGAGGCTGACTGTGTGGTTTGGATCTGCAGTGTCCCTGAAAGGCTCACATGTTGAAGGCAGCAGTCAGAGGTGGGGATCTCGGGGACTCTGACCTCAGGTGGATGAACCCATTGATGGTGTTACCAGAGGTGGCGGAGACTGTGGGGAGGAAGGTTGGAGGAGGCAGGTCCCTGGGGTATCTCATCCTGGACCCTTCTGCCCCTCTCTCTCTGCCCTACCACGTGCTCCCCACATGATGCTTTGCTTCACCATAGGCCCAAGAACACAGGTCTCAGCTGTCTGTGAAACTAGGAGCCAAGGAACCTCTTTCCTCCTCTAAGTTGATTTTGTCAAGTTTTCAGTCACAACGACAAAAACTAGCACAATAACCATGCAAACTACTACCAATCTAAAAATTAAATGAAGAAAACTCCAGAATAAGAAACACTTAGATATGAATTTATCAGTAGAGTATAAGACACTGTACACTGAAAACTACAAAAAGGTTCTTGAGACAAAATAAAGTAGATGGAGAGACAGATACAGCATGTCTACAGACTGAATTACTCAAAATTCTTTAAGATGGCAATTGTCCCCAAACTGATGGACAGACTGAATAAAATTCCTATCAAAATATCGGCAGGCTTTGTACAATTTGAAAAAAGAATCCTAAAAATTATATGGAAATGCAAAGGACTTAGAATAGCCAGAAATTACTTTGATAAGATAATAACAGAGTTAGGAAGACTTACACCATCTGATTTCAAAACTTACTGTAAAACAAAAATAATCAAGATCACGTGGTGTTCATGAGAGCAGACATCATTGCTCAACAGAACGTAGTCCAGAAGTGTTTTAGTCAGCTTTTTCATTGCTGTGACTAAGGGACCCAACCAGCACCACTGTATGGGGAGGAAAAGTTTACTTGAGGGCTCACGGTTTCAGAGGTCTCAGTCCATAGAAGGCAGAACATCATGGCGGAAGAGTGTGGCAGAGGGAAGCAGTTCACATGGTGATCAGAAAGCAGACAGAGAGATACTCCACATTCCATAGCCATAGCCCAATGCCCACCTCCTCCAGGCACACCCCACCTGCCTCCAGCCACCACCCAGCTAATCCCATCATGGATTAATTAATTGATTAGGTTAAATCTAGAACCCAATCATTTCTCCTCCAAACCTTCTTGCATTGTCTCAAACGTGAGCTTTTGGGAGATACCTCACATCCAAACCATAACAGGAAGGAAGCCCTCAGAACTATGATCCAGATTGCTTCCTGTGAATAGAGTTGACTTTTGTATGTTGACCTTGAAGCCTGCGACCTAACCACCTCCATGAATTCTAACAGTGCCCACAGAGAGTCCTCCTAACGTTCTGTTTATAATACGCTGTCAACAGCCACCTGTCTTTACCTCCATGACTCCCTCCCTCCCTCCCTGCTTCAGGCTGGCCTTGAACTTGCAGCCTGCTCAGCCTGGGCCTGGGGCTGCAGGCACAGCCCGTCGCACACTTGCCATTTCTTTCTTTGCCTCACTGCACTCCCTGGAACCTCTGGACCAGTCCTTGATTCATTCCCGATCTCGGAGGAAAACAGTCCATCTTTAACATCATTTTTTAAAGAACCGTTTTGAGATGGGATCTGGCTATGTTGTCCAGGCTGGCCTCAAACCTGCCATCCTCCTGCCTCAGACTCCCAAGCAGCTGGGATTACAGGCATGGGCTTCAATATTAATTTTGATGTCAGCTGTAGGTTTTCTAAAGATGTCCTTTTATCAGGTTGAGGATGTTCCCCTTTATTAAATGTTGGTTGAGAGTTTCTACCATAAGTAATTATAGAATTTTATCCAATTGAAAATGTTATTCATTTTTAAATTTTGCTAATATGTGTTAATCTATGTTCAGATGTCAAATAAACCTTGAACACCTGAGATAATCTCCACTTGGGAATGGTATAATAATTACCCATTTATATGTTGTTAGATTTGACAAAATAGTTCTGTATCTTTGTGAGGAACTTTGGCTCAAATTTTTTCCCTCTTGTATTGCCTTTGGTACAGAGTATTGCTGACCGTATAAAATGAACTGCAAAGTGTTTGGTCTTTCATTTTCTGAAAGAGTCATGTAGGACTGGTATTATTTCTTCCTTAAATGCTTGATAGATTTTACCCATGAAACCATTAAGAAACAGGATTTTCCCTGTGGGAAAACTTTTAAGTTACTGATTCGATTTAATTGATAGGGTTGTCCAGTTTTACGACTTCTTCTTGAGTCAGTTTTGATAATCTGGTCTCTTTTTGAAGAACCAGCTTCTGGCTCCACGGGCCATTTCTACGTTCCTGTTTGCTGCTTCATGGACTTGTACTCCACTGTCCTGGCGTGAGGCTGGGTGACTGAGTGCAGGTGTTCCTTCTAATTCAAGCGTTTAAAGCTATGAGCCTCCCTCTGGGCTTTCCCCGCATCATCTCCAGGGGAGTCAGCTTTCTGTCCCTGGGACAAATACCAGAGAAAAACAATCTAGGAGGAAAGATTTATTTTGACTGTGGGTTCAGAGGTTTCAGTCCATGGTCAGCCAGCTCCAGGGAGAAACTTCAGGAACGATGCTCACCCCATGGCAAACCCAAAGCCGGGACGGGGAGGGGCTAGACAAGCTAGACGCCGCCGGGAAGCCTTCCTCCCACTGTGCCGCGCCTCCTGCAGCCTCCACCACCTCCCACAGCCTCCACCACCTCCCACAACACCGTCATACTAGGAAGCCATCCATGGACTGACTCACTGTGGAAGTCGGAGCCTCGAGGTCCAGTCCCTTCACAAGAGCCCACCTCTGGATGCTGCAGCTTCAGGGGCCAACCTTCAGCCCAGGAGCTCCTGAGGGATGTTCCAGGTCCAAACCATAATGACATAAAATATGCTGTATTTTCATTCAGTTCAAGATACTTTCTAATGTCCCTTGTGATTTTTTTCTTTGATCCATGGAATAGTTTGAGTTGAATTGTTTAATTTTGAAATATTTGTTTTAATCTCAGATTATTTTGTTGATTTGCATCTTAATTCTCTGCAGTCAGGGTACACACTGCATGATCAAAATCATTTGAAATAACTAGAAGTTGTCTTAGGTTCTGATACATAATGTATTCTAGAACATCCTACTTTCACTCAAAAAGAACATGTACTCTGCTGCTGCTTGCCCGGGAGTCAGTGGTTGATGGTGTTGAGTCTTTTATCTCACTGATTACTCGTCCAGTTGTTTTATCAGGTATTGGGAATAGGTTAGTGAAATACCCGATTCATAACTGTTGAATCAGTGATTTTTAAAATTCTGTCAGTTTTGTCTCATATTTTAGATCTGTCTTTTTTTGGTGTGTATACAGTGATCATTCTATCCTAATACATTTAGATCCTTTTTGTCATCATGAAACGGCCTCCTTGGGCTGGGTTTGTGGCTCAAAGGTAGAGCGCTCACCTAGCACCTGTGAGGCACTGGGTTCGATCCTCAGCACCACATAAAAATGAAATAAAGATATTGTATCCACCTACAACTTAAAAAATATTAAAAAAGAATAAGAAAAAATAAATGGACTCTTTATCCCTAGTAAAATTTCCATCTTAAAACTTATTTTGCCTGACATAAACAATAGCTACTCCAGTTCTCTTCTGGATCTGTCGTTGATACATCTGGGGTATAGTTTGTCTTTAGACCTATTTGTGACTTTGAATGGAGTGTCTTTCTCATAGACAACTTACCAATGGGTCCTTCTTTCTATATTAGAGGAGGAAAAGTTTATTTCAGCTCCTGGTTTCAGAGGTCTCAGTCTATAGTTAGCCAACTCCAGAACTCTGGTCCAAGGTGAGACAGAATGTCCTGGCACAGGGGACCTGGTAGAGAAAGCCGCTCAGGACCTGGCAGTCAGGGAGCAGGGAGAGCTCCACTTACCAGGGACAACGCCCTAGAGACCACCCCTCTACCATATTAGTGGATCAGCCTACAGATAGCTCTCCTCATCTAATAATTCACCTGTGACAACTCTTCATCGTCTCACACATGAGCTTCTGGGGGACACATCATGTCTAAACTATACATTCCAACCTGGCCCCCAAAAGCTCATGACCATCTCACAATGCAAAATACAATCAGTCCATTTCCAATAGCCGCCATAGTCTTAAAAGTTCCAGCACTGGGGGCTGGGGATGTGGCTCAAGCAGTAGCGCGCTCGCCTGGCATGCGTGTGGCCCGGGTTCAATCCTCAGCACCACATACACAAACAAAAGTGTTGTGTCCGCAGAGAACTAAAAAATAAGTATTAAAAAAATTCTCTCTCCCCCCTCTCTTTCTCTCTCTCTCCTCTCTCTTAAAAAAAAAAAAAAAAAAGTTCCAGCACTGCCTAAAAGTCCAAATCCGAAATCTTACCTGAGACTCGGCAAATTCTTAGCTATTTTCTCTCGTAAAGATCAAAAGAAGTTACATATATCCAATATATAATGGCAAAGAATGAACATTTCCATCCCTAAAGGAAGACACAGAGGTATACAGAATGAAGAGATAGGAACAAAGCAAGACCAAAATCCGGCTGGGCAAATAAGTCCTGTAGCTCTGGGTCCAGCATCTGGGGCATACGGCATTGTAATTGGTTTAATAAGCTTTTTTGCCGCTCGTCTAAAATATCTAACCCAAATAATTGTAGAGAAGGAATAGTTTATTTGAGGGCTCACAGTTTGGAAGTTCTTTGTCCACAGAAGGCCGGCTGCATTCCTCAGTGCTCGCGGTGAGGCAGAGCACCATGGCAGAATACTGGCAGAGGGAAGCAGCTCACATGACAGCCGGGAAGCAGAGAGACTCTACTCACCAGACTCAAAGCACATACCCCACAGCCATGCCCCACAGTCCTATTGGCATTCCACCAGCCACACCCTACCTGCTCAGGGATTAACTCACTGATGAGGTAAGCCTATAACCCTATCATTTCTCCTTCAAACCCTGCCTGGTCTCACATGTGAGCTTTCTGGGGACACCACATCTGAATCTTAGCAATGATGTTCTCTCCAAAGGACTTGTGTCGCTCTACCCTAATGACCTTGTTGGTTATTGCCACAAGCTTCTCTCTGGGCTTGTCTCTGTTTGATTCCTGCAGCTTTCCTTGGCAGAGAGTCCATGGTATGGGGGTCTCTGAACCGTGGGGGTCTGCACTGCAGCACTGGCTTCCTTTCCACGTCTCCACACATCACCCTCTCAGGGCAGCCCCCAGGGACTCTGCCCCTGCTGCACTCTGCCTGGCCTCCTAGGCCTTGCTTTGAAAAATCTCGGTGGAAGCCTCCATGACCCCCTAATCCAGCATCCTATAGTCCTCCAGAATCAGGACCATATCATTGAAATCAGCGTCTGCCGCCATATCAAGCAGTAGCTAAGCCTCCTGGGACCCTGACTGCAGTGGCCTCTGAGTGCCTGGGCAGCTGAACACGGTAAAACAACTTCTTAAGCCTCCTATGCAAGCAGAATGCCCCAGTGGTCTCTTCTCAAAGGAGTTTTTACTTTCATAACCATGAGCCTGAGATGGGCATGGTTTTACCAATTCCTGAGTTGCACTCAAACCATCCTTCTTATTATTTCTTTTTTTAAGTATTTATTTTTTAGTTGTAGTTGGACACAGTATCTTCATTTTATTTATTTATTTTTAGGTGGTGCTGAAGATCAAACCCAGGGCCTCACATATGGTAGGCGAGTGCTCTACCGCTGAGCCCCAGCCCCAGCCCTGCTTCTTATCACTTCTATATAGAGTATTTAGCATTTCTTTAGTGGTTGTAATCTCTGTTAACAACCACAATTTTCTTAGTCCCAATTTTACTCCCACTGTCTGGCCAAACTTGAAGTTTTTAAAATCTTTGCTCTCTGCTTTCTGCTTCTGATTATCACAGTATACTTGGCTAAAAACCACCAGCAATGTTCGTTCTACTGCCTGCATGCTGCGCTCCCTTGATATTTCCTCTGCCAGATTAATCACTCCATCACCTTTAAATTGAGCCTCACAGAAAGTCTCAGGGCAAAAGTAGAGAACTGCTTTGCTAGAACATAACACAAATGGCCTATAGTCGTACTCCAATGGAGTCCTCCTCCTCAGAAACTTCACGATCCCAGTCTTTACTGTCCACAGTCCTACTGGCATTGAATCTGTGATCCTCCTGCCTCAGCCTCCTGAGTGGCTGGGATTGCAGGTGTGCACCACCATGCCAGGCTGTATCTGGGAGAATCTAAGCAGATAAACTAACAACACACTGAAGAAAACAGAAATCTGATTCCAGAGTGTAATGAATCAATAAAGCCTGACTTGGGAATTTGTAGTGGAATGTGGAGAAGAAATTATGGACACAGAAAAGTGCCGTGAGGCGGTCCTGGGAGCTGGTCCTGGGAACTAAGGTTGAGTGTGGTTGGAGGCCGAACACGCATCACTGTCAGGGAGACTCTGAGATCCACTCATTGTGGGCAGATGGAACTGCAGTGAAGTGACCAATAGATGGCAGTGTGGTCAGTGTCCCCAGGGAGGGGACAGGGCAACCTGTACACCCTGGTGTGAGTTAACAGGAAGAACTGGCACATTCCTGCCACAACAGCACATGGGGTCACAGGAGGAAACTCCAGACAGCCCAGGCTCCAGGTCATCTTCAGAATTTAAGGTCTATATTCTTTAAGGACAAGAAATGGAGAGCCCGGGGGAAAGTGTGGAGGATGATGGAAAGACACTCTGTTGAGGGCTCTGGCTGGAGGGAGAGCAGGGCCTTGTGGAGGCCAAGGCTGGGCCAGAGTGCTGGGTGCTCTGTTTTCTCCAGGGGCCTCAGGCATCAGGTTTGTGACATGCGAGACACCAGTGACAACAGGGACCAGCTCTGACAGAGGTTAGTGGTCAGGGAACCTGGAGGGGATGTGAGAACCGTTTATGATGTTTTTACAAAATTTCTGTGTGTCTGGAGTAGTTTCCAGTAAATGATGAAAGAAGCAAGGTGGATTCTCATCTTACAGTATGCTTCCAGACAGAGGCCTAAGAATCTGGACAAGGGTAAACACTGAAAACTCAAAGAATCCTGCTACGCAAAAGATAATTCAAGGGAATAAACAGACAAGCTACAGACAGGAGAAGATATTCGCAAAAGACACATCTGATAAAGGACTGTTACCCGAAACATACACAGAATTCCTCAATAGAAAACAAACAGCCTGATCAAAAAATGGCCAAAGACCTGACACATGTCAAAAAGTCGTCCAGATGGTAAACGTCAACGAGAAGATGCTCACTGTGAAACGCCAACCACCATGGCAGGACTCCAGGAATCACCTATCAACTCTGAGGCCAGCTCAGGCTGCAGAGCGGCACTGCTGGTGGAGGGCACCTGGGCAACCTGTAGCACGGCAGTTTCTTTCAGAACCAGCATGCTCTCCAGCAAGGCCCAGCAGCAGCCATCCTACTTGGTGTCGACCATAGGAGTTGAACACTGGCAGCACATTACTGCAGCAGTATAAGTAGTGCCTCAGACTGGGAAGCAGCTGGGATGGCTGCAGGGTATCCCCACGGGCAAATACGATGCAAGCCTAGAAAGAAAAGAGCATCGAGCCTCGGAACGAGAGGCGCAGCACTCAAGAGCACAGACTAAGCCAAGAGGACAAACTGAAAGGCCACACTCAACTCCAGCTGCAGGCCGCACCGGACAAGGCAAAACTGGGGACAGTAAAAAGGCCAGGAGAGATGAGGGGCAGCAGGGCATAGAGGGCTGCTCCCACAGTGGGGACGTGTGTCATTACAGCCCTGTCCAGACCAGAGCAGAGAGACTCCCAGCTGGGGGCTCCCATCCAGGCTGGCTCTGCTCTCATAGCACTCTGGTGGCATGCTGTGTGCTGCGGCCACAGGCAGACGGCAGCCCTCTACCTTTAGCTTAAAACCACTGTAAAAAGTAGTCTTAAAAAAGCCAACTAGGAAAATGATTTAGTTATGCACTTGACCACCGTATTAAATGAAAAGGGCAACAAATTTGAGTACACAAAAATGTTAAGTTTCTAAAACCCAAAACTCAAATGCAGAATTGCAAAGCAAATTGGGCAAAAAAGGTCAATATCATTCATATCAAGGATTTCATATTCATAACGTTCAAAACATGAAAACAGATAATTCAGAGAAAAAAACGAGAGGTGAATAATACCAAGACACTCAGAACCATCAACACTCATGGAAATGAACATCAAAATAATGTTTTTCTCTCTCAGGTTGGCACAGAAGAAACAAGGGCATCAGGTATGTCTGAGGGCACCTGGGCGGTGCTCAGCCTGGAGCAGTGGCGGCCACGGGGGCAGCCCTCGTATGACTTCTCAGGACATCACCGAGCATCCAGAGGCTTATGTGCTAAGCAGGATCCTGTGAAGACAAGGGTCTGTGCCCCAACATGGCCAGGCCCTGGCAGCACCACACCACGATGAGTCAGCCACTACCACCCCTGGGAGGCACAGTGAGAAGTGGCACAGTGGGGGTGGCAGCCTGCACAGGAGGCCAGGGACCGTGCAGAGCCCATCAGGGCCTGGAGGCTCAGCAGTCCTCACCAGCAGGGAAACGGAGCAGCCACAAAGCCACTCCCTGCAAGCAACCTGGCATCACAACTTCCAAGTGAGGCCAGTAGGGACAGAGTGCCACAGGACCAGCATCTTCCAAGGCAGCCCAAGAGCTTCTCCCACGGGGCTCTGGGGCCACACCCTGCACCTGTGCAGCCTTCTGCTCTCTCTGCCAGGACAGCCCTCACCTGGGGACCTTCTTGCGACTCTGCCAACATGGGGCTTTGGAGGAGCGGTTTAGTTGGTGTGTGGACTTGGAACTTTCACTTACCCATGCGTCCATCCTGAGGTGGACTGATCAAAGAGATTCTTGTGGGACCAGCTGCTACTTCAGGCTAAGTATGAAAAAAAACCAACTATTAAAATTCCAAATGCCACTTGTGAGGTTTAGAATCTGCTGACGAGGAACCCGTTCCCTGGAGCTCTGCCTCCTCAGTCCTTCCAAGACAGGTTCCTGTCTGACGTGGCTGGGCATTGGCCTCTGGCCCTGGCCCAGGCTGGCAAGGGCGAGGGATTCCCAGCTCCACTCTCTGTGTCTCACCGGGGCCAGCGGTGGTGAGTGGAAGCAGGACTACACTCCGTGTCGAAGCGTTTCAGGAGAGACAAAGTCAACAAGTCCTGACAATGCTAGGGACTTATTTTGGGAGGAGCCTCCTATGCTGAACCCTGCTCAGTGCCCCCTGTCCCCCTGTGGCAACATGAGCCAAGCGCTTCAGCTTCCCTACTTGACCTTTGAGACTTCCCAGGTCACACAGCTGTGACTGAGACCCTTCACGCTTGGTGTGACCCAGATGCCAGTCCTAGGCACCTGGTCTTGGCACATCTTATTACAAGAGCCCAGGCCAGAGACAAAAGGCCAGAAACAATAAGGATGCACATCAGCATCTGAGCAGGCCATGCCCTGGGGCCACCCTCCACACTCCCTCAGTGTATCCGTCACCCTGGGCACTCGAACCTCTCTGAATCCTTTTGCTTCAACTGTTACCAGGCTGTCTCCCAGACAGGGCTTAAGAGCTGATCCACAAGTAAGACCTCTTCCTCGCTAGGTGCAAGATGAGGAAAAACGACTCACCCACCCTAGTCTTAGCTTTTCTCTGTGAAGTTTCAAATTGTACGGCCTGTACGTGCCTGGCTGTGACCTGTGGAGGGCAGAAGGTAAGGCGCAGGAACTAGAGGGGCTGTCTGAGTAGCACCTGAGTGCTGCTGGATATGAGCTGTGGCTCTTTGCCTCACTCCCCATCGCATGCCCAGGCCTGCTGGAGATGCCTTGGTACACAGTGAACCACAGGCACCTGGACACTTGGACCCACTGAGTGGCCACAGTTGGGGAGCCCACAGAGAAGGGAAGGACTGGCTGCAGCACTCAAGGATGACTCCCAGTGGAGCAGTGAAAGGAACCCAATTCAAAGAGGAGGTGGTGTCAGGGCTGCTTCAGCAAACCATGCTAAAGTCAGCCGGCAGATGGAAGTAGCATTGCTGGAATGAGGGCGGGCGCTCCTGACAGGTGAGAGGGAGTGTCCAGAGCTGCCCCATGAGGCCAGAGCATGTCTGCCATGTCCACAGTATGCAGGCTGCAGCTGCAGTTCAGGGAGAGAAGCTACCAATACCCCATGTTTTGGTCTTGCTGGGCGTGGACAAGGTCACCAACTCCCAGTAAATGGGGAGAAGATGCAGGTGGGAGTAGAGACAGGGTAGGGAACATGCCAGGGGCCATCCAGTGGACAAGTGGCCTGCTGAGCAGGCCAGAGGCCAATGACATCCCCATCCGCTGCCCAAGTCAGGGCTCAAGTAGGGTGGCTGGTCCCTCCAGGGCGGGGTCACCCCTGAGCCAGTGGAGAGGTCATGGGGACACAGGCAACTCTGGTGGCTTGGAAGTACCTGGATCACAGCATCTGTAGGGTAGGGCCAGGGAAGATGGTGCCAGGAGGCCCAGGTGTCTGGGGTGTCTCTGGGAACTGCCATCCTGGTCTGGGCACTGGCTCTGCTTTCAGCTGCAGCAGTCTCAGCTGTCACTAGAACCCAGCCAGAGCATGTTCCTACTGCCTGTTGGGCAGCCAGGCCAAGGCAGAGTGCAGGACCAGATCCCTCCGAATGGTTCTGGGAAAGAGGGCTGAGAGCCCAGGGAGGGGTCCCACATTGGGGCCACCTTCTGGGGAACAGGTCTTCGAGACGGGAGGCCTCTCTATAGGAAGCTAGGCATCCCCAGGAAACACGAGACAACTCAACCCATCCAGAGCACAAACAGGTGGCACAGCAGACCAGCATCCCCCCACCTCAGTACCAGCTTCCTGCAGTGCCCACTTGGCCCTATCAAGCACCTGGGAGTCTTGACTCAAGGGTGATCCAGCAGACTGACCTCCCTCCCTGTTCCCAGCGTGCTTGGGGCAGGTCTCTGCTGGGCACTCCTGAGGCCAGAGAGCAGGAGAAGCCCTTCCGGCTAGAGCTTCCTGTCCACGGCCTCAGGGGCTCTCGGCCTGTGCTCCCCACACCCGACTTGCTCTTTGGGGTCTTCCATGTCAGAGTCCCCATTCTACGGCCTCCCCTCACTGATGGGTAGATGAGGCATGTGAGGAGTGTCTGCTTTATATCTGGAAGATGTATTTTACTTCACGGTCACTACCACTGCCGACTGCACAGGAGGAAGGTGAGGCCTGGATGCAGAAGTCACCTGGCCGCCTCCGCCCCTGGAGAGAGGCATGACTGTGCTGAGGGCAGTGAGAAAGACCTGGCTTCAGGCAGCACTCGAGGGCTCTGCAGAGCCTGCTGCAGCAGGGCTCCCAGAAGTACCTTGCCTGTACCCACTACAGGAGAGCACCCACCGCACCCAGAAACCTCCACACACCCCTCCAGCGCCACAGGGGACTTCAAGGGAGAAAAACTGGTCTTAGATGTTTTCCTTGAAACTTCGTATCTTGCTGGCAAGCCATGGCCCACGTCTGGTTTGCGTTGACAAAGCCTTTTAGGGATGGCCGTGCCCATTCATTTGCACATGGCCTGAGGCTACTGGGGTGCCAGTGGCAGAGCCTAGAAGCTGCAACAGACTGCAAAGCCCTTCACTTTCACCATCTGGTCCTCTCTAGTAAACATCTGCCAACATCTGGCTGGGCACCTGGCTCTGGAGTTCCATTCACTGTGTCTTGGCCCTTCAGCCACCCTGTGACACCTGGTGTCAATGGAGCCTGTCAGTCTTCAGTGTCCAGCCTGGACTAATTTCCTGGTCTTGAGGAAAACCGGAAGCTGACCCAACAGGAGAAAACCCTTCATTACCCTGTGGGTCTAGGAAGCCTGGGGCATGGGGTCATCTCTGAAGCAGGCACAGATGGAAGCAAGCGTCTAGTCTCTGAGGAGCAAGGTGTGCTGAGGCAGGTGGGCGGCAGATGCCTAGAGCACATGGGGTGCACCACAGGAAGCAGGCATGGACAGAACTGCATGAGGTGAGCTGGGCAGGGAGGGGCAGCTGTCGCCCACACTAACTGCCGAGGAACTGAGGTCTCTCCTCTCCAGAGCTGCAGGCGGCGAAGGCTCCCCTTACTGGAATCCAGGCTCCTCCACAGCAGGTCCAGGTGACTCCCTTGGAAGTGGCGTGATTTCCCACCAACAAGCCCCCAGGGCTGTCACACCCACAGAGTGTGTAGGACAGTGCCTGCTGATAAGCAGCACCCCAAAGGGCTCAGGAAGCTGCACATGCTAACAAGCACACATCAGAGTGGCACCCTCCCTGTCCCCAGCCCATGGTGTCCTGCCTTCGACCTTCGACCTGACTGCCCCACCAGCTCTAGTGCCCTCTTCCACCTCCTCTGAACTGCCTAGTGCCTGGCTGACTTGGCTGGCTGCACAGGAGACCCAGTTCTGCCCAAGGGGCAGTGCCGCCCACCTGGCACCTCCCCTTCAGTTCCTGTCCAACCCGCAGCCGTGTTGGTTTCTCAGTCCTCAGATTTCTGACCTGCTTCCCTTCCGGGCCAACAGGGTTCGCTTCTCTCCAGCAGTGTGAAGTAGGTGAAGCCCCAGCCCCTGCGGCCGCCCCCTCGGTGACCACAGGCCTGGCCATTCAGACAAGATGCATCCTCAAGTCTTTCAGGACCCAGTTCACTCACCCCGCCTCCCGGGGGCCAGCAAATAGCAACAATCTGACAGAAGTCAGGCTACTGTTCAAAGCATGGCCAATTCACAAGTACCGAGGACAAGGGAAGACGGGAGCACGTGGGCTTGGGACAGGAGAGACAAGGTGGCCTGCTGGACTTACTTTTCTCATTGGGGAAGGAGAAAGGTCAACTTCCATCGACTCCACTCTGTTAAACAGTGAAATGCATTAGTGGAGCCCAGGACTTATCTATAATTTAAAAGACACCAGTTTAAGCACACTTGTATGTACAGACCCCGTGAGTAGGTCTGACCCTTCCGCCCACGATGCCCAATCCCACTACCCCTTGCATTCCCTCTGGCTGCCCACTGTCTGTAACATCAGTGCAGCCTCTCCAGGACACAGGGACCTTGGCAGGTTCTTCTCTGCTCCTGCTCCTGGCTGCCCACCTCTTAGCTCTCCCAACTCTTCCTGGACCTGCAGGACTGGTCCACCACCTACTGCCTGGCCCACTTCCCAGCATTAGAGCCCAGTATGTGCTCACCCTTTACCAGGAGAAAGGTGGACAGGAAACATGACTTGGATTTGTTTTGGGGCTGGCCCTCCCCTAGCCTGGCCATCTGGCAGCCAGTGACTCCAGAGCAAAAAGACCAACTCTTTTCTGACAGCCTCAGTGGGAATCCAGGGGTGACTCCCATTGGTCCGGCCTGGGTAGAAATTCTCCTAACCTCACTTTGCTCCGGCATGTATTCTGAATACAAGCTTAATTTTCCCACACCATACGCAGAACTCTCTTCCTGGACAATTCACAGTTCTCCACCTTCCCCAGCTCCAGGGTGCTAGTCCTAGATACCTGCTCTGCATGACTTGCTCGTGGTGACACCTTCCTATGGGACTATGAGGTACCAGCCTGCTGACTCTGCACCCCACAGACTGCATGGATATGCCACAGTGACCACCTCTCAGTCACAGTGTGACCTCCTGGAGCTTGTGCCTGCTTGCTCTAGACCCACCAGCTATAACTCCCACAAGATACCTGTCTGGACAGTGCCCTGACCCCCATAAAGGCCTGGCCATGGGTGCCTCCCTCTGTGCCTTCACTTCTGCCTCCTGGAGCCCAAGGATGGAGGCCTGCCATCCTGAGTTACTGTGTCCTCCCTGCCCAGGATCTGTAAGTAAAACCTTTGTTCTTGTCTCCTATTGTGATAGTGCACCCATGGAAGAATGGGGGGCAGCCCCAGGCTAGGTTTTCCCTAAGACACCAGGGGGAGCACAGTTTGATTCCTGGTGCTAGATGAATGGTCAGGCAGGCATAAATGGAGCATGGATCAGCCAAGTGTCACAAAGGTGTCTGCCAGCGTAAACAAATTCTCCTGGAAGGACCCTGATCAAGGTCAGAGGATAGTCAGCGCCTTCATTTCCAGGGGGGCCCAGAGTCTGCCTGCTTTCACACTACCCCACAGCCACACACCTGTCAGGGGCTGAGGAGTGAGGTGGCAGCAGCTGGCATCCACGTGGCTTTGCTGGAGGGGTGACAAACGCACTCAGGTTAGTGCGTGTTAGTGTGGTCGGCAGCATGCATTTTCTGACTGCCTCCGGCGTTATGTTACTCACTTGAAATGGAATTCTTTATTGTGCTGAAAGCCGTGTGCTGTGACGATCTCATACTGAACAGATGGAGAAAAGGTACTGAATTAAATGACAAAAATGCACTCCTACTAATTCAACCCAGCTAAGAGTGTGAGAAGACTTTGAAACGGCACTTGGTGCTTGCAAAAGGGCTCTGGACAAATCTAACAGCTCCCACACACTGCTGGTCTGCCTGTGCGGCTGCCCCTATCCTGGAAGCAGGAGGAAATCAAGCTCTAGCCATGCATGTAACAGACTCCTCCTGCTGCAACTATGTGACAAACAGCCACTGGAAGGTAGGTGCCAATCATGATCATGACAGACGGCAGGAGCCATGAACACACCAGGCTTCAGAGGCTAGTAGAGAAATGTGGGAAAGTTAATGGGTTGCTTTTTCTGGTCCAGCCAAGCCCTGGATTTCTGACAGGCACTGCCTGAGGCCCAACACCTGGCCCTCCAGTTCAGGCCCACTGTGTGCTACACTTTCTACCCAGGCAGGCTGTGTACCCCAGGCTGGCCTGTCTGCCCCCCTGAGCCTGGCGGATGTACTGGACATGTGTGTGATGTGCACCCTAGGCTGGCCTGTCTGCCCCCTGACCTTGGCAGATGTCCTGAGCACGGGTTTCCACAGACAGAGGAGGTACACCCAGCGCAGACAAGAAGCACCATGGCCTAGGCACCCCACTCAATGTTCTGGACTGCCTGTGCCCACAAGTTCTGTTTGGGCCGAATGAGCCAGGACAGGCAATTGTGCAACAACAGTGACACAGCTTCTGCTCAAGGGTGGCCTCCCAGGCATCTGTGCCCAACCCCTGCCAGACATGTAAGCTCATTCCCTGGGCCGCCCTGAAGCAAAGCTCAGGGCACAGGCCTGATTCACAGGAGAACTGCCGAACCCCAGGACTGAAGAATGCACCAGGCACTCCCTGAACTGCTAAGTGAGCAAGCCCCTACCGGCTGCCTCAGGAATCGCTGGGTGCCTGCTTTTTTTGTTCCTTTTTATTCCACTTTCTTCTTTTTTGTCTCCCTATTTTTCCTCTAGCTTTTGCATGGATTTTCTTTTACCTTGACAGAAGTTTCTAGTAAATGAAATGCTCTCTCCTTGGCTCCCTCTTTCTCGGTCTCAGAGGTCAGAGGCGGCTGGCTGCCCACTGCTCCTAGGGAGGGCCTTACCTTTGCAGCTGCTCCACCTGCAGTGCCGACTTCCTGAGGCACTCTTCCAACTGAGAGATCTAGACACAATGAGAGGACTTCTGTTCTCAGCCAGACGTGCCAGCAACCCTGAGAAGAACCCATCTGGCGGCTGCTTAAGTAAGCATGACACCATCCACATTAGCTAGCAAGACTTGGGTCACCAGCACAGCTGAGCCAGGCACAGGCTACAGACTCAGCAAAGCCCTGGACACCACTAGTGCTGAGGGAGTGGGCAGAGACCAGGAGCACCCCCACTGTGGAGTTCCTCCTGGGGACTCAGCCCACGTTAGGTGTACCTTCTACACACAGGTTATTAAATGGCTCGGAAAGCAAAATGTCAAGATCTGGACCTGTCACTTGCCAAACTACAGAAAGAGACTTAATGATCAGGTCCCTTGGTCAAGTCTGTGCAGGTGGCTGACAGCACCTGTCCTCTAGGAGTGTGAGAGGACTGAGAAGGTAAGTCCCTTGGTCATGTTTGTGTAGGTGGCTGACAGCACCTGTCCTCTAGGTGTGTGCGAGGACTGAGAAGGTAAGTCCCCTGGTCATGTCTGTGCAGGTGGCTGACAGCACCTGTCCTCTAGGAGTGTGAGAGGACTGAGAAGGTAAGTCCCCTGGTCATGTCTGTGCAGGTGGCTGACAGCACCTGTCCTCTAGGTGTGTGAGGACTGAGAAGGTAAGTCCCCTGGTTATGTCTGTGCAGGTAGCTGACAGCACCTGTCCTCTAGGTGTGCAAGAGGACTGAGAAGGTAAGTCCCTTGGTCATGTCTGTGCAGGTGGTGATGATCAGGAGGAGATAGAGACAATATTACGTTGCCTGATAGCTCATCTTCACGGTCCTAGAAAACAAAATGAAATTTGAATCGAACATTAAAGGTGCTCCAGTGGCAACAGGTCATTTGATTTACCTTTGCTCTATAGAAGGCTAACAATCTCTTCCTGTGTTTTTCTTGAAATTCTGAAACCTGAGGAGACAACAAGCTCACTGTAGGTGCTGCTCAGGCTCACCCTACACTTCCTGAGGAAACACACGGCTACAAAGGACTGTTAGTGTGGGGACCAACACTCTGTCTTGCCCTTCCCCAGTAGACCCCCTTCTGTACCCACAGGCAGGTTCCATTTGGTAGGGAGGCTCCTGCCGGCTGCCCATGGCCAGCTGCTGTCCAGAATGGATGCTTGGCACAGATGTCCCTCCATAGGGAAGGCCAGCAGGAGGCCAAATGCAAACACAGATGAGCCTGTTCCCTGCCAAGGGCTGTGTCTCCCTGGTGATGTTCCTGTCGCCCTGATGTGGAAAGGCACAAGACCCCGCTGACTGGACCTCAGCACGTCGTCACTCTGACAAGGGGACTAGCTGGAGGGATGGCCTCCTGGCCAACCAGCATAGCCAGAGGACAACCTGAACTTGGTGTGTGGAGTGGGGTGGGTGGGTAGAAGAGCAGGAGCAGAAGCCCAGGGAGCCTGGCAGGCTGTGAGCATGGAGCCTGTGGCTGTCTGGACTGGAGCCAGCTCCGACTGGAGCCAACACTGCTGCTTCACAGGCTTCCGAGCTCCCATGTGGGAGCTGAACAGTGCTCTGTGACACTGAGGAGTGAAGCTGTGACCTGCAAGCAAGGCTTCAGACCACGGGTCACACCTGACACATGCACCCGCCACCATGTGCCTAAGTTCTACCACCATTTGGCGCACCTCCCCAGGGACCATGGCTGCCTTGGGGCTGAAGTGGGGTCAAGTCGGTTTCCTATAAATCTCTCATGTCACCAACCTCGACCATCTGCTGGTGACAACAGATACACTGGAGTGCTCTGCATCTCCCATGATCCTTAATTTGGTACAAACAGGGAGCCAACTCTGCTGTGAACAGATACTGCCCTGACACTGCGCCTGCGTCCTAGGGACAAGCTGTGCTGGGAGCCACCTCCAGGTCAGTGGGGTCAGCATCCTCCTCAAAGCCTCTGAGCTTAGGACTCAGGATTTAAGAGAGCCCATGGCTCTAGAAGACCAACGGCAGAAGACGACCAGGTGCTGCCCACCAAGGGTGGTGAGGAATCCTCATGATGCCGCAGGCCATGACCCTGAGGGCCATCCGTGAGCGCGCTGGGAGGTCTCCAGTTCTCTGGTGGAGGTGCCTACCTGTATCAAACTCACTCCTCACAGCCCAGCTCCTGCAGCTTGTCTCACGAAGCCACTCCAACCCTGCAGGGTGGGCCCCGCTCCTCTGGCTGCCCAGGCTCATGGGGCGGGGGGGGGGGGGTCCGTGGCAGACACACCTGCCTGACTGTGGAGGGCCTACTGGTGTCACGTCCACACTGGCAAGACTTGACCACAGGGGATTTGCTTTTCCTGTCTTCTCTGCCTCAGACTTGTTCAGGGAAGGCCAGACAGAGCCCTCCAGGTTCTATTCCTGACTGGGGCCAGGTGGAGTTGGGAAGTCCTGGCAGCAGACTGAGGACCACACACAGCTGCCTGTCTCCCATCCATCCACAACAGGTCCTGTGCCTGCACAGGATGGGAGCTTCATGTGATGACCTAAACCACATAGTGCTGTTAGCTTTGGGGAACCCTTAGGGACCAAGTGTGTGGGCTTGGGGCAGCGGGCACTGGGGCAGAGGAATGCTGCTCCTGCTTTGTCATGGTTGTTTCCAGGAAAGGACTTGGGGAGGGCAAGGCCTCAGTGGCTGACCTTCCCTGTGTAAGGCACATGCTGGTGTGGCGACAGGACCACAGGGAGGGCGACCCTGGGTCCCAGAAAGCTCATTGAAGGGAGGAGACAAGCACAGGCCTCAGAGAGGCTGGTGAGCTGTAAAGGGACTGCCCTGTGCTGTGGAGTCCAGGGAGTCTCTAGAGCAGATGGGGCAGACTGGACCCCAGGCATCCAGGCCACCATCTGTATCCCTCTGAGGCCTCACCCAGGCCTGCAATCTCACATCGTCCCCAGGGTTTCTGTAGTCCTGACCGTGGAAGGATATTGAGCCCCAGAAACTAGAGATGCTAAGAAAGAAACTGAGGGCTGGGCTGTGACTCAGCGGTAGAGCGCTCACCTGGCAAGTGCGAGGCCCTGGGTTCAATCCTCAGCACCACATAAAAATAAATAAAAATAAAGATACTGTGTCCAACTACAACTAAAAAATAAATATTAAAAAAAAATAAGAAAGGGGCTGGGGATGTGGCTCAAGTGGTAGCGTGCTCGCCTGGCATGTGTGTGGCCCGGGTTTGATCCTCAGCACCACATACAAACAAAGATGTTGTGTCCGCCGAAAACTGAAAAATAAATAAATAAATATTAAAAAAAAAGAAAGAAACTGAGAGTCTCATTTTGAAGAGAATATGCCTTCTGGGTTGGATGGGACTGGGTCAACCCCAGGGCTGAGGAGGCGCCACACTGGACCAGCCTGCTCAGAGCGCTGCCCAGGGCTCACACATCTTCACACGACAGCACACAGCCTGGCGAGACTGCAGGAGACCGAAAGCCATGAGGCAGAACAGGCCGCAGGAAGAGCAGCATCCCCAGAGGCACCTCCAGGTTCTGGGCACGGGTGCTGGGTGTTTCTGGGTCGAGAGCAGTGGCTGCTGGGTCAACACATGCCCGGGCTGACTGGCTTGCTGTCCAGCAAGAGGCACGTGTGCCTGGGCTGCAGACCCAGAGCTGGCAAGCCCTCCTCAGACAGAGGCCGCCACGGGAGGAGGAGGTTGGGAAGGCAGGGGGCCCAGGGGCCTTTGGAGGGTCCTGGCCCAGGTGATCCCTTGATGCTGTCCTGGTGCAGGTCCCAGGACCTCAGCGGTGGCGCTCGGTTTGGTCTCCAGCCAGCTTAGCAGTCTAAAGTTGCTGAGGACCCAGAGAGCTTTGTGAGGGTTTACCTGTCAATATTCACCCTACTAGAAATGGAGGCTGACAGAAATCTAGGAGTACTGTTTGGAAGCAATAAGCCTGTTACGTCATGTAAATAACCACAGAACCATCGGTCTCTGGAGAACTCCCCCCTACGCTTACAAGAAATGTGAGTGCAGAGGTCAGCACAGCCACAACTCAGCTATGAGGCAGCCACTCAGAGGTGGGGCGAGGTCACCAGGCCAGCCTCTGCCACCCAGGCTGGAGCCGCAGGCCTCCATGGCTGGCCTGAAGCCCATGAGGCACAGGGCAGAGAGGAGCCAGGTGGGCATCCCAGGCAGCTCTGGTCCACTGTCTTCTCTCCTGAGAGGCACTGGCCCCTGTGGAGGCTGCTCGGGGAAGTGCCCAGGAACCATACTGCCTGTGGTCCTGAGTCGTGAGGACCTCCTATTTCACCGACTCACATAACTTCTGGCCTGCAGGGACTCGCCTGAGTGTGGGGCCTGCAGGATGGAGCGGAACAGGTGGGCAGGAGTGTCCTGCTCTAGGTGTCCAGGTCACGCTCACCTTGCGTTCTGGGGCCTGTCTACCTGTGACTCAGCTTTTGTGTGTCCCTCCCTGGAGGACATTACTTTGGCACAATTTGAGAGGGGAGTCGCATTGGGACAGCTCTGTCCTGTGGGAAGTTCAGGCATCACTTTGGAATGGGTTCCTGGAGAGGGAGAAGTAGTGTGGAGGCCTGGCTGGCCACAGCCTGAACACAGGGCTAACAGCCAAGGAGGACACTGCTGGGGTCTACTGAGGTGGTCGCCTGCTCTCCCTTGGCCTCCTGCACTGCTGGAGGCAGTTCCTGGCTGTCCTCCACTCAACCTGGCCCCAGGTGGGGTAGACAATGTCGGTGTGCACCGTATCTTTAACAGAATGGGTGCAGGAGGGATGAGCTGGGGCAGAGGATGACCCTCCTTCCTGGATAGTTCCCCTGCAGACAGAAGACTGCAAGCTGTTCAGTGACATCCAGGGCTGGCACAGAGGACAATGACACACATTAGTCCATACTGAGGTAGGAGGGCATGGACTGAAGCACAGTGTGTGTTGGTGGGAGGAGGGTCTGGAATAAACAGGTGGAGGAGCTCCCGGGAGGCACTCCTCAGAGGAGCCAGAGAAGGTGTCTGGAAGGGAAGGGCCCTGGAGCCAAATGCCACCAAGACTCAGACAAAGTGGGGTCGTGGGTCCTGGGTGAGCATGAGCAAAGGACAGTTTCAAGAAGAAACCTACTGCCTGAATCCAGAGAACCCAGCCCAGGAGCTTCTCAGGACACAACAGAGGTGGGGAGTCCCAATGTGCCACCCAAACACAAACAGCAGCAAAATGGATCAAACACTGTGTCAAAATCTGAAGTTTTGTGCTGGAAAGGCTGCACCTCCAACAAGGTGAAAGGCATCACAGATGTAAGTACCTGCTGCCCTACCAGGGACTGGCCCTCTCTTGGAGGTGAGCAGCACCACGGCTCACCTGGGCGGTCTCCTGGGAGTATTTCCTGCAGAGTCCGTCAATGCCCATGAAGAAAGCCTGTATGTCCGAGTCGGTCTGAAAGAGAAAGCAAATGACTGTAGGCTTACTGCTTCTAGAATGAACCACAGATGACCAGCCCTGACCTCCAGGTGCACAAGGAAGATGGCTGCCCCTCTAGGACTGTGCAGGGCAGTAGGAAGGACTCAAGTCAGAGCCAACTGGCAACCCCTGAGCCTCAGGGCCCCACTCCTTCCATGCCCAGGGAGAATATGCTCCAAGACAAGGGGAAGAAAAGGAGGGGAACGGGGGGTGGTGGCTCAGCAGTAGAGCCCTTGCCTAGCATGTGTGAGGCCCTGGGTTTGATCCTCAGCACCACATAAAAATAAATAAATAAAATAAAGATGGTATTGTGTCCAACTACAACTAAAAAGAAGTTAAACTGGTGTCTTCTGTAGACAGGACCAAAGGCATCATTTCAGGCCATCCCTAGCAGGGTTTGGACTCCTCCACCTACAGGACCTCAGGGACAGCCTTCCCCTCTCAGGGAGCCAGCCTGGGCTGGAGCCATCGTTCCCACCCACTTCCACTTCCAGGGGCACAGCACAATCCAACAACCCTGCACAAGGCTGACCTGGGCCCAAGAGAGGAAGCTGTGCTGAGGTTTTAGAAACAGGATCCTAACTGAACTCTGATTACCCAGATAGAAAATCCAGTTAAATTAGTAGAACAAATGAAAATTTTAGTACCACACATGACTAAAAATCTCAAATTAAAAGTACTACTGTGATTAATACTTGAATTCCACAGATTTCAACTTACATGTTTTGAGAGCAAAACTGTACGACAAGGAACTTTACAAATCAAGCATTCATCCTTTTTACCTATAAAATAAAACAGACTATATTGCATTACATTGCAGTGCTTCTAAAGACATACAAATGCGGACATGCTAATGCTCCTTTAAGAGACTTGCAGCACCACAAGTCTAGACTCGGGTGAGGGTGGCTGTGGACAGCTAAACACTTTACACAACCATCCCTTTCTTCCTGCTTTGCAAATATGCCAACACAGAGCCCATTAAGAGAGAACACTTAAATTAAATCCACCACAGTCGATCCTTGCAACTAGATCATACAGTAATGTCCTAATTTAAAATTCCAACTATTTATAATGAAAATGGCTCCTACAACCCACCCAAAAGATGAAATGAGTTTTGTTCTTCCCCACTGGGCCTCCCCACATGACATCACACGAGGCCTCCACCCCATGGAGGGCCACGTCCCCACTCACTGGGCACCATCTCACTGCCATGAGCCGGTCCTAGGGCCTGAGGAGGAAAGGTCAGCATGCCTCGCCTGCCCACACCCAGCTCACCCAGCTCACCCAGCTGCAGCTCCAGCTCCAGCTCCAACTCAGCCCTGGTTCACCACCTCCTCTCCGTGACACTCACTGTCATTCTGGAAAGTGGGGCTCCAGTAGCTGGCCCTCAGCCCTGGCTCTCTATGGAGAGACCCATGCCCAGGTCAGCATGTTGCCTGGTCACACCTTGGACCCCCACAGCACTCAGCACCATTAAGAAGTCAGCCCCTCCCAAGCATGGTGGAAAACCCCATTGGCCACCTCCTCAGACCCTCTGGTTTCAGTTCTCCACTGGTCAGCATGGAGCCTGGGGCTGACAGCCATCACCAGTTCACAAGCGCCTTGTCCTTCTAGGGAGCACACTCCACCCAACTGGACGAGCCCAGCTGGTCAGTGTAGCTGGGAATGGGGCACTCCACTGGAATGGTGGTGGACAGATCTGCAGACTCCAGTCTCCTGGGTCTGCCACACTGTGCTGCAACCCATCTGCTTTTCTTGTGGTTTTATACAGCATCTGTGGGGATGTTCAATGAGGGGCAAAAGCAGACCCCACTTGCAACCCACTGTTTCCCTGCCTTCTGCTCTGGACTCACCAGCAGAAACTCCCAGCTCACTGCCTCTTTCCTCTCCATCTTGCAAGTCTGTGTGGTCATCACTCTGCCCCAGTTCCCTGCACTGAAGGGGGCAGGGTGTGCATTAAATGGTCCCTTCCCAAAGCCTCAGGAATGGCCTCCTTCCCTCTCTTTTCACACTCAAGGCACCCCCTCCTAAGAACATCCACCTTCAACAGCATGTCCCTCCCCACTTTCTTTCTCTGCAGATTCTGGAGTTAGGAAATTCCTCTTGTGCAACCCCCAAACCGGAAGCTGCTCAATTAAGATTACAGAGCTGTCTCATAAAAACCCAAGTGTTCTGTAGTGGGAGGAGGGCTGAGGCTCAACAGTGGAAATCATTCACAGCTCAGACAAAGTGGTTGATATCTGATACACAGGGCTTCTGAGGCAACTAAAAAGAACCAGTCCAAGAAGAGGACCCTGATGAGAAATCAGCAAAAGTACAAATAGCCAGTAGGTGCATAGAAAGAAAATCCAAGCCACTAATGAACTGCGAAAGCCAGCATGACATGTCATGACATGTGACAGGCACCCATATGTCATTACTGGGGATCTAAATGGATACACCTTCTCTGGAGGGCAGCTGGTCTACCTTAATGTGTACATACCAAGGCTGGAAATTCCACTAGGATGTATATATTTCAAAGGAAAAAACCAAGAAGCTGAGCAAGTAGTGTGTAGCAACAACATTTCAGGAAATCTAAATTTCTAGTAGAGAATCAAATAACTCAGGGCACAGTGACTAAAGATCTTTTAAAACCTTAAAAATGATGATACAAACTTATTTTAAAGGGAAAGATGCCCTAGTAATTAATGAAAGCAAATTACTAAATGGCATACACACATGTATCACTTTTTATTTAAAATTTTGCATCTATAGGAAAAAGTCTGGGAGGAGGTACACCAAGAGCTTAAAGAGGGCTTATGAGCAGTGGATAGCCACGGCATGGCTCTGCCCAGAACTCCCACCTCTTTTCACCTTTTATTGTGTGTCCCTGAACTTGTTGTGTCCCCAGCACTGTGTCTATGATCTCAGCCAACTGGAACCTGCTTTAGCCTCAGGCTCTGAGAGCCAGAAGTCCCTGGGAATTTCCCTATGTCCTAGGACCTCTACCAAGCAACTGCTAACAGGGTACTGTGGCCTTAAGAGTTGACACTGAGCCCTGTCTCTGTACCTCCCAACACCACAAAGGCAAGTGTCTTTGTCATTTTAATGTCACCTTAGATCATCAATGATGGATGCCACAAGTTCATCAGATACATCCAAACACTGATATTTGTCTTCACTGGGAAGTCCAGTTCATTGACACCTCTACTTTCTATGCCCCCCCACAACCTTTGGAGGAAGCAGGCAGCTGAGGGTGTGTTTGTGAAGGGTATATCATTTCCCCAGCCCCCAGCTTCCCATCTGCCATGAGGTGGGCCACCTTTTGCTTCCAAGTGCTCCCTGACATGATGTTCTGCTTTACCATAGGCCCAGATACAATGGGAGACAGATGATCATGAACTGAAACCTCTAAAACCATTAGTCAAAATTAACATTTTATCCTTTCAAGTATGTCTGGCATATTGTCACAGCAATGGAAAGCTAACACAGAAAACTGGTACCAAGAAGTAGGGTTGTTGCTGTGACTGTACAGAAGTCTTTGGAGGTGGTTTGTGAGGAGATTCAGAAAAGTCTGAAAATGCAGGCTAGAAAAAACTTAGAACGCCATAACCACAACTTAATGGGCAACTAGTAGGATCTCAGAAGACCAGAATGCTGATAGGAATAGATAGTAAAGACTATGCTCATGAAGTTTGGGCTGGAAATGAGGATTCTACTGGAACTGAACTAGAGGCCACCCATGCATTCTGGCAAAGAACTTGTCTACATTTTGTTCATGGCATGAGATTGTGTGTGAAGCTGAGTTTAAAGGTGATGGACTAATTAATCTGGTGGAAGAAATTTCAAGGCAGCATTCAGGCTGTGGAATGGGCATTGCTGGCTTCTTTTAGTCAAATTTATAGTAAGAATTGGAAGCAAAAAGCTGAGTGGAAAGGTATGAGAAGAATAAAACTTGTTTGAAAGACTTTTTTTTTTTTTTGGTGAGTGCCTGAATGCCCTGCTCCCGTGGGCCAGGTAGGAAGTTGTTTCCCTAGGATTTGTTTCACTGTGTTCAACCATTCAAGCACTCAAAGGCCGCTGCAGCCACAGTCTGAGGGGGCCCAGCTGCTGTTCAAACAGACCCTGCCATTGTTCACGAGTTGCTGGTTTTGCAGGCATGCAGAATGTAGGAGTTGTGGGGTTGCAAAAGTTTCTACTCAGGTTTTAGGCAGTGAGGCAGGCTTACAATGCCTGAAGGCAGTCTCAGAAAAGGTAGTATGTGGAGCTTTAAGAATAAAGCTAAAGATGCTATGGAGATCCCAGAGATTCCAGAAATAGACCATCTCCAGAGCAAAGTCACAGACAAGGAGCAGAGCCAGTGCAAAAGAATGGCCACTTAGGATGGATGCAGCTAGCAAGGCCACAGGGGCAGGGCTGCCCAACACCTTTGGGGCCCACATCCCATTACCACACGGACATATGCTGGACATGGAGCTACTGGATTTAATGTTTGCCCTGTTATGTTTTGGTCTTGTTTTGTTCTGATCCTTCCTTGGCATTCTCCTATTCCTTTCTTTTGGAATGGGAATGATTATCCTGTGTCATTGCTTGTTGGAATAATGCTTTTGATTTTCACAGGGCTTATAGCTAAGAGTCTCAGAGGAGACTCTGGACTCGATTTTGGAGTAATGATGGAACTGTTGACTATGGGAATTCTTGGAGATGGACTGAATTCATTTTGTATTGTGAGGAGGACATGAGCCTTTGGGGGCTAGAAGCAAAATGTTAGAGTTGGACCTGGAATATTCCCCAAAGGCTCATGTGTTGAAGGTTTGGGAGGTGGTGAAAACTTTAGGACTTGGGCCTTAGGTGGAGGAAGTAGGTAACTGGGAGCATGCCCTTGAAGGGTATATCTTGTCTCCAGTCTGTTTCCTAAAACCAAGAGTGAGCTTCTTTTCTGTACCATGTGCTCTTCACCATGATGTTGTCTTACCACAGACTCAGAAACAAAAGAATCAGGTGACCATAGACTGAAATCTCCTCTTTTTGTTTTACTCAGGATCGCAACAAAGGAAAGCTAACCAACACAGTTCCCAGAATATGCTCCAAGCGGTCTAATTCCAGATCCACATATACAATTGCCTCCATCTCCTCCCAAGACAGCACTCACAGGATAGTGTTCACATATGAAGTTGTGAGCCTCATTCCACCCAGCTGGTCCCTTCTCCAGAGTTCAGCAGGGAAGCCCCTGCTTAGTTCCTTGCCTTGCTTAACTCAAGTCTGCTGAAAATCCACTTAATCTCTTCCAAACCCATCACTTCTCTCCATCTCACAGTCCCATCCTATCCTCAATCACTCTCACATGTTCCATTGTACAGTTTTTCCTGAAAATTTTCTCACTCCAAAATACTTTTCCCCAAGCTGCCACAGAAACTTTGGATTTAAATACATACCTGAAATTCAGCAACTCTACTCCTGGTCCTACCTACACCCAACAGAAATCAGACACAAGCAAGAGTGTTCACAGTAGTACCATCTGCTAGACAAATCTGGAGGCAACCTACATGCCCATCAGTCCATCCGATGAGTAAGGTGTGGTGTACCATACAGCAAGGACAGCAGATGAACCACAACACGCAAACTGAGAGGAATCTTGCAAGGAAAGCATGCACGCTGTATGATCCCACTGGTGGTATTCCATCCTACGGTCATCCACGGAGGGAGTCAGGGCAGCAGTGCCCAAGGACCTTCCAGGATTGGTGCTGGACTATATCCTTGACCATGACCCCATTTCTCAGGTTGTGCTGCTTTGTGAATTTTCACAATTGCTCTTTTTCCTTGTATAAACTCTACCTCATCAAAAAAACATTCTCAGAAAGAATTTAGCTCGTCCCTGGTTGTGTGACCATCTAGCCTGCTCCAAACCAGGAGTTCCCGTCCGCTGTGGGGTTTCCTCCTTCCGCGGGGGCTTTGTAGTTCCCATACTCCAGGCTCTGCCCTTGGAACCTCCACCCCATACTCCTCACTCCATCCAGTCCCTCAGGGACTTCTGCTCCTGCGGACCCCGGCCCCACACTCCCCCGCCCTGCCCCTCAGGCACGCCCGGCCCCACCGAGACCTTTGCCGAGGCAGGCGTCACAGTACACGTGCCCACAGCTGGTCAGGCTGAAGGACGATGTCCTTCTAGGCGACTGGAAGCAGTAATTACAGAACACCCAGCTGGCCATGCTGTTGCAACTGCACAGCTGGTGGCGAGGCCCAGAACAGCACGAGGTCCTCAAGGCTGGGATATGCTTCCAGGCCGGCAGGCAGCTCTGCGCCTGCGCACACACGCCCTTGCGCCTGCGCACCAAGCGCGTCCCGCCAAAACCCCAAAGCCACGCTAGGGTGTACCTACAGTGTGGGTGGGGAGGCAGGTAGCTCTGCACCTGCGCACACACACGCCCTTGTGCCTGCGCACCAAGCGCGTCCCGCCAAAACCCCAAAGCCACGCTAGGGTGTACCTACAGTGTGGGTGGGGAGGCAGGTAGCTCTGCGCCTGCGCACACACACGCCCTTGCGCCTGCGCACCAAGCGCGTCCCGCCAAAACCCCAAAGCCACGCTAGGGTGTACCTACTGTGTGGGTGGGGAGGCAGGTAGCTCTGCGCCTGCGCACACACACGCCCTTGCGCCTGCGCACCAAGCGCGTCCCGCCAAAACCCACGCTGCGGCCCTCTTCACTGTTTCGATCCTCGCCTCCTTTGCCAAGCCAATGAGGAGGAAAGTTTTTGCTTTGTTTCTTGGTTATTGTTTTGTAGTTGTAGATGGACAGCATGGCTTTACTTGTTTATTTTGTGCAGCGCTGAGGCTCTAATCGGGCCTCGCTCGTGCCGGCGAGTGCTCTGCCACTGAGCCCTGGCCCAGGAGCAAGGGTTTCGAGGAGGAAAGAAAGCGTTTTATTGATCTGCTAGTACAGGGCCCCCTGTCCCAAAGCTGGGGCTCCCTGCCCGCCGCGCAGGCTCGGAGAGGGCCGCAGGCCCAAGTCCTGGGTCTACTACCCAGCGCCTGCGCGGCCCGCGCCCATCCGCGGTCGGGTTTCTTCCCTCGGTGGGTGCTGGGGCTCTTCCGGGCAGCCAAGGACAGGTGGCTTAGGCTGGGAGGGGACATGTGCGTCTCGCTTTCCTGGAAACCCCTCGGTTTCAGAATGAGCCCCTGCGGTGGAGCGTGCCCCCTGCAGCCCTGCGTCCTCCTGGGGTGGCCACCAGTGTGCGCCAACGGGGCCTGGGTGCTCGGTTTTTGGCCATCAGCCTGTCCCATTGCTGGGTAAGCATCAAGGGGCCTGTCTCCATGGCCACCATGACTGGAGGATAGCCATAGGTGGATGGCCAGAAGATGGGGCAGAGGGTGGTATAGCCTTGTCTCCATGCCCACTGGGAACAAGTGGACAAGGTGACAACCACAGAGACTGGCCAGAAGGCAGAGCACTCGTGAGCTCCATGCCCACTGGGACCTGGGGTGGATGGTCATGGCGGTGGCACAGTGGGCCAGCCCTCCATACCCACAGTGAGAGAGTGGATGAGGAAGAGTGGATGGCCAAGTTGGGGGGGGGCTCTGTATCCCATTGAGGGTGGTGCATGAGGGGTGGATACCAGGCTGATCAGGGGCCAGAATTAGCTATACCCATCTGGATAGAGGCTCTCTCGCCCAGTGAGGAGGTCCATGGGAACAGGGTAGAGGAGAGTGTGGCTGCGGAGTGTCTATTCAAGACCTCCGGAGACCAAGCAGGAAGCAGATCTGATTTTATTGCACCTGTGTATATACTCAGGCAGTAGCTAAGCAGATTACAAGCAGCCACCAGTGCAATTTTTGCTAACTGTCTTTGCAGCAACCAATCAAGGAGTGGGCCATGGAGCAAGTGCAGGGACTGCAACACATGGCCTCACTCGCAGGGCTATCCCTATGGGGTAACCAGCCTGGGTCTCACGTTCCTAGCTCAAGGGGAATGGCCTGCCACTCAGATGCCCTTAAGGTATGCCATGTTTGCAGTTCTCCATGTACCTGTTCCCACACCCATCCTAATGGGAAGGGGCAGGAGATTAGGGGACCACAGAGACTGAGGGAGCTACAGGGTCCTAGCCTTGAAATGGTGGGAGACCTGGAGATTACCAGGACAAAGAGGAAGGAAAGTGAGTCAGGCCAGGGGACCAGGAGGTCTGGTCTTAGGAGGACTGAGTGAACCAGGATCTGGGAGTGACAGGCCCACTGTCTGGGCTATGGGACAGAAGCAGTTTGGGATGGGGCAGAAACTCAGCTTGCCTCCAGCATATGCATATGAAGGGGCTTGAGAAGATTGTTTCCCTTTTAAAATAGTAGTTGGGGGAAGGAACTCAACTGTATTTGCAATTTCTAATGAGATTATTAATTATTTCAAAATTAAAAGTTAAAAACACAAAAAAGTTATTTATTTTAAATATTTTTAGTTGTATTTGGACAAAATATCTTTTTTTTTATTTTTTAGTTGTAGATGGACACAATATATTTGCTTATTTATTTTTATGTGGTGCTGAGATTTGAACCCAGTGCCTCATGCATGCAAGGCAAGTGATCTACCACTGAACTACAACCCAAGTCCCACAATATCTTTATTTTATATATTTATTTTATGTGGTGCTGAGGATAGAACCCAGGGCCTTGCATGTGCTAGGTTAGCCCTCTACCCCTGAGCCACAACCCCTGCCCCACAAAAGTAATTTTTTAAAAATTTTTTTGAGTTGTTGATAGACTTTTTTTTTTTAACTATGTATGCAGTGCTGAGAATTGAACCCATATCCCATTCTCAGTCTCAGACATGCTAAGCCAGCACTGAGCTGCAGGCCCAGCCCCCAAACATTACTTTTAAAATAAGAGGTCCATTCCTTGACTAATGCTGGACCTGCCTTGGCTTTGTGCTGTTTGTAAGAACTGGTGGAGACCTAGTGAGAAAACATGGCTCAGGAAAATTGCCTTGTTTGTGTGGGGAAGGTGCCTCTCAGGGAGTTAGGAACTAGCAGAATGGAAGGGAAGGGTGACTATTTCTTGGATGTGGCCTGGGGACAGGGTGTATTTGCTCTCAGTCGTGCTGTAGCTGTTATCCTCAAGTGACCACTAAGTGCTTGGAAGGTGGCTGGTCCAAATCAGTGATACTAAGAGTGCAGCCTATAACCTGGTTGTATGGTTGAAAGAAGATAAAATATCTCATTAGTAACTATGTTGAGTACGTTTTAAAATGGTAATATTTTTTATATATTGGGTTAAATATATGTCACTAGAGTTGATGTTACTTTTCTTAAACACCCTTTTTATTGTGGTGACCAGAAAACTTAAAGTCACATATGTAGCTCACATTGTAATCCTACTAGACAGTGCTGATTTAAACCAAGTTTAAAAAAATAAGATAATGTGCTTACTTTATGAAATTCAGAAGCTACATTGTTAAGGTAATATTTTATCAATGTTGCAATCTATAACATTAATTTCAACCACTGGTATCTTTGAAATCATAAGTAATACACATTATCTCAGTGGGTAGAGTGTTTGCCTCACATGCACAAAGCCCTGGGTCCAATCCCCATTCAAACCCCAGCACCATAAAAAAAAAAAGTTATACACATTTATGCATGTATTTGGTTTATTCATTCAAACATTGTGCAGATTATTTGCCTCTACCTGTAATGTTTTAAACAAGCTTCTTAGCTATAAAAAAGTCTTTAAGATACTTCATTTGGAAAACTCCAACTGAGATGAAGATCAACGTTTGTGCAAAAGCCCACCATAAAACATTGCTGTTTGTATCTTCACTGGTCATTCGAAAAATTTCTTCACGGTCCTATGCAGAAGAGAGATGGATGGATTTAGTTTCTTAAAAAACTTAATGTGTGATTTGGAGGGAAAAGTTGCTGTATGTGTTCAAGATATTTGATATTACCCAGTTAATATATTATGCTAAGGTGTACTGTGATTTCCTAAGCTTGAATCTGTTGTTTAACTGAGTATAAAAGAGTAAAAATCAACCTTAGAAAACACTGCATTTTGGTGTGAAATACAGGAATTTTATCTACGACTTCATACATTTTATTTGCTACCATCAAGCAGAGCAAACACTGCATACCCAATTGGGGTGATTCCCCTGTTGGAGTTCTTCCTTTGTGCCACATGCTTGCCTTACTTAAGTTCACTCTAGTCCTTATTTTCCAGATCATGACACCCAAGCTTAGTGAGGACACAAGCTGGTGAGTGGTAGAGCAGATTTGAGCCCTCTGAACCCAGTGACTCAGGAAGCAGGGTCGAATGACAGACTGATCTAGAAAGTGGGCCCACTTGGCCCTACAGACATATGGAGTGTGTTGGGAGCATCATTCATTCCCTCTGTAAGTTCCCACCTTCTGCTGCGGGTGCTTTGCTGGTACAGGGATAGGAAGAGAGCAGTGCCTTTCCCAGCAGAGTCCAGCCAACACCTCTCTCTGCACTGCCTGCCCACGTGGTTCTACTCAGGACACCAGGAAACAACTGGCAGTTCCTTCTTTCCCTGGTCCAGGGGCTTTGTGTTGAGAAATGCATTCCCGGCAGGAAGAGATCAAATAAGCTGAGAAGGCAGACTGACCCTTTGATAGTTCTGTTCTTTGAGTATTTGCTCAATTTGTTCCATTAGATGTTCAAGCTTGAAGGTAACTTCATTAACTTTGTCCTTTGCCTGAGCAATTGCAGCATCAAGGTCATGTTCTCCAACTCGAATATCCAAGTGGATGCGCTGCTTAAACAGTGAAGAGGAGGAACCGGCATTGAAGACAGCTCAGGGCTTCCTGCGTCCTCGCTCCCTCCTTCCACCTCCCTTCCCTTCTTGATGAGTGGGGGAGTGGGGTGCCGCTTAGTGCCTGGTCTCCCTTTTGTCCCTGTTCTACTCAGTTGCCTTTTTTAACAATGATGCAGTAAGTGCCAGCCTAATGACCTGAGGGTGTATTTATAGCTTCCTGCAAATCAGATTTACTATGAGGTGCTGAGAAGTTCTGATGGCTGCTCTCAGGAAACTTTTCTTTATGTATAACAGAATTTTTTATACTAAAGTACAAATTCTCTTCATCTGTCCTCCACACATTTAGAGAAGAGCCACCCACCATCCTCCTGCACAAGTTTCATTTATTGGAATCCATTACTAACTCCCCCTCAGCCTTCCCCTGCTGTCAAGTCTGAGGGACCACAGTTCTGTTCACCTTCCCTCAGCTCTCCCTTCCCCCCTCAGTCGGCTTCAGGGCTCCCTTTTGAAAGCCTTCCTAGAGACCAGAGGGACCTCCACGGGTTTCTCTAAGGTGTCAGCAAGGCCTCCAGAGGTGCACACTCACCAGCCTTCTCTCTCCAACGGACACGAACCTTGTCGAATTAGATTCTAAGCAAATGATGTGTTCACCAGGTGAATATGAAGTAAAATAGAATGTTCCTTCTGGACCAAATAATTTTGATAGTAATACCTAGGGTTAAGGATTTCCATAGTTTAAGATTATCATTCTCTACATTTTAAAAAACAAATCTCCCTACATAAATGTTCAAAATAATGCAGTTCCCAGAGAAGAGACCCAATAGCTAATAAACATGAAAAATATTCAGCCTTGCAAGTAATAAAAAATCCAAACTAGAATAAGGCACTCCTTGTGTATTATCAGATTGATAAGGGTTTAAAACTACTCAGGTGGTATGGAGACATAAGCACTCTCCAAATGCTGTTGGGATGTAAACAGAACAACAGTTGTAGAGAGTAGTTAGGTGATATGTATTACAAATTTAAAAGTTTAAATCATAGAATCATAAATGCTGCCTATATAAACTTATTCTAGTAAAATACGTAAAAAACAAAGTTACATGTAAAAGGATATTCACTGTGATGTTTGTAATAACAAAATTGTATTCTTGAAATAACGGATACCTTTCAGTAGGGAATTGATTAGGTAAATTTAGGAAATCCCCTAAAGGAGCACTGTGTGTCGGTGAAAAGGTACTAAACCCTGAGCTCCACCAGAGGTGTCCCTCACACAGCTATAGAGGATAAAAAGTATTTTTTAATAAAAGTATACCTGCACGCATATGTTCCCATATGCATAGAAAAGAATGCCGGAGAATACTCACCAAACTAAACGGTGCTAACATCTGCTAGGAAAATTTAGTTTCTACTTAGAATATTTTATAGTGAAATAAATATTTCAGGATTTCCATAGAAAGTCACAGGGCACGCTGAACAGCAGGAAACACAGTTTGAAGAGACAGAGCAAGCATCAGAACCAGATACAAACATGGTAGAGATGTTGGAATTATCAGGTCAGGAGTTAAAAAGCAACTCTGATTAATATGCTAAAGGCTCTAATGGGAAAAGTAAACAACATGCCAGAAAAAATGGGTGATATAAGCAAAGAAATGGAAATTCTAAGAAAGACGTTATAGAAATTTTAAAATACTGTAGAAGCAATGAAGAATGCCTTTGACAGTAGGTTCCTTAGTAGACTGGGCGCAGCCAAGGAAGGAGTTTCTGAGCTCGAGGCTCTGTGAATGGAAACTTGCAAAACTGAAATGCCAAGCGGGAGGAAGGGAGGGAAACCCAGGAACCAGGGCATGGCAGAAAGCAGACTTGGGCATGATGGGGAAACCAGGAGGAGGAAGAGAAAGCAGAAGGAATACTTGAAGCAATAATGGCTGAGAGTTTTCCCCAAGTTAGTGTCAGACCAGGAAGCTCAGAGAACACCTACAGGATAAATACCCAAACAAAACAAACAATACCCCCACACAGTCTATACCTCCGCATGTCACACACACATGTCACACAGAAGGTCAGAGCTAAAGAAAACCTTGAAATGAGCAGAGGCAAACCTTGCCTAACAAGGGGGAAAGGCTCGAATCACATCTAACTTCTCAGGAACTGAGCAGGAAGAGATGAAGTGATGAAATACTGTACTAGGAGAGAAAGACAGACCCCCAGCCCAGGCTCCTGTGTCTTGCAGAAGCACCCTTTAAGAATTAAAAATAAAAACTTTGTTAGAAAAACAAACTGAGGAAGATTGCTACCAGTTGAACTGCCTTTCCAGACATGTTAGAATAAGATCCTGAGAAAGAAGGAAGATGATGTAGCCAGAAGCTCCAGTTCATAAAGGGCATGAGAGTAGAGCACGCCAAGGTAGCCGGACCGTCCTTCTCTCATTTTTAACTGACAGGTAACAGCCTGTTCAGTATGACAGCAGCAGGGCTTCCCGTGGTGAGAGTTCATGAAAAACAAGAGAAGAATCAGAAACACTGTATCAGAAGGCACTTGCACACCTATAAAGTGGAACAGTGTGCTCTCTGAAGTGGACTTGGGTTTGTTGTAAATGGGTATTGCAAGCTCTAGGGCAACTACCTTTAAAAAGTTGTTTAAAAGTACAATTGATATGTTAAGAAGAAAGAAAGGAGTCATTGAAAATGCACAATTAAAACCATAAAAAGAAAAAAGTAGAAAATTGGAACAAAGAACAAGGGTGATGAATAGAAACAGAGCAAATCTTAGAGATTGTGATCAAACTACGTCAGTGATCACTTCAAATGTCAGTGGTCTGAGGGCTGGGGATGTGGCTCAAGCGGTAGCGCGCTCGCCTGGCATGCGTGCGGCCCAGGTTCGAGCCTCAGCACCACATACAAACAAAGATGTTGTGTCCGCCGAAAACTAAAAAAATAAATAAATAAATATTAAAAAAAATGTCAATGGTCTGAACGCACCAGTTAGAATGACAGATTGTCAGAATGGGTCAAAAAACATAACCCAATTACCTGTCTACAAGAAAAACACTTAATAAAGACATAAAGATTAAAAGTAATGGTACAGAGAAAGATATGCCCTGCTAACCTTGAAGAAAGAGAAAGCTAGAGTAACTATATTAGTTCAGACATTTAACTTCTGAAGCAAAGGAAATTATCAGGGCCCAGTTGTGATAAGGGGCCCAGTTCTCCAAGAAGATGTGTGATCCTCAATGTGCATGCACTGAAGAACAAAGCTTCAGAACACGAAGAAAACCGATAGAGCTGCAAGAAATACATTAATTCACTGTTTTAATTGCAGACGTCAACGCTTTTATCAGAAATGGATCTATCATGGAGAAAATCAATAAGGACATAGTGGATCTCATTGGCATCATCAGTTGACTGGATGTAATTGACATCTGTGCACTAGTGCAGCCAACAAAAGCAGAATACAGGGGTTTTTTTTGTTTGTTTGTTTTTTGGTCAAACTCTCATGGAATATAAACCTTCTGGGCCATAGGTACACTAAACAAGTGTTAAAGAATAGAAATCATAAATGTGCACTTTCAGACCACAATCTAATTAAACTAGCAATCAATAGCAGAATGGTAGCTGGAGATCCCTGAAGTCTTGGAAGTTAGTATGCTTCCATCAACACATGGGTCAAAGAGCAAATCTCAGGGGATATGTACATGTGTCTCAAAAAATTAAAATACAGCTTAACAAAGTTCGTGGGATACAGTGAAAGCTGTGATCAGAGGGAGATTTAAAACACTGAATGCATATATCAGGAAAAAAGGTCTAAAGCCAGCAATGCAAGGAAAAGAAAAGCAAATTAAATGCAATGTAAGAGAAGAAAACTAGATTATGAACAGGAAATGAAACATCAAAAAAACTAAAAAGCTGTTTCTTTGAAAAGATGTAAAACTGGTAAGCCTCTTGACAATTTAACTACGGGGAAAAAGGAGGACACAGGTTACTGACATCAGAGGTGAAGCAGGGGCATTTCCACAGACCCCAGGGACACCGTGAGATGCTGCAGGAGTGCTGTGGGTGACTCTGTGCCTGCTGGTTTGATACTGATATGGCTTGAGTCTGAAAGTTCCCAAAGGCTCCTGTGGTTTGGGCTGGGGTCTCGATGCAGCAGTGCTCAGAGGTGAGGTCTTGGAGGCTCTGACCTTGTGGGAGGCCAGACTAACACGTGACCATGTCTGTCTCCCCTTCTGATTGGTGTGGCATCGTTGTCGGTCACTCTGCGATCTGGTGCCTAGGGAACCCAGACGATAGCCTCAATCTTTAGGGTTCGAGTGACTGTCTTCTTTGTGCCTGGGCGCACCTTCCTACAGCCCCATGGGTGGAGCTATGCTCACTGGTTCCTTTGTAATATTACCCCTTGCCCTGTTTGGGATAGAATGTTCCATGGAAACACCCTTTGTGTGTCCCCTTCTCTTACTGTGCCCTTGGGTGTGGCCTACCTAGGTGTCAGTCAACCTGCTGACAGTGGACATCAGGAAGCTAGACTCAGCCCCTGAAACCTGACCCCTTACCTCATTTGAATGGCTTCTCAATAAAAGTGGTCAGCACGTGTGGGCTCTCTTCTCTCTCTCTCTCTTTCTGCGGACCCTTAAGATCAGAGGAGCCGTCACAGCACCCCCAAAGAAAAAGGTATTTCTCTCTCTTGTATGGTTATTTCGCACAGCCCAATTAGCCCAGGTCCCCTGGAGTGACCCTGAGGGTTTTAGTCGTGACCAACCCGGCAAATGGCATCCCTGGGTGGGCAAAAGGTCTGAGTGTTTAAGTCAACATGACCTCACCAGTAGATGAGTCCATCATGGTTCATAACTGAAGGGACCATTGGACGGTCCATTTTGAAAGGATAGGAGGTGGGCCTACCTGGGGAAGCTCACTGGGTGTCCTGGCGGGTAGATCTCGTTCCTGGGTGGGTCTCGTTCCTGCCCTTTCCTTGCTTCGGTCTCTGCTTCCCAGCTACCATGCATGAGCAGCTGTGTTCTGCCACATGATCCCAGAGGTGACACTGGGTGTCCTGGCGGGTAGATCTCGTTCCTGGGTGGGTCTCGTTCCTGCCCTTTCCTTGCTTCGTTCTCTGCTTCCCAGCTACCATGCATGAGCAGCTGTGTTCTGCCACATGATCCCAGAGGTGACATTCTACTTCACCACAGGCCCAGACATTGCAGGAGGGGCCAGCAACCATGGACTGAGACCATGAGCCAAAATCAATGTCTCCTCCTTTGTTGGTTTTCTCACTATTTTGTCACAGTGTGAAAGTTGACTAACATAGATGAAATGGACCGACTTCTTGGCAATCTTCCAAAACGCATGCAAGAAGAAATAGATGATCTGAATAACCCTGTATCTAGGGATTGAATCAAGGATGAATAACATGGTCTGTGGCTATAGCTCAGTGGTAGAGCACTTGCCTTGCACATATGAGGCACTGGGTTCGATCCTCAGCACCATATAAAAATAAATAAATAAAATAAAGGTATTGTGTCCATCTACAACTAAATTTTTTTTTTAAAAAAGGATGAATAATCTTTTTAAACAGAAAGCATCAGACTCATATGGGTTCACTGGTGAATTCTACCAAACACTTAAGAAATAAATTATGACAATTAACTAAAATCTCTTTCTAAAGAATAGAAGCAGAAAAAATACCTCCTGATTTTTTTTTAACACCTTAGCCTCCCCAGGGTTGGAACTTCAGGTACGCACCACTGTGCCTAAGTCTTACTTCATTTTATGAAGGTAACATTACCCTAATACAAAACCAGACAACATTATAAGAAAAATCTATGGATGCTTCTCTCTCCTGAACATACGTGCAAAAATCCTTCCCAGCACAGGAGCAGAGCAGATCTAACACCATGCAAAATGAGTACATGTGAACAAGTGGGGCTGGTTGCACACCCGCAAGGCTGGCTGAACATCCAAGTGCTACAACCATCCCATCAGTAGGTTGAAGAAGAACCATGTGTGCACCATCTGAAAAGCCTTTTGACAAGAGATGCTGCTCATTCACGATAAAGACTCATTAAATCAAGAACTGAATGGAACTGATTCAATTTAAAGAAGATTGTACAGAAAACCCACAGCTAGTGTACTTAATGGTGAGAATCCAGAGTCTTTCCACTAAAGTCAGGAGGAAGACAGGATGTCATCTCTCACCATTTTATTTAGCATACTACTAGGAGGTCTAATTAATGTGACAAGAAAAGGAAACAATAGGAAAACAGACTGGCAAGGAAGAAATAAAACTTCTGACTCACAGAGGATATGATGACATACAAAATGCAAAAGGATTCCCAGTAAGTTGGGAGGCTGAGGTAGGAGGATGGCAAGTTCAAGGCCAGCCTCAGCAACTTAACAAGACCCCAGAACAGAATAAAAACAAAAAGGGTTGGAGATGTGGCTCAGTGGGAGAGCATCCTAGGTTCAATCACAATTCAAAAAAAAAGGGGGGGGGGAGAAAAATATTCTAAGCACCCCTGGGTTTAATACCCAGTACCAAAAAGAAAAAAAAAGAATTGACAAAGGAATAAGTGATTATAGGAAGGTTGGCAGATATAAGATTAATATATTAAACTGAATCACTTTTCTCTATATGAATAATGAGCAAATTAATGTGAAAAATACTGTCTACATTAGCACCCTCCCCAAAATGAAATATTTATAAATCTAACAAACTGTGTACAAGAACAATGTGAGAAAACCTACAAAGCTGTGATGAGTGATGAGAACCAAGTAAATAGAGACGAGTCCACATTCACTGGTAGGAAGACTCAGTATTGTCAAGATGTCAGTTCTCTCCAATATCATCTACAGATTCAACCCAATCCCAATAAAACCTAGCAAGTTGTGTTGTGGCTGGACAAACTGATTCTCATGTTTACGTGCAAAGGTAAAAGTCTCCAGGAGGCCGAGGAATTAAGGAAGAAAGGGAGGGGGAGAAGGACGAGGTTGGGACTGACCCTACCTGACTCCGTCATTACAGCAGCATGGTACTGATGGCAGGTGGACAGACAGGTGGGCCCAGGACCGAACCAAGTCCAGACATACAGCCACATCGATGTGTAACCTGACCTTAGGCAAGGGAAGAAAGCAATGCAGTGGAGAGAAGACAGTCTCACAAAAGAGGGGCTGGAACCACTGGACATGTGTGTGCAAAGGCCTCGGTGTGGACCTTACACCTCTGTGAGGATCGTCTCCACGTGGACCAGAGACCTGGAGGCAAAGTGTAGAACTGTACAGCTCCTCCAAGATGATGAGGAGATACAGATGACTTGGGTCCAGTAATGATTGTTTAGTTGAACACCAAAGGCTTCATCCAAGAAAAGGAGCATTGATAAGGCAGACCTGGGAAGCTCAAAGTTTATGCCTTGTAAAAGACATTTTAAGCCAGTTGCAGTGGCACACACCTGTGATCCCAGCAACTCAGGCGGCTGAGGCAGGAGGACCACAAATTCAAGGCCAGCATCAGCAACTTAGTGAGACCCTGTCTCAAAAAATTTTTAAAAGGGCTAGGGATATAGCTCAGTAGTTAAGCACCCCTGGGTTTAATCCCCAGTACGAAAGAAAGAAAGAAAAAGAGAGAGAGAGAGAGAGAGAGAGAGAGAGAGAGAGAGAGAGAGAGAGAGAGAGAGAGAGAGAAAGAAAAGAAAAAAAGAAAATGACGTTGTGAAGAAGAAAATGAGATGACGAACCACAGACTGGGAGAGAGTCCCTGGAAGACAGATCTAACAAGGGATGACTGCTCAAACTACACAAAGAGCTCCTAAAAGTCAACAAGGGGAAGGCAGCCCAGCTTTTAATTGGGCAAATATCTGAAAAGACACCTGGCCAAGAAGAATGCAGGTAGCACATAGGCATATGAGACTCAAAGCATGTGGAGGGCACTGCAGTGAGATGTCCCCACACACCTATTAGAATGACCCAGATCCAAAACACTGACTGTAGCGAGTGCTGGCAAGGGTGTGGAGCCGCAGGAGCACCTGTTCACTGTGGAGGGGGGCCGAATGTCGCACAGACTTCAGGGACAGTGTGGCATTGTCCTGGAGAGCTAAGTGTACGTGTGGTCTATAGGAATGTCCTTGGCATTTATTTGCCAAGTGGTCTGGAAACCTAGGTGGGTCCACACAGAGACTTGCAGGTGGGTATCCATAGCAGCTCTGGGCATGATTGCCCCACCTTAGAAGCAACCACACTGTCCTTGCACGGGGGGATGTGTAAGCTGGCGCAAGGGACACGCAGTGTTCCCCAGCACAACCAGGCCAGGAACCTTAAAGGCACATTATCAAGTGGAGCATGCTGAAAGGAAAGCTGTGGTTCCCGAGGCATGACACTCAGGGACAGGAAGACCAGGGTGTCAAGGGCTGATGAAAGGGAGGTTCTACTGGAGTACAGAGGATGTTCGAGGTGGAGAAATTGCCCTGCGACACCAAGTTTGTCCAGACCTGCGAAATGTGCATTACCAAGAGAAGCATGCTGTGAACCTCGGGCCCTGGGTGCACGGGTTGTGGCAAAAATCCTCAGGGGCCAGGAGGTTGCTGGTAGTTGGGGAGGTCATGCCTGAGTCAGAGCAGGGAACTCGCTGTGCTCTGCTCAGTTTTGCTGTGACCCTAAAACTGCTCTACAATCGCAAAGTCTTAAAAACATATTACACAGATAGAAAAATGCAGTCAAGATGCTTTGTAGGGCTGGGGTTGTAGCTCAGTGGTAGAGCACTCGCCTAGCACGTATGAGGCCCTGGGTTCGATCCTCAGCACCACATAGAAATAAATAAATAAAATAAAGGTATTGAATCCAACTACACCTAAAAATTAAATATATTTTTTTAAAAGATGCTTTGTAAATGTCTTTCAGTTTTGATCTAGAGAAAATGAAGAACATTGTCACGTACCTGATTCCTTTCAAGAGGACCACTGAAAGGGAAAGTTTGTCGATAAGTCTTCGGTCAAGGGTGAGGCTTATTATTACTTCCTATTTTTGTATGAATAGCAAAACCTTTCTCTTCTCTGAGGAAATGTTTATGACTACTCACTACCTGTTAACACATTCCTGAGATTTACTTTTGTATTCCAAAGCCTTCGTTGTCTTATTTCACTGAACATGAAATTCACCAAACAGCTTTGAATGCTATTCCCATGGTGAGCTGGGGAAAATGCACACTTGAGTTTGAATCTCAGTGCTTCAACTTGATGACAGTCTGTAAGTCATTGAACCTTCCAGCCACGTTGCCTCTGCCCAACAGAATATTGGAAGTGGAAAGTGGGATGGGGTAGAGAGGTCCATGTGGTACACCACGGTCACCACCCGCTCTGCCCACTCCACCAGCCACTTCATTCCTTCGGGTTGTCCCTCACTGGCGCAGGAATGGGTAGCTCATCAAGACTGGCAATGCGGACAGTCCCGAGCTCTGACACTGACCAAGAGAAGCAGGGTACACAGGGAGTGGTCTATCCAAACTGATACCACCAGAGCCAGTTCTTGTCACCCCATCTTTACATGGAAAAGCCCTTCCTGAGAATAAGGCCCATGGGAGGGATTCTGCCCTTCTCCTAGGCCAAGAGAGGCTTGGGCATGCTTCACAAGTCATGTGTTTGCTGGACATCCACAGAATGGATGAAAACATGTCTCACTTCTAAAAGGGAACGTTCTCAGGCAATGGTGTATTTATGTTTTCTTAAGAGACAATAGACGCTGCCTTTTCTAGCTGGCCTTGACCCGTGGACTCAGGTGACACTCCTGCCTCTGCCTCTCATGGGGCTGGCCATGCAGTGTGTAACTGACCCAGTGGGCGAGTGTGTGTTCTAAGGACTTAAGTGTCTTCCGAAGACAACAGACAGGTTTTAATTTCTCCTGCCTACATAGAACCCTGTCCTTGTCACTGAGAGGCCCGTGCCACTCTCCAGGGATCACCTACCAGCACCTGCTGCCCATGAGCTGATTTCTAGGACCTCCGTTTTTGTGGCCCTGGGCTCAGGATGCCAGAGCACCTGTGGTACAGTGGGATCTGGATGTCACTGTTACACCCACTGTACAATCAAGGAAACTGAGGACGAACCAGTCAAATAACCTGACCAGTTTGCCCTCAGAGATGACAGTGTGTGCTGGAAACTGTCTGCTCTCCTGGATCTGTGCTCTGTCCCTTTGACCATGCTGAGTTTTCTGCTCCTTCACTGGTGCCCCATGGCGACAAGGTTCTGTATGACCTGGGGCTTCTGAATTACTTGAGAAAGCCTCTGCCAGAATCTGAGGAAGGAGAGAGGCAGTGGTTTTTCTGACCTTTGGTTTTTGGGGAAGCCATGGCTCTGCCAAAGATGGGGCCCAACCCAGGCAAAATCTGTAAGCCTCTGTGTCTACAGAAGCCCCCACGTGACTTCTCTTGAAACTTTCTGTGGGAAGAGTGCTTCTGTTCCTCATCTAGACCACAGGTCTTTGAGGGTGAGGTACTGTCCTAAATAAAAAGCTGCAGGTGAGTGTGGTAGTGCACACCTGTAACCCCAGCAACTCAGGAGGCTGAAGCAGGAGAACTGCAATTTAGTAAGGCCATAAGCAACTTAGCAAGACCCTGTCTCCGAAGAAAAAAAGGGGGGGGGGGGCTGGGGACATGGCTCAGTGGTAAAGCACCTCTGAGTTCAAACCCTGGTGCAAAAACAAAAAAAGTTGTAAACGCTGGCTGATGGTGCTCAGGTGCTCAGTTATGCATAAGCAGAAGTTGTAACACTATGGGCACGAGGGGCAGGTGGTTCCTGCACAAGCAGTTAGTATCTCAGCACAGATGCATGCTCACCTCATCATTGTATGTTGTGACAGTCACGAACATCCCCAGACCAGGGCCTGGTTCTCGGAAGTCAAGTTTGCCTGTGTCCCACTGCTGGATCTTGAAAGTCCCTGTGTCATAAGCAGGAGGCAGTGACTGTGTGTGCGGAAAGCATCAATAGGTGATGACCTCTAGGTTAGGCCAATCGTCTTTCTCTGTTTGTCTGTGTCATGAGGACCCTTGCCTGGGGCAGCCTCCGCCCTGGGGGCCTGTGTGACCCCGCAGGACAACTCTGGGCAGGCAGCAGGGCTGGGGTGCTGGTCCAGCTGTGGTGACTGGGTGCCTGCTGAGCTGCTGCACCACCCAGCCTTGGTCTCCCACACTGGAGGGTGGGACAGGCTGTGCCCTGCTCAAACCCCAGGGTGCTGAGGCTGCCAGCCGAAAGCCTGGGAAGGGTCCCACCTACCGGTGAGCCTTGCTGTTCTGCATCCCCGGTGGCCCTCCCGCCTTTATGCTCCCCCACAGCTCTGCCCCAGGCCTGTCCCCAGGACTCCTGCCCAAGCACACACGAGTCCCGGGGTCCCCTCACGGGCCCTGCAGACCTGTTCTTTGAGCATGCATGCTCCGGTGCTCTGCACGGCGAGGGGCTAGAGAGCCTCAGGCATTCCATTCCTCCCTGCGGCCCTCTGGGGTCTGGCAGTGAGCCTAGGGAAGTGTTTGGCTCCATGGTGGGGGCTCAATAAATGTTTGTGGAATAAGTGAAAGGGCCCCACAATTCAGGTTCAACCAGGGACTTGAATGAATGGGTCCCACTCATCCCTCCGCCACTGCAACACAGCGTTCCTGGCATGCTGCCTGAGTTCCCAGAACAGGCCAGGGTGACCCCGCCTGCTTCTGTGGGATCCTCCAGCCTCAGGCACAGGCGGCCCCAAGGTGCCCTTCAGGCAGGAGGGCGGCTTAGAGGGAGGTGTCATGGCCAGGGAGGCCAGCAGGTGGCGGGAGAGAAGCACTGCTCCTGGGCCAGTCAGCTGGACAGGGTCACTCCCTGTGGGGGAAGCAGTCCTGAGGGGGACACCCGCCAGCCCAGCACAGAGCCCCGGGGAGCTTCTCACCAGTGGCCAGGGAGCTGGAGGGCCCACTGGCTAGGAACAGGGATACGACGTTAGGCGGGCCATCGTGGGCACTGCACTGGGCTGCGGGTGCCTCCGTTTTCCCGCTGATAAAGCAAGGATGATACGTTATATCAGCCAGGCCACAGTGGTACACGACCTATATTCCTAGCTACTCCAGAGGCTGAGGCAGGAAGACCACAAACTGAGGCCAGCCTCAGAAACTTAGGGAGACTGTCTCAAAATTAAAGATAGAAAGGGCTGGGGTGCACTCAGTGGTGGAGCGGCCCTGGGTGCAGTCCCCAGGACCCCAAGCCCACACCAACAGTGGTAACATCAGGGTACACCTCCCTCTGGGTGTGAGAGCAGCAAGTCAGGGTTGTGTTCTCCCTAGTGTGGACCTGAGCACACCAAAAGCTCTCAGTCAGGCCTTGATTGGCAGCTCCCTGAGCCACCATGGGCCTGAGCAGTGCACCTCTCTATCAGCTGACCACGGCAGGCGAGGAGCAAAAGGACTGCCCACAGCCACCCCACGTGCCACCAAGCCAGAGTCACACTTGGGCCGGTCACAGGGCCTCTGCGGCACTCACTGCCAGAGCCTTCCTCCTGGCTCCTGGTGAAGGCCAGCACTGTGGGGCGAGGGCCTCACGCCCTCTCCTGGTGCCTGAGGTCACCGATGGTCATCCCGTTCCTCCAGACTGCGTCCTTGAGACTGGAGCTGTGGGTCATTGGAGTGTATTATAGGGACAACACACTCATCGTAGGAATTTCGGAAAGTGCAAGTCCCTCCAGGAGTTCCTAGTATTGGTGTCAGCCGTCTCGCCTTTTTCCTGTAAGTACCTGGTATGTGTTATCAAAATGAGTTTGGGGCCCAGCACAGCTGGGGAGGCTGAGGCAGGAGGATCGTGAGTCCAAAGCCAGCCTCCTCATTGTAGAAAGGTCCTAAGCAACTTAGCAAGACCCTGTCTGTAAATATTTTTTAAAAGACTGGGGATGTGGCTCAGTGGTTGAGTGCCCCTGGGTTCAATCCCCAGGGGGAAAAAAAAAAAAGAAGAAGAAAAGGAGGAGAAGAGAGAGAGATTGGAACATGTACGCTATCTGTGCCTTGATTTTCCAACCTAGTTTTTTCAGATCAGTTTACCATGTCTTAAATTTTCTTCTGTAACCTTAAATTGAGGTCTATTCAGAGAACACGACCCAGCGCCGAGCGCAGAGCATGGCAGAGAGCAGGTGGCCTTCTGAGGACAGGTGGGGACCGTGGAACAGGAGCCCCGAGGTGTGTGGCTGGAGGCCACATGGTCTGGCCGACCTGGACCCCCACTCACAAGCCATCTGCCCCTCCGGAGGGAGCCAGGCGTGGAGGTCACGCTCCAGCTCCTGGGGTGGTCTCAGAGGAGAGAAGCCAGCAGAGCTGAGAGCACGGCTGGCCCTCGCGGTCATCCAGACCTGCAGCCACAACAGCGGACAGTGCGAGGGACAGAGGAGGCTCCACATGCACTGACGACCCTGCTCTTAGGAGGAAGCCCACACAGGCCATGTGCCACATCCCCCAAGACCTGGCCCTTCTCCTCACTGACCACACTGCCTGCTCCTATCTTGGAAGTGCCAGGGCCTGTGAGGAGGGCAAGGGGCATGTAGAGTGAGATTCCAAGCCAGGAGGAGGCCGCCGGGAGGAGGCCGCCGGGAGGAGGCCCACAGGCCGGGAGGAGGCCCGGGCACACCCACAGTCCTGTCCAGTGGCTCTCGGTGCTGCACACTGTAGTGGCCTGGGGCCCTCAGCCCTGGGAGCACCTGGGCCGGTCACATGGCTCTGCTGATGGCGGGCACCTGGGCGTGGACAGCAGTCGTGTCAAGAGTGCTGTGAACACACTGGTCTCTGGAACACTCCAGGGTCCTGGAGGGCCTGGTGGGACTCCATCAGCAGGGTGCTGTGCACAGGCCCTCCCTGGGGAGCTCACACCAGTGCCCACTGACGGCTGCTGTCAGAACACCAGCAGCAGCCCAGAGGGCCCCAGAGGCCAGCAGGACTGATGTCCAAGACAGTTGTGGTCCTGCCCTGTGCTGCATGCCCATGCCACTGTTGGGCTCCTGCGGGGACCGGGAGGGGTGTCTGCCAGGCCGGGGCTGTCCGCTGGCCCCCGAGCAGGACTGCTCCAGGAATGTGTGTCTCTGGGCACCAGGGGTGTGCGTCTTGTGTGCTGCGTGGCAGGCGGGGGCCTGGGCACCTGGTGGAGTTCAGCAGCATGCCCACGGGCCCACTTTGCACTCGCCTGGTGGCGAGGTCATTGTCGCCTGACGGGCTTCCTGTCTTGCAGATCCTCCAGGCAACGGGTCTGTTCACCGTTGGCCTGTTTTCTCCACCCAGGAAGGCGGGACAGCCTCCATGTGCCATCCATTCCTAGAAAGTCGTGGACTTCTCCTCCCCCAGGGAGCCGCTGAGCTGTCCATCGGGGTCTGTGGGTAGACCTGGCTGTTGTGAATGACAAGTGCCGCCATAAACGCCGTGGGGTGTGGGAGGGAGGCCTGGTTCCGTTCTCCAGGGTGTGGACCCAGGAGGGGAACTTCTAATCTGCCACTGTCCTGTGCTCCTGAGCTCTGGGGCCCAGGATGAGCCTGCAGCTGAAAGCACCTCTGGACTTCTCCCCTTGTCTGGAGCGTTTCTGTGGTGGATGCCTGGCCCTTGAACCCTTGGCTGTGTGGCCTCCAGGAGGGCCTGTTTCCCCGTGGGAGTTTGAAGGCGGAACTCGTCTGAGCAGAGCCCTCTCCTGCTGTCCCTGGTCTCGGGGAAGATGTACTTGAAGGGCTCGCCATGTAGGGCCCTTCCAGAAGGTGCAGCCAGGAGCCAACTGGGTGGACCATGAGGCTCTCCCTCTCAGCAGCAGAGCCTGCCTGGCCTGCGCCTCAGGCTCACATGGAAGGTGCTCTGCCCTCCCCACTCCAGATGGCCCAGAACTCACTATTGAGGAACCGTCATGCAGGACTGAGGGAAGTGAGGTCACAGACACAAAACACCTGCTTGGGGCTTCCTGCAGGTTCACGGTGCTGGGGTTCGCCCTGGTGTTGGTGGCAGTGCCGTGGCCGGCAGCTCCCAGGCACCCGAGCCCCTCCTCATCTCCCACTCAGAGATGCCACCCCGATTCTCCAGAGGTGCGGGGCGAATAACTGGAGGCCAAGCCAGAGAGGTTGGAGGCAGTGTGGGTAGGGGACTCCCTTTACGGAGCACCTGTGGCACTGGAGGCCAGACTTAGCCGCCTCCAGCTCAGGTGGGACACCCCCAGTCACCAGCATGGGACGGTGCCGGTGGTGCCGGTGGGTGCCAGAGCTCTCTCTCCAGCTGTTCTTTATTCCTCTGTGGCATTGAGTCACCTCCATCAGGGAAGGTGGACACCTTCCTCGCCGCCTATGGTCAGTCCTAATGAGAAGCACCTTCAGGCAGATCTTGGCCTGAAGGTGTTCAAAAGTGGCCCCTTTTGGACTTCCAGATGGCCCTGAGCTGGACGGAGGTCAGGACAGTGGGCATGGGGCTTCCTGGCCTAGACTCCATGAAGATTTTAGGTTTGTTTTTAACAGTGATCTCGTGAGTGGATAAAGGTGCGTTCTCGGTACCTCTCACCTGGTGGCACTTGGCACTGCACTCGTGAGCAAGTGGACACTGAGTCTTGGCTGCAGGGGTGCTGAAGGGAGCAGGTGAGGGCCGGGTGTGCGGGGTGCGAGCCACAGGCCTCCCAGTGCCCTGCAGTGGAAGTGCATCCACTGGTGTCCAGCCTCCTCCTGTAGAGTCCTCCACGCCACCACCCACTGGTGTCCAGCCTCCTCCTGTAGAGTCCTCCACGCCACCATCGCCACCCGTCGCTCCTTGGTTTCAGCATGCTGGCGTCTGAGGTCCCTGCTTCTCCTGCCGGGCTGTCTCCTGCTCTCAGCCCTCCTGTCCTTGGAGGCCTCACAGCTGCTGACTGCATGCAGAACACCAGGGAGCTTTGCATGGAGTCACCTCCTCCAGGCAGCCACTTCCCCAGCCATCAGCTCCATCCTGACTCTGGGCCTGATCTTGCTCCCAGGTGGTGGCCCCCTGCGGTGTCCACCACAGTTCCCCCAATCCTGCTGGGGCTGGACCTTTGCTCTAGGTCCATGCAAGGGGTGAGTCCTCTGCTCTGTTCCTGGCCTCTGAGTGGCTACTTTCGGCATGGGCCCAGAGCTGCCCTGGTGCTCCTGCTCCCTGAGCCCTGAATCTGCAGAGCTATGTAGAGGTGACAGGTAAGGAGACCTCAGAGTGGGGTCGCTGGCTCAGAGGTGCAGAGGCAGGGAGGAGAGGGCCGCTGGATTTGGGGAGGAGCCAGGGCAAGTGGCAAGGGGGAGGGGTTGACAGCAGAGGGGGTGGGCAGGGCCTGAGGCTCTCACTGCAGTTGAGGGCTGAGGCTGCGGCCAGGGTGCATGTCAGGCCACACAGAGGCCCCTGCTCACACAGCTGCTGGAGCCCACATCAGGCACCTCCAGGTTCTGTGACTACAGCCCACTGCCACGAAATGTTGCTGGCCAGGTCTGTCCAGCCAGTGTCTGTAGGGCAGCAGGTGGGCAGGAGCTACTCTGTCCCTCTTATTCCTTCTTGGCCCCTTGAAAGGAAGGCAGAAAATCCATGAGCCATCCCCAAGGAGACCAAGGGCCCAGGACTCCCCCGGGCAGTGCTTCCTCTGGGCACACACCGGCAGAGCCTGGCGCCCTCTGTGTGGGGGTGGGCTAGAAAGGCCTGCAGATCTCACACATCCCCACAGCTGGAAGGAGCAGGCGCCGCCATCACCTGCCATCACAGAGAGGCCGAGGAGCATGCTGGCCGTGGCCCGTGGCAGGAAACAGTGCTGCTCCCGGTGCCCACCCTGACAACAGGAAGACCCCAGCACTGCCGGCGCCTGGCCTGTCTGCTGGCCGCCTGTGGTCCCAGGCGCTGCCTGTGTCCTGGCTATGTTGGATGTTTGCAGGCTGGGCCACTCTGGGGAAGGAACCCTGAGGCCCAGCGGTGGAGACAGGCTGAAGGCAGAGCTCAGCTCCCCCGGTGGGGGTGAGGGGGCACAAAATCATGAAATACAAAACACGACTTAGGATGCCTCTAGATTTAGATTTCACCTTTTTCCCCCCACCTTTTGCATTGAAATCAGAGTTGGAGATTGATTCTGACTTGAATGTTAGCTAGCATGCTGGATTTTCCCATACAATTCTGAGACTAGTCAGCACTTCTTTCTTTCTCAGAAGGTGGGCCAAGCTCACCTGGGTGAGGATGTGCTTGCAGCACAGGGAATGTGCAGACTCACTGTGGTGACAGAATCTAAGGACAGTCTGCCTGGCAGGCAGTCCTGGGTCTGCATGGGATGCTCCTGCCCATGGTCTCCAGAAGGCACATGGACTCCTGGTGTGTGTCCTGCTTTACTGGACCAGTCTAAAGACCTCTTTGGACTGCTCAGCCACAATTAGCATGTTAAACGGCAGCAGATTTTCTTGGCTCAAGTAAACCTGACCACCAGAAGAGCAGATTAAGCTTGATGTCAGGTCCAGTCTCCTGCTTTAAAAATCATACAGTTCCCTCCTTCGTCTATCCACATCAGCTTTGCCTCACTTGGCAGACGGTGAGGAGGGAGCCATTCAGCATGACACTCACTGCCCAGGAGTCAGCCACCTACCTGATACCCACGTGTCTCCTGGAACGTCTTCTATGAGGCATTTCTGCTCTCGTTCCCCTGCGTGGAGATAGAAAGCAGCCGAGGGTGGGAGACTGAGACACAGCAGAACCGCCAGCACCTGCATGGCCCTCTCTGTAGCAGAGCGTTCTGTGCCTGGATCAGAGGTACCTGACTGCCTCTTGCCAGCGTGCATTGCCTTGGGTGACCTTGTAAGTAAGATTGATTGCTGTGAGAAGGGACACATGTGTCTGTGCTCAGCCGTGACTCCAGCAAGTCCCAGGGACAAGATAAAAAGGCGCCTGGGACTTCAGGCCTCTCCAAGCTCTGTGCCATCAGCTTCAGTCCCCTGCTCTTCAAAGGTTGGGAAGTGTTCTTTGGGCTGAGAGGCAGTGCCAGGGCCAGGGAGAAGCGCTGGGAGAAGGCGAGTCTAGGCGTCCGGCACCCCGTGGCAGAGAGCCAGGAGCAGGCCTTGGCAACCACCTGAAATAGTCATTTTCTGGTGTTTCCACTGCCTGGCAGAGGCGGGGGAGGGGGACTGAAGGGGCGGCTGGAGTTGAGAGGAGGGAGGAGGCGGGGAGGAGCCTGTGGTGATTCGGGCAGCAGGAGGAGCAGGCTTCTGCAATGAAAGTATTCTGATACTGGAGAGGAGGCAGAACCTCACTGAGGCCTCACGCTGAGGAGGCTGTCTGCTTCCTGTAAGGAAGGGAGAGACATCATCGGGATGGGGCTGGGCTCAGGGGTAGAGTGCTCCTGGCAAGGGTGAAGCCCAGGGTTCTACCACAAACAACAAAAACACAGGCAGAGGAGTGAAATCACTCAGCAGTCAACTAGGTCCTCTTGGTTTTTGCACCTAGTGTCTCCTCTTCTCATTTGAAATACCTGTAGACTCTCAGAAATTTGCAAGAACAGGTCTGTAACCCTGCCTTGCTCTGGGAGTGTCCAGCTACAGCTCCACCAGCCCTTGAAAAGCCACCAGCCACCCTTCACCACCTCCCTGATGATGCCAGGCAGAGCTGAAGACTGCGCACCACTGGCTTCCAGTCCCACAAGAGCAGAGAGGGCCTGAGACTGCTGCCCCACTCCCCCAGTGCAACTTCCTGCATGAATGAGGCAACTCCATAGCTGCATCCAGAAACTGGGTTGTGGCACTGGCACAGGGCAGTGACGTGGCCACAGACCTGAACCGGTGCCACCAGCTTTTACACATGCTACTTTTTAGTGTGTACATGCACTATGTAAGAATGCTTCAATAAGCAACTGCAAACACTCTTGAAACAAGTGGAAAATGCGTGAACTCAGGCTGCAGTAGCTCTGAGTGCCTGGGTCACTGAGCATGGTGAAACAACTTCCTAGGCCCCACTGTGAAAGTAGGGTACCCCACTGGTCTCCTCTCAAAGGAACCTTTTCTTTCCACATTTTAATTCGTGCATTATAGTTATACATAATGATGGAATTTATTGTCACATATTCAATACATGCCCAAAACATAACAATATAATTTGGCCTGTATCACTCCCCAACTCAAAAGAATTTTTATTTTTACACTCTTGAGACTGAGTTGAGTCTTGCCAATTCCTCAGATGCCTTCAAACTATTTCCTATTGTTTCTGAGTAAAGTACTAGGATCACTCTTAAAGAGTGGAGAGAGTCTCTTTAACAACCACCACTTCTTTTTAGCCCCAGTTTTCCACTTACTTTTCTGGCCAAACTGCAAGTTTTTCAAATCTTTTTGCTCTGCTTTTGCTCCTTATGATCACAGTTAATTTTTCTAAAAGCACTACAATATCCCTTCCACTGTCTGAATGCTATGCTGCCTTGACATTTCCACTGCCAGATTAATTAGTTTATTATCTTTAAATTAAGTTTCACAGAAATTCTCAGGGCACAGGTAAGACGTAGACAACATCTTTGTCAGAATATAACACAAATGACCTCTAGTTCATTTCCAATAATCCTCCTCTTCTGAAACCTCATGAGACCAGTCTTTTCTATCCGCTGACCTTTTGGCATTCTGGTCTCAGGAACACCCATCAGAATCACCAATTCACCTTCATTTACAACATTCTAAAGCCATTCCAGCTTGTATCTCTAAACTTCTCAAACCCCCAGCACCAACAACCATCTCCAAAGGCTTCTGGACTACATGGTCAGGTTAGTCACAGCAATGACCCCACTTTTTGGTATCAATTTCTGTTCTAGTTATCTTTTTCATCACTGTGATCAAAAGACCTGACAAGAACAACGTAGAAAAGGGAAGTTTATTTTGGCTCAAGTTTCAGAGGTTCAGTCCATGGCTGACTGTCTCCATAGCTTTAGGCCTGGGGTGAGTCAGAACATCATGGTGGAAGAATGTTGTGGAAGAACTCAAAAAATTAAACAATAAGAAAACAAATAACCCAATCAACAAATGGGCCAAAGACCTGAACAGACACTTCTCAGAGGAGGACATACAATCAATCAACAAGTACATGAAAAAATGCTCACCATCTCTAGCAATCAGAGAAATGCAAATCAAAACCACCCTAAGATACCATCTCACTCCAGTAAGATTGGCAGCCATTATGAAGTCAAACAACAAGTGTTGGCGAGGATGTGGGGAAAAGGGTACTCTTGTACATTGCTGATGGGACTGCAAATTGGTGCGGCCAATATGGAAAGCAGTATGGAGATTCCTGGGAAAGCTGGGAATGGAACCACCATTTGACCCAGCTATTGCCCTTCTTGGACTATTCCCTGAAGACCTTAAAAGAGCGTACTACAGGGATACTGCCACATCGATGTTCATAGCAGCACAATTCACAATAGCTAGACTGTGGAACTAACCCCAATGCCCCTCAATAGATGAATGGATAAAAAAAATATGGCATTTATACACAATGGAGTACTATGCAGCACTAAGAAATGACAAAATCATGGAATTTGCAGGGAAATGGATGGCATTAGAGCAGATTATGCTAAGTGAAGCTAGCCAATCCCTAAAAAACAAATGCCAAATGTCTTCTTTGATATAAGGAGAGCAACTAAGAACAGAGCAGGGAGGAAGAGCAGGAGGAAAAGATTAACATCAAACAGAGTCATGAGGTGAGAGGGAAAGGGAGAGAAAAGGGAAATTGCATGGAAATGGAAGGACCCTCATTGCTATACAAAATTACATATAAGAGGTTGTGAGGGGAATGGGAAAAAATAAGGAGAGAAATGAATTACAGTAGATGGGGTAGAGAGAGAAGATGGGAGGGGAGGGGAGGGGGGATAGTAGAGGATAGGAAAGGTATCAGAATACAACAGTTACTAATAGGGCATTATGTAAAAATGTGTATGTGTAACCGATGTGATTCTGCAATCTTTGTAATGTCTTGAATAACCAATAAAAACACACACACACACACACAAAAAAAAAAGTTTCCTTAGAATTTTCCTCCTCCTCCTCCTCCTCCTCCTCCTCCTCCTTCTTCTTCTTTTTAAAATGGGGTCTTTCTTGGTTGCCAGACTAACTTCAAAGTCCTGGGCTCAAGCAATCCTGCCTCATCCTCCAGGGTAGCTGGTACTACAGGTGTATTAGACCACCACACCTAGTTGTTTAGACCACCACACCTAGTTCAGGCCACCACACCTAGTTTGAATCATTATTTTTGATTACTTTTCAGATAATTTGTTGATTGTCTTTTCTTTGGGGTCTCTCGCTAGAGAGTTGTTTTCCTTTGCAGTTGTCTGGTTACCTTGGTTTTCATGCTTCTGGGGGCCGCAGGAGAATGGGTGGGGCCTCCTGGCTGCTTCTCAGGACTGAGGGCTGCTGGGCAGGGCTGTCTGACTGCTTCCAGGGAAGTGGGAGGGGGGGCGGGGACACTGGCTGCTTCCTGGGGGTCTCTGCAGGCTGAGCCACTGAAGGTGGGCTGCTCATGTATTTCCCAGGGTGTGAGAGAGTGGGAAAGATCTCATGATTGGGCAGGACTGGGCAGGCCAGCTAGGGGCCTGCTGATCAGCTGCTCGTAGGATCCCGGGGCAGTGCCTCAAGGGGGCTCCATGGCAGGAACCTGCTGGGGAGGCACTGTGTAGGTCGGGCTCTCTGTGGGCAGTGCAGTAGGTGGCACCCTGTCGGTCTCCACCCTGGGCTCAAGGCCTGTGAGGGCTGCAGAGCGCTCCAGATGCCTCTGGTGTCCGTGGGAGCAGTGGGACTGCTGGTGCCTGCTGGGGTGGAGTCCCTCTGGGCTCAGGCAGCCCTGGAGAGACGGCCCCAAGGTTGGGCTCTGCACCTGGAGGCCGTGGCACCCTCCTGGGAGCCTTGGGTGCAGATGAGCATGCTGAATTCTTTAGCACAAGATTTCTAGTAGTTGTTTCTTATGAAAGAACTTCTGGCACCCTTAGTGACCCGCCTGTACCACTGTCCCTTCATCATTGTTCTTGGTGGCCACGTCACTCTCCTTTGGACAGTGGCGGCTCCCCAATCCCACGTCCTTGTGGAAGAGTAACTTAGTTCTCCTGCTGACAGCCTGGCTGTGAAGTGTCCACTTTCTCCAGTGTCCTCAAGCTGAACCTCCTCCGACAACAGTGGAGAAAATGTGTTCAAAACAAGTGTTTCTCGGGGCTGCGGCTGTGGCTCAGAGGTAGAGCTCTCACCTGGCACGTGCGAGGGCCTGGGTCTGATCCTCAGCACCACATAAAAATAAATAAAATAAAGATATTGTGTCTAGTTACAACTAAAGAGTAAATATTAAGAAGATTAAAAAAACAATTATGAGCTTTTAATTGAAACATAAGAGTAGGGGATTTTACTTAATTTTTGTATCACAACCACTGATTGTCCTGAGAATATCTCGGTGGGTGCGCCTGACCAGGGCCTCAGCCTTGCCTTGGGTGCCCTTGGCAGCCTCTCCAGCCTGCCCTTCTTGCTAGTGCCAGGACTGCATTCCGGGGCCTGTTACTCTTTCACCATTCTCTTTCTCTTTAGCATTTCCTAGGGAAAGATGCAAACCATTCAAACATTGATACCTTTAAATGCATGTATTAAAAAGTGTAAAAATGTATACCCAAATTTCCATGTTCAAAAGTGAAAAAGAGGGCTGGGGTTGTGGCTCAAGCGGTAGCGCGCTCACTGGTATGCGTGCGGCCCGGGTTCGATCCTCAGCACCACATACCAACAAAGATGTTGTGTCCGCCGAGAACTAAAAAATAAATATTAAAAATTCTCTCTCAAAAAAAAAAAAAAAGAAAAGCACGTTATACCCAAAAGCAAGAAGAAGGAAGGAAATAGTAAAGTGATACTAAAGTAAGGGAATCATCAAAGCAAAATGTACATACGGTAAAGAAATTTCATTACATAAAAAAATTGGTTCTTTGAAAAGATTAATAAAGTCAATAAACATTTAGCTGGACCAATAAGAAAAAAACATAAATCACCAGTGTCAGAATGAGAAAGGGACATCACTATAAATCCTTCAAGCCTAGGAAGAAAGAGAAGGAATATTATGAATGAGTTACTTTAGACAAAATCAACAAATTCCTGGAGAGCACAGATTTCCAAAACCCACACAAGTACCCCCAGCCACCTGAGCTGTGGTCACAGGTGAAGAGCGGCACTGTAACTAGGACTCCTCCCACAAGGAGCACTGGAGCCTGCACTGGGGCAGCCTCACAATGTCCTGTGGAGCACCTGAGGAGCAGCCCAGTCAGTGCCTCTGACTCTCCCAGGGGCAAGGAACAGGGGGCGCACCGCAGGACACCAGCTTTATCCCTTGACAACATCACAGAGGCATCATAGAACCTGGTAAGAAAGTCCAGTTCCCTGAGCTTCCAAGACTCTGTGCTTAAAAACCCGCCTGGCACTTTGAATCTGTGAACCTAAACTTCCAGCTTAGAGCTTCTTTTCCCCGGGCTGCTGATTACTTGTGATTTTACCCTGCTGTTTGACTCTCCTCCAGATTTTGCTGTCATTTTCCCTCCATCCTTGGGGAAGTTATGCTTTTGCTAACTTAAGAGTCCCAGACCATCCTTCTGGGGTAGTTTTGCTCTGTCCTGAAGCACATGGAGAACTCCCCCAGTGGGGTTCTCCTGGGAGGAAGCATTGCAGTCTTCGCCATGCTGGGCACAGCTCTGGGAAATCTAATCCAGCCACCTTCTGACTGCCAGGCTGCTGCCGAGCAGTTCTGCACTGAGTAGCGGCACCTCTGTGGGCAACATGTCCCCTCCCCTGGGCCCTGAAGGTCCTGTGTGCTCTGCGCTCAGTCCCACATGCTGTGCAGACAACACTGCCCTGGTTGGTTCTCTTTGGGACATGCTGTGCTGCTTCTGCAGACACCTTTTTATGCTAACCAGTTCTCTGCACTGCATTTTTTTCACTAAAAATCATAACTCTTCTTTATCTTGTCTACCATCTCCTTTAGACTCACAATTTTTTAAAATCCTGGAATTTCCCATTTTGTCTTCCACATCTTTTTCAGGGGTCCCCTCTGCTATGTCTGTGCTGCATTCCGGGTCTCAGCTCCATCTTTTTGCTCACCAGCACTCTCTAGCCACACTTCTCCTAGCCACGCCCAGCTCCTTCTAGCCGCTATGAGTACTCAGCTCTTTGGTCCACTGACAGCTTTTGTTATTTAGTAGTTTTTCCTTTCCAAATTTGTTTCTAACAGCCGTTCATCAACTGTCCTTTTATTCTACCTGTTTTATATTGTTCTGCAGTTCCCCTAAGTGATCGTGACTGTCTGGCTCTGTTGGACTCTTCTGCTGATGCCATCAGTGGTGGAGACTTTTTTCTGGTTATGGGACGATCAGTGTGTTGTGCCCATGACTCACTGTGATTGTGAGGCTCTCGGGGCCACCCTGGGCCTTCCTGTAGACAGTCTGCACTAGTCTTCCCTACTGAGGGTGCCGTTGGCTCCTGGTTGCAGCTCCCATTCAGTTTGTTTGTTGGCTTACTTTGGGAAGTGGGGAGGGGAGATCTTCTGGAAAAGGCAGTGTCTCAGGTGGTGTCTGGACCAGAGTGCAGAGTCCAGCTGTTCTGAGTAAGTGGAGGGCATCTCTCTAGAGCACCTGGCCAGCCCTGGGGTCAGTAGGGGATGTAGCAGACTCTGGGTTGTGCCATCTACACGTCCCGGCCAGAAGCTCCAGTGGAGTGGGGTGGGCGTGTTCAGTCTGCCATCTGCCAGGAAGTCCCTCCTGTCACTTCTCAGGCCCTATCTTCCCTTATTCCTGCCCTGCCACAGATTGACCCAATCTGGCCTCCATCACTGCATGTTGCTGAGCACAGGGGGCCATTCTCATGATTTTCCCCTGGCTGACCACTTCCTCCTCTCACTGCACACAGTGGGCCTGGCACCTCTTGGCCCCCAGTGTGTGCACAACCAGCTGATGGACAGCCCACCTCTTTGGCCAGGTGTCCCTCAGCTACCCTGAGGTATTCATTGTGTGATGGGACCACCGACTCCACCCAGGATGCTCAGGTGTGGACCCCATGAGCACTCCCTGCACTGCCCACCCCACCCAGGAGGCTCAGGTGTGGACAGTGTGGCCCCTCCTTCCACTTCCCTACCCAGGTCTCCAGGACGGCAGGCCCTGCCGTGGCCCGGGGTTGGTGACTTGCGCTGTAAGGGTCCAGGGCTGCAGTGTCACCCACCCGGGCTGTGAGTCTGTTCTTCGGTCTGTGTGTCCAGGTCTAAGCTCATCAGCTCGGCACCATCCCACTCTGGTCTACTTAAGAATCCCAGACGGGGCTGGGAGGGTGGCTCAGCGATAGAGCACTCGCCAGGCATGGGCGGGACCCGGGTTCAATCCTCAGCACCACATGAAAATAAAGCCAGTGTGTTGGTCCATCTACACCTAAAAAATAAATATTAAAAAAAAAGAATCCCAGACCATCCTTCTGGGGTAGTTTTGACCCTAACCCTGGCCGGCAGTCTGGTGGTCCTGCAGTTTGCTGATTCATAGCTGAGGGTGTCAGGGCCGTGTGCCTCCTGGGTGGTGGGTTTCTCTCCAGCAGGGTCGCTGGGTGCCTGGCCTGGGGCAGCGAGCATCCTCTTGGCAGGGTCCTGGTCGTGCTCTTCATCTCCATGTGCTCAGGCGTGGCCGTGCAGGAGCCTTGGAGGAGAGCTGCTAGCCAGCCCAAGGCCCTGTGAGCTTGGGCTATGTCCAGGACCTCTCAGGACGACAAGGCGCAGGGTGATGGGAAGCATCAGGGGTAGGGTCTCAGCCAGCCTGAGAGCGGTCTAACAGGTCCCCTCAGGGCGAGGGGCCATCTCCCAGGCCCAGCCTGCTAGAGGAGGGCTGTGCCAGGGTCCAGCTCCTGAGTCCTCCACCTCACGTTGTGGCCCGGCCCGCTGCAGCACTAGGGGCCTCTGGCATGCACAGGAGAGACGGGAACACCCATGGCCAGTCCCTGAGGACCTGGGGTGTCCCCAGCAGCCTATGACTGAAGTCTTGTTCCCTGGAGTGGTGCTGTTGGAGCCGGTGGGTCCTTCAGGAGGTCTTAGGTCACGGGGGTGGGGGGTGTGCCTGTGACAGGGACAGTGGGACCTAGCCCCCTCCTCTTTCTTCCACTCCAGCCCTGAAGTGAACGGCTTTGCTCCTCCACACAGCCTCCTCACCTGATGTGCTGCCTCCACAGGTCCCCAAACAATCGGTCGGCCAGACCACGGGCTGAAACCTTCCACAGCGTGAGCCTGAATAACCTCAGGTATTCTGTCACTGTCACAGAAAGCCAACAGCAGGCAGGCATCAGTGAGGCTGGAGGTTGGGGCCCCTGAGCTCAGATCCCCAGAGGTGCCTGCTGGTGGCCAGCAGAGCTGCTCAGTGCCAGGGAACAGTGCGAGGGCTGTGTGGCCCAGCCACCTGTGGGTGCTCTGGGTTTCTGTCACTTGCTGCCTGCACATGACTCCAGATTCCTGGATGAGCCAGCAGCCCTTCATGCTGCTCCGGTGCTGAGGCTGCTTCAGAAGCTTCGACCTCAGGTCTCCCCACTCCCCACCCCCAGGTGCCGCCACCCCGCCCTGCCTCTCAAATGTGTCTCCTGTCACCACACACCCAGCAGCCCTCTGCCAAGGTGTCCAGGAGAGGCGTGGGGATGGCCACTGGTGTTTATCAGGGACAGATAGCCTTTATTCCAATGCAAAGAGGTCATGACAGGAAGACACCCAGGTTCTAACGCTGCCCCTCTCCTTGTCTCTCATGGTCACCCTGCTCCCAGGTGGCAGGCATGCCCAGGAGTGGGGGGTGGTGGCCTGGGGCTCCAGGTCTGAGGTATTCTGCAACCTTGTGTGCACAGGGCTTCGGGATTGGGCGTCCCCTCTCCTGCTCTTGGGGTGCATGTTCTCGCCTCAGAGGCGGCCTCCCAGAGGAGTGATAAGTTATGGGGGACATAATGCAGAGCGAGACCCTCAGGGCCAACGAGCCTGAGGAAGCGCCTGCCACAGCCCTGGGACCCCACCTCTGCACAGGCTCTCCATACCCAGGAGGGGCGCCCAGCGGCCTGGCCACAGGCAGCCGCCCTGACCCTCCGGGAACCCTGTGTGACCCAGGCTTGAGGAGGCCATGGAGGGCTGGGCTCTGGGCTCAGACACAGTTGTCAGGCACACACTCGGCCTCTTCCTCCAGCTCGGGGCAGGGCGTCCCGTGGTTGGCCGGCTGGACGCGGACATAGCGAGTCCTTCTCTTGGTGCTCAGCTTCCCACAGGGGCCTCCGCACAGTCCCCAGGATGACCACAGGGAGACCTCACAGTCCAGCGGTGTCTCTGGAACTGGACCAAGCACAGGGGAGAGGGCAGGGCAGCGCTGAGAAGAAGCAGAAGCTGGAAACTGCTTCCCCCTCCTGCCCGCAGCCTCTCTGGCTGGGTCTGCAGTGCCTGGGCTTTGGCACTAGTCCCTGGGAGCCTCACAGGAGGCCGTGGGGTGGGTGGGGGGTCTCTGGTGGAGGGTCTCTGGCCAAGCCCAGCCTTCAGGCCACAGCGACCCTGGGAACTGGCTTATTTCTGAAGACAGAGGACCCTGGGTCTGGGCTGCAGGAGCTTGTCCTGGTGGCACCCAGACACTTTGGTCCTTTCTTCCTGTGCCCTGTCTGTCGGTCTTCATTATATTCATAAAGTTTAAAATCATCGATTTGGGGTTCTGGTCAAACCACCTGGTAATCTCCACTTTCCAGCCAGAAGGCCAGTGCTTGCCTTTTTGTTTAGTTTGCTTTTTTTGGGGAGGGGGGGAGAGGATACTAGGGATTGAACCCAGGGGCACTCATCCACACCCCAGCCCTATTTTGCATTGTACTTAGAGACAGAGTCTTGCTGAGTTGCTTAGGGCCTCACCACTGCAGAGGCTGGCTTTGAACTTGGGATCCTTCTGCCTCAGCCTCCAGAGCCGCTGGGATTATAGGTGTGTGCCACTGCACCCAGCTGGATAGCACTTCTCTGTGCCCATTGCCCAGGAGAGGGTCTCCCCACACCAGGGGCCAGGAGCCCAGGTGAAATGTGTGTCAGCAGCCAGCAACAGGGTGGTGGCCTCACACTGAAGGGCTTTGTTCTCATGTATCTCACCCTCACCATGCTACCTGCTCTGTGACTGCTGAGGACCAGACCCCAGAACAAGTCACAGGTGTTAGAAGAATGGGCGGGGGGGGACAAGGGGTTTCGTTGCCGGGCACAGGACCTGGAATGTTCCAGAAGCTCCAGCCAGGCCTGTGCCTGGAGAAGCCCTCTCCACAGCACAGAGGGGTGGGACAGGGTCTGCAAAGACCCTCCAGAGTGGGGCTTCAGAGAGGCAGACTCCCCCGGCTCTTCCCAAAGCCTTGCCTGAGAGCGAGGGCCCTGGGCAGCAGGCCCGGGGACAACAGAGCCCAGCCAGCACAGGACCTGCTTTCCTGCTCCCCAGCTGGGAAGGCAGGCTGTCAGGGCCTGGCCTGGGCTGAGTGCTGCAGCAGCCCTGGGCTCACAGTGGACCTCTTGGGCCTGAAGACAAGGTGTCCACTTGCGAGACAGGAACATGTGGAGCCCGGTCTGGGCCTGGTGGGGACTTCCTGGATGGCACCCATCACTGCCCAGCATGGCTTCCACCTTGGAAAGGTTCTGCTCCCCCAGGGATAGTAGCAGGTGCCAGGCAGAGAGCCCTGGGCCTCAGCTGTGGTGGACATGAGGAGCCAGCCTGCAGGCAGGGACCAGGAGGGGCTGACTGTGAGGCCTTTCTTGGGGTCTGGGGATGGCTTGGGCATGTGGGGAGCATGTGGGGAGCAGGGCACCAGAGTCTCCCTGTTGTGCTCCTCAGACTCCTGGGTGGCAGGGCTCAGCTTGATCCAGCGCCCTCTAGCGACATCTCTCAGTGGAATTCTCTGGCACTGCACACTGTTGACTCCACACTGTGGTCCCTGGCTGACCAGCTGGCTCTGTCTACCCTACCCTCCCTTCTCTGTGTCCCTCCTCCACACAGATCTCCCCTCCTCTCCCTGCCTTCCCTTTCCTGCACTGTCCCCTCTGCTCATGGCCCTGACAGCCCCATGTCCCACACCCCATGTGGCTGGATGCCAGCCTTGGGTGGGACAGAGCCCCTCCAGTGATCTGCCACTAGTCACTCTTCTGGCCAGCCTGCAGGCACAGCCGGTGGCATGAATGAGTGACATGAGGCTGTCCACCCAAGTGGGGCATCAGATCCCAGAGCGGGCACCTCATTGGGCAGGTGGGGCAGTGCCACCTTCCAGCATCCCAGGACTGCCCTCTGAGAGGAGGGGCAGGAGTCGCCAGGACCACAGAGAGGTGCTCCGACTTAGGCTCTGACTTAATCTCTGGGGTGCCAGCGGCTTCCTATGTGGCCCTGACCTGCCCCCCATGAGGTTGGAGGCCCACAGGAGAGGCTGGGCTGTGAGGAGGCCCGAGCCTCCCTCCACTCCAGCCAGCAAGGCACGGGTGAGCAGGCCCCCTGTGACCAAAGCTCTCGGCATGCCAGATTTTGGTCAGCTCCGTTTTCCCCAGGAACTGTCCGTGCAGCCTGCTGAATGAAGCCCTGGCTCCTCCGAAGGCCTATGAGCAGGTGGGAGCCTCGCCCTGCCCTCTTGTGTCCATGCAGGGGAACCCCAGCCTTGGGACGGCTCAGCTGTTGTCCACCCCCACCTGGGGCTGGAGGTCACCGTGCAGCAAGGGAACTGAGTCCAGCTGCATGCACCATCGAGTGCTATGGCAGCTGGACCCACAGGGACGTGGGCCACCAGCGCCTGCCCCACCCCAGGCAGGCACCTATCACCTATTGGATGGAACCCAAGGCCCCGCAGGAGCCCTGTGACAGCTGTCACCTGTGGGTGTTGATACCTCTGCCACTGCCTTCCACTCCTTTGTGAATGGGGAGAAGATGGGACCTACTTAGCAGACTCGGATCTACCCCCATCACTGGGACGTGCAGGTCCCTGGGACCTCTCCAGTGGACATTGTCTCTCGCCTCTCCTGGGTCCTTTCTAACTCCGGCCATAGTGGAGGGCGTTTCCAGCTGCCCGTGTGAAGAGCTGGCGCTGTTGGGAGCAAGCCCGTCCTGAGTCGCTGAGAGCTAGCCTCGTGGCCGTGAGGGCCTCGGTGCCCTCTGCCGACTCAGACTCGGGTCTGGGACCAGTGGAGCAGCAGTCCCTCAGGTGCCCAGAGAGGCCCTGTCCTTACAGGCACTGTGGAGGGTGAGCCTAGCCAAGTGGGGCTGCCAGGGTGGTAGCACATCCCATTGGGCGCCACAGAGAGCCACGTGCCCCATGTGGTCAGGACAGACTCAGCTGTGACTTCTTTCCAGTGTGGCTGTAGTAGGCACAGAGCTCCCCTGGGTGAGCTGGAGCCACCTGTGTCCACCGCAGGCTCCCATGCACTCCCCGGCTCTGTGCCCACTTATCTCTGCCAGCCTGTCCACCTGCAGTGCGCAGGGGACTGGAAGCCTGGACATTACCTGAGAGGCTGTCCACGATCTCATTGTCTCTGTTGGTCAGGTCTGGGGCAAGTGGAACAAAGGCCCTGGGGCTCTGCCGGAGCCTCACCAGGGTCACTCTGGCCATAGGAGGCAAGGACTTCAGCCGCGGGTAGTAGAAGGAATTCGCAGGGTGACTGGGAGAGGAAGACGTTATCTGGGTTGGAGGAAGAGAGGGAGTTGGCACAGGGTCCAGGAAGCCCACCTTCCTGTGTGTGCATGGCCCGCTGGGCAGCACCCTGTGTCCAGCCAGGAACTGCTGGAAAACAGACCCTGGTCTGGACCTCATCTGAGCAACACCCACACCCAGGACGGCCGGCCACGCCTGCCTTGGCCTCTCCCCAAACCCTGGGCTGGGTTGCCATGCCCTCTGCCTGGCCAGGGGCAGCACAGGCTCAGCTGAGACGCTGTGGTGCTGGGCTCGGGCCCCAGGCAGGAGCTGGGAAGCTGGGAAGCAGGCCAGGAGGGGCCTGCAGGACCCCGTGTCTCACTCTGTTCCCTGCATGTGGCCGGCAGACAGGTGGGACTGCACCCAGCTCACTGCAGCGCCAGGGCAGGGCCCTTCCCTGCAGGAGCCCAAGGCCCAGCTCTGCCCCCCTGGCCCACTCACCTCAGTTACCGTGTCCTGAGGGATGGTCGCAAAGTTGGGGGAGGAGAAGGTGAAGCCACTGTCTGTCCCTGCGTCATGGGGGTAGAGGTCCAGGGAGACCTGCTCCTTCCAGCGGCCTCCCTCGCACAGGTCCAAGCTGTCCACACCCACAAACCAGTCAGGACTGGGGACAATGCGCACCACGAAGGACACCTGTGTGAGGCAGAGGCTCAGCGGGCGGCGGCCCGGGGAGCACCTCCCGCCCTCTCCTGGCCACAGCTTACCAGCGAGTGCCGGGGCTGCACCTCCAGCTCTGTGGAAGTCTGGCCCGTGCCGCTGGGGACGGCGGGGGCTGAGAACACGGCCAGCACGCTCTGGACCTTCTCTCCCGCAGCCTCCAGCTCCTTCATCAGGGCCCAGGCCTCCCCGCGCTCGGCGAAGTCCCGCAGCCCGTTGCTGACGTAGGCGTCCTTTCTCCACATGCTGTAGTCAGAGCTGTGCGAGGCCCCTGTGCCACAGCCAGTCCATGTGAGCAGGTGGTGGGGACACGCAGCCTCCCAGGCTCAGGCCCCAGCTGGCCAGCCCCGTGGACACCTCATCCTGCCCTTCCTGATCATCAGCTCCCCCAGCTGGGAGGCGAAGAACCACGTCCACTCCATGGTGACATTCTACATCCACACACTCTAGGGACCCCCGGCTGAGTGACGGATGGCCAGCCAACCTGGCCCATGACTGCCCCCCTGCTGCTCACTACACCCTGAGCCCAGACCATCAATGATTGGCACACAGGAGGTGCTTAGCCAGCATCTCAAAGTCTGTTGGATGAGAGTGCCCCAACTCGTGAAGCACTGCGCAGAGCCCTCCCAGGTGGGGCGTCCCCACGGAACATGCCGGCACGGGGAGAGGGATGCCTTACCCAGTAGGGAAGACCACTGTGCAGGGGGCCGGAACAGCGGGTACTGCTTGGGGAAGGCCGCCTGGCTCCACTGGCCCGTGAAGGTGAGGCTGTACTTGGCTGGAGGCCGGGCTGTGCAGACGGCCTCTGCCCCCAGCGGCTGGCTGGCAGTGGAGCTGAGTGTGGCCAGGAGGAGGGCCCAGAGGCTGGTGCTCAGGTTTTCCATCACCTTCAGCAGAGGGAGAGCAGTGCCGGCACTGTGGATCCCAGCAAGCCCCTGCCCACCTGTCCCCCCCAGGCAAGAGCAGAGAGGGTCGTGCACACCCTGCTCCCCAGAGCCCTCAGCTGTGAGTCCCCAGACCCTGCACCCCGAGAAGCCACGTGAGCCTGAGATCGCCACCAAGTCCACCAGGACCTCAGGGAGCCGGCAGCCTCAGAGCCCCCGGGATGGCCAGCCTTCCTGAGAGTGCGGAGCCAAGCGTGCCCAGGCCCTCGGGTGGGGGGTTTGGCACAGGCCAGCACTGGCTGTCTGCTGCGTCTCCAGCCAGGAGCCCCATCCTGGCCCGGGTGTGTGTGCACAGTGTGTGGGGGGTGAACCAGCAGAGCTCCGTGGCCATCCCAGGGTGGGGTGGAGGAGGGTGCCCTCTGCGGCTAGTCTGCTCTGCACTCCCCAGGGACCCGGGTGCACCCTACTAACCTGAAGGAGCGGCAGAGGAGATGCAGGGCAGGGTGAGGAGCTGCTGGCTGCTGCTGGTCCCTCTGAGAACCCAGAGCTCCTACTTATGCCCCAGGCTGGAGCTCGGCTGGCTGGCTGTTCCTTCCAGAGAGTGGCAGACGGGACAAGGGCGAGAGGGACTCTCTCTGCCAGGGGCCTGTGGGGCTGCTGCTCTCCAGCCTCCCACAGGCTGACTGCAGAGCTGACCTGCTCCCTGGAGCTCACTCCCGCCCTGGCTGGCCCTGGCCGCACCCTTTCTTTGTCTTCCCTCCCTCCCTCCTCCTGCCCTCCTCCTCCCCTCCCTCCCTCCCCGCACTCCGCCCCGGCTCCCCCGCTCCCCGGGTGGTGCTGTGAGCAGCTGTGCACTCAGAGCCAGGGAGCTCAGGGCCAGGGGCCACAGAGGCGCCTGTTCATACCTTGCCCACAGGTGCGACCTGAATGGCCCCATTTATAACCTGACCTGAAAAGAGAGAGAGGTAGGTTGGGGTGACCCAGGGCTCTCAGCTCAGCATCCCAGGACTTTGGGGCCCTGGGTGTCAGCCAAACACAGCTGCTTCCTTCCCACTGCAGCCTGCAACTGTGCAGGACAGCCCAGGAAGTCCACATGGCTGGCCAGAGGGCAGCGGGAGTCAGTGCCTCCCAGAGGGACTCAGAACCCAGGAGACCACAGTCAGGTGCTCAGGGCTCAAGGATGAGCCACGGAAAAGGGGGCACCCTCCCTAGGATCCCACGTTGGTAGGCCAATGTGTTCTGCAGCCACCCCATGGACACCCCCGCCCCCACCCAGAAGGTGGTGGGGCACAGACAGGAGGAAGGCTGGCGTGGGCCCAGACAGGCAGACAGCCTGCAGGTTGTTGCTGCCCAGTGTCAGGAAGATGTTTACAGAACCCTGTTGGGAGCTGGGAAGTGAGGCGAGGCGTCTTGCTCAATCCCTAAGCCCGCCCTGCCCCCCAGAGGGGGCTGTCAAGTCTGGACAGAAGGCATCTGGGTTTCAGAATCCTCTTAGCATTTCCTATTCAGACAGACCAGACAGAGTGGGAATAAATAGAATCAACGAGAATAGAATGCAAACACCGATGATCTAACCTGCCCTCAAGTCAACACCAGGACCTCAGGGAAGTCACCCACCACAGCAGGACCTCAGGGCAGTCACCCACCGTGCTGAGCCTGCAGCCTTCAGGATAGGCCAGCCTTGGCAGGAGTCCCCACAGGGCTGACCTCAGGACCAGGAGCACTTGTGGGTGTGGGCCTGTCTGTGGAGCTTACCCTATTCTAAATAGGTGCTCACAATACTTATGGATTCACTTGAAAAGAACAAAATTAAGCTACTCTATGTTAGCATAAACAACGTAATGTCTTATAAAAAGCAGCTACTTTTCAAAATAAAAGCCTTAGGAGCGTGGCCTGCTCGACCCGGGCGATCTCACTGTCTGGCCTAATAGGAGACAGCTGTCTTCGCAGAGCTGCTCTGCAGTCCATCTGCTGAGATGTGGGTGAAGCCACCAGGACACCAGCCTTGCAGGGACACTGGGAAAGGCAGGCTCAGCTCCGCAGGACCCTCCAACAGTAGAGGCCTGCGCTGCGGAGGGGCCTTGGCTCGGGGACCCTCCGGGATCCCTTCTGCTCCCAGCAGACGCTGAGGGCTGGTCCAGAAGCCTGTTTCTCATGGAGGCCTGGGCGCAGTTCTGCACTGCCCTGGGCTCTAGGACCCAAAGGACGGCAGTAACAGCCCCTGGGTTCTAGCTGGGAGCAGCAGCCTGGGACCACAGGCCCCAATGCTACCGCAGGGCTGCCCCAAGTGGGGGTGGGGCAGAGCAGCTTCCTCTGTGACAGGATGGGACAGGGAAGGGACCCCGAAGCAGGCCTGGGGACGGACCAGCTTCCTTCCTGTGACGCTGGCCCTGGCTGAGGCTGGGCTGGGGTCTCACAGGGCAGAGAGCCTGGCTGCAGGAGTAGCTCCTCTGTGCTGTCACAGGCTCGCTGGAGGCTCCTCTGCGAATCAGGCATGGTGCTCTCCTGTGAAGGCCACGTGAGGGACACTGTGCAAGGTGACCCCCATGTACACACAGGGCATGTTCATTCACTGAGCAGGTCTGGGGGACACAGAGTGACCCAGAGGCCCTGGGCTGCAGGTCTGGGATGGGGAGGACACTTCTCCTGACCAGGTTCTGTTACTCAGCAAGAGTTGGGTTAACTGGTCGATTCTAGCTCCAGGGTCCTCTGAGGACAGGGATTTCCTGGAGGCCACTCAGCTGTGGCCTGAGCTTCTGTTCAGGGGATGTGGGCAGGGCCGTGCTGTGGGCCAGGTGTCTGGGGTGCCCACAGGGCCCAGGCCTGCTGCTCTGTCCACACCCCTGGGCCTTCTCTCAGCCCCCTGCCGCTCAGGTTGGCACAGTGTGGGTGCCCACAGGGCCCAGGCCTGCTGCTCTGCCCACACCCCTGGGCCTTCTCTCAGCCCCTGCCGCTCAGGTTGGCACAGTGTGGGTGACCGTCAGGCGGGCACTCCAGGAGAGGCCCGTGTGGCCACTACCAGGTCTCTGAAGGCCCTCCCGCCGGGGGTGGGGGGCTCCATGAGCAAGCCTTTGAAGGAGCGGAGCCCACACGGGCGGGCGCGCTGGCCAGTACCCTTCCCTCCCAAGCCTGGCACAGCAAGGGCCCTCCCTGGGGCGTGGCCGGGCCCTGAGCGGACCTGGGCAGCACCCAGCTCCTAGGCCACATGTGCTGACTCAGACCGGAATCCCCACCGGGGGAGAGGCTGTCTCTTGCAGGCGGCACGTCTGGTGCCCAGAGGGGCCCTGCTGTGCCTTTAAAAACTTGCCCACAGATACCACACCCCCCCTCACAGGCCTCTCCTCTGCCCACTCACCCACTCCACACACAGTTACCCAAGGCCTGGCTCCTGCCAGGCACCCAGTGTCTGAACACACATGTTTTCTACAGGCCGCTCCCACCCTTGGGGGCTGCTCTTAGAGGAATGGGGCACACGGTCTGACTCTCCCTCTAACACCACCCCTTCTCCTTTCAGCACCTCATGGCCTTCCCTTCACGAGGACCTCCCAGCTTGCTCATGCCCCAGGGCCTTTGCACCCACAGCTCCTCTGCCTGAAGAACTCTTCCCATGCAGCTTCTTCCTGTCCTGCCTATCTGGGTCTCAAACAGAAGCCTCTGACACCAGCCCAGAGGAGCACCTGGGATGTCCTACCACACCCTCCATGCTTTTATTTTTGATGAGGGTTCCTGCAGAGAAGGAACTCCATTGCAACAAGAAGAAGCACATGGGGTTGTGCTGCAGGTTGTTAAGGGGCTGGAGGAGGCTGGATTTCCAGAGCTGCACACCAGGCTGCGTGGTGCAGCTGGCTCCTGAGGTCACCAGCTGAGAAATCAAACCCACGGTGATCCTGCCCTGCTAACTCCCACCCACACCCAGAGCACACCTCCCGACCTCCCAACTGGGCCACGGTTGGCTGGGTGCTTCTGACCCAGAGTCTGAGCAGATCCAGGAACCAAGTCCTGAGCTCAGCTCCACGGCCTCGCCCTCCAGGGGAGCACCTAGAGGAACGGTGCAGGGCGCCCTGCTCAGCACCCGTGGCAGCCTCTTCCCTGCCCTAGTGTTCAAGCTACTGCAAAATGGAGCCACACACAGCTGCCCTCATCTGTGCCCTGGACACCCCACCGTGTCTGGACCCTGCACTCTCACACGTTGGCCCCGATCCCCCAGAGGCACAGGGAGGCCAGGCTGTGCCTCTGGCTGCAGGTCTGGGAGGAGGATCTCGTGCTGCCGGGCGCTCTCAATACAGCTTTCCTCAGCTGTACCACTGTCTGGCTTCCTCAAAGGGGGCCTGTCCGTTTTGAGCAGCATGTGCCATGATGTCCCCTAATTCAAAGTGAGATGCCATGGCCTCTGCACTGTGGCCAAGTATGGGCTTCTGGGAGTCCTCTCCCCATCGAGTCGATGAGAAAACTGGCAAACATGTCAAAGCAGACGTTTTCCCCCTCACCTGGAAATTAACCAAAGGCTTGCAGATGTCTGTAGATATTTTATTCTGTTAATAAAATAGGCAAACTCTGGTGAAAATAGCAAGCTTTGGTGCCTTCCCTTGCCCCAGACCCCACCCTCTCTCCAGCTCTGCGGAAGACTTAGAAACTGGTGATCTGTGTCCATCTGCCCCAGGAGACCCCACCGGGCGGTTGTGCTTGACTTGATTCAGAGGTCACCTGGTGGCTGCTGTCCATGACACTCGGGCGGAGGTTGCAGTTGCCCAAGGTGGTGCCCAGACATTGGCTAAATCATAGACTAACCAAGAAGCTGGAAGAAAAGGCTTGGGAGTGGGATGTCCCTGGGGAACTTTGAGAAATCCCAACATTTTCCAGGTAAACTAGAGGACACTCATTGCCAGGGCGGTGCTTAAGCTCAGGAAAGACCTTGGAGTGTCCAGGCTCTGGCTCTGAATCCGAGACTCTGCGCCAGCAGGACTTGAGAGCTAGTGCAAGGCTCTCGTGGCTCAGGGTGGAGATCCTGCCCAAGGAACATGGAGAGGCCACAACAAAAAGAGTTATCGGTTCCAGGCAATTAGGGAGAACTCTTCCTAAAAATCAACCAAGGAGAGACACTGGGCACACATGGCAAAGAATACAGGTTTCATACAATTGATTTAGAAAAATCATTAAACAAATCACAACAAGGAGAAAAGCAACAGACCCTAAGTGGAGAGTAGAATCTGATTCCACAGTCGCCACGTTATTTTAAATGTTCATTTTCACCCAAAAATTATGAGACATGGAAAAACAAAGGAATATGGCATTGGGGAAGATAGAACCCATAGGAACTGTCACCGAGGAAGTCCAGAGGCCGGCCCCAAGATAGTGTGACCTGGGGGACAGAGGGAGGAGGAAGAAGGGAGAACATTGACCCTCTCCCAGCAAATCCTTTCCCAGTGATGAGACAATCCCATCAGTCCTGAAAATGGCAGTCCCCAGATAAACATGGACCCTTTAGAGTGACCCCCCGAGGAAAAAGATGAGCACTGAGACCCTCATCCTTTGCCAGTGAACACAAGTTTCAAATTCTCACAACCTGTTTCCTGAGTGCCCAAACTGACCCCTTCAATCATGAAGTCACCTCTCAGTGTGACCTACAAAAACCCAGACCCCTCTTGTAACCGGTGGCCGTTTTCTACCCCGAGAGTGGCCCCCGCCTCCTGACTCTGCTGAAGGAGAGGCAGCCCTGCTGTGAGGCCTGCTCCCGCCGACCGGGCACCTGGGCTGCATTGTGTGCCAGACCCATCTGGTCAGTATTCTCACAGAGTGTGTTCAAAGCCTAAAGGAGCCACGTCTGGAAAGTAAAGTCCTGAGTGACGTGCACCAGGCGGGAGGCGAGGGAGCAGGGAGGCTGCGCAGGAGAAGCTGCTGAGGCCACGGGCCTGAGCAGACAGAAGGAAGCAGCTCACAGGCTCATCTAGCCTGGGAAGGGAGAGGACAGGAGAGCGGGGCAGACCAGAGGCAGGAGGGCCACAGCAAGAGGCGGGCGGGGTCAAGGGGTGACGTCACCCAGAGACTTCCCAGCACTGAGGAGAGCAGCCACTGCACGTCCAGCAGCCCTGCGCCCACACGAGGGCGTGGAGGAGAGGCGCACTGGGGGCCGCCACCCCACGGTCCAGCCAGACGAGACTCGGGGGAGCAGCCAGAGAAGCAGCCATCGCCCACTCAGAGTGAGGCCCGGCCTCTGGCCAGAGGCTGTGGGGCCAGGGGGTGGTGAGTGGGCCCAGAGTCCTGAGGGCAGAAGACCACACCTCAGAAACGAGGGGACGCTGAGGCAGCCCGGTGACCACAGACAGAAGCACGTGAAGGAGAAGCAGCTCAGGTCTGGCTGGTGCTCCTGTGTGGGAAGCTGGGTCCAGGGGTGGGGCTCATCAACCCAGGGTGGATTCATAACGCGAAGGGGCTGTGGGAAGGTGGTAGAGACAGGTGTGGAGGGGACCCTCTGCCCCCCTCCACTGCCAGGAGCCACGTCACTGGCTTCCATCTTGCCTTTCTGCCCCTCAGGCCCAGAGCCATGGAACTGGCCAATACAGCACAGAAAGGCAACAGCCCAAGTGTGTGGCAGGAGCACTCGGCGGGGCACGCGGCAGGGCACGCATCGCCCACAGCAATAAGAGGGCTGGGACGCCACACCAACAGTCGGGAAGCTGGTGGCGCATTGTGGCCAAAGGTTCCAAGTGGAGAAGACTCGAAGTCCCAGACCTGACACCAGCCACAGGCCGCAGACTGAAGGACAGAGGAAGCTCTGCGACAGGAGAGGCCTGGACGCGGTCCTGCACAGCGGGGGAGCAGCCAGAGGCCAGCGAGGACCACTCAGCTTGCCACCGAGCGGTCTGCCTGCCATAGCACACACTGGGGCCCTGGGCCGGGTGCCTGGCCGGCTTTCATGTTGGGACCCAGGTTGGGAGTCCCCAGACCCTGACGGGGATCGGAGGCCTCAACAGAGGAGCTACACGAGAGGAGCTGAAGGTCCACAGATGGGCGGGAGTCAAACCCCACGCTCTCGTGCAAGTCCAAGAAGAACTCTCAGAGGAACGAGAAAACCTGGAGGAAGGCGGACCCCACGTGACAGAGCCCATGGAGGCCACAGAGCGGTGTCCCTGAGGATGGCATGAGCCCACAGCCAAGGCAGCGCCACGGAAGAGACTGTGCAGAGACTCGGGGGAGAGCAGAGGCTCTTGGGGCAACGTCGACGCCACAGCATGAGGACCAGAGGAAAGCAGGCCGTGCTGAGAGCAGGAGGGGATGTCTAGCCGACACGCTAGAGAGCCTTGAAACAGAGACGGCCAGCAGACCAAGCCCATCCTCTGAACAGGTGGACCACATGGACGGCCCTGGGCCAGCCGTGCGGCGAGGAGGAGACTGGAGTCCCCATGGTGGCCATGACAGTGGAGTTGCATGGCTCCACAAAGACCAAGGGCCATGAGAGCAGCGCGGAGCCACAGCCCAGGAAGCTGGAGACCCGTGGAGGGACCACCACAGGACACTCCTGCCTAGGCTGAGGCATCAGAGGAGGGAGCTCTGCAGGGCTGGGCTGGCGTGGGCCACGTTAGCGGTGAAGTCCCCTCAGGGAGCCAGGGCCTGCAGCCACCAACGCGCAGGGGACAGGGAAAGTCAGCTCCTGGAATATCCACGGAAGTGAAGGGGAGGAGCTCGTTTCTGAGGCCAGTGTCACCCTGCACTAAAGCCCGAGGGAGTCTGCAGGAAAAGGAGGCCACAGAGCAGTGTCCCCGAGGACGGCATGAGCCCCAGCCCCACAGCCTGCTAAGACGAGCAGCTTCGGCTGCCCGCTGTGTGGAAGTGGGCCCGCACAGCACTGGGAAAGGGCAGGAGCATCCACGTCCCGCCCACGTGGTTAACAAAATCCACGCGTTCATGACAGGCTAGGAATAAAAGGAAACTACATCTAGGCTGGGGCTGTCACTTGCCTAGGACGGGTAAGGCCCTGGGTTCTGTCCTCAGCACCAGATAAAAACAAACGAACAACAACAACAAACAAATAAAGGTTAAATTCTTAAAAAAAAAAAAAAAAAAAAAAGGAAACCTCACCATAACGCCGTGTGTGAAAAGCCCACAGCGAACATCTCAGGAGTGAAAGACGGAAAGCTTTTCTTCCGACACTTGATTCCCCTCGCTTCCCATGCAAGGCTGCACCTTCAGATCCAAGCCACTGGGCAAGGGAGGGGAATGGCAGCCTCACGCTGTCAGAGGAGACGCACGGTTGTCGCCGTCTGCAGATGATGGGACCTCTTCTGTGGAAACCCCGGGTAGTGTACACCTGTTCACACGCACAGGTCCCTGTGTCCAAACTGCAGGACCAGAAAGTGAATTCAACCCGGGAGCAGACTGCAAAGCATGTGCTCAACCAGCCACATGGCTGCAGAGGATCTGTGAGCAATCTGCAAGGTTGTCAGAACAGTTCCCTGTTCAACGGCCTCAGAAATAAATAAAACGTGCAGACATCACCCGGGAGGGGACAGACTCCTACAATGAAAACCACGACACGTTCCTGAAGGTTGTGAGGTCCGTCTAACTAAATGGAAGCTCAGCCCCAGTGCACAGATGGGGAGACTCGCGGCTGGATGCTCACAGTATGGAGCGTGTTCTACACATTCCATGCCCCCCTAGAACAGTCCCAACAATGATCTTACAGAAATAGAAAAACTCATTCTAAACTCCATATGGAACCTCCGGGGACCCTGGGATCTCTACAGAAAGAGAATGATGCTCTGCTTCCTGACTCCAGAGCTACACAAACCTGCAGTGACAGAAAGTTGGCACACGCACCAGGGTCACCCCATCAGGAACACAGTGGCAGGTAGTGGTGCAGGTCGACGGGACAGAGTGGAACGTGGAAGCAAAGCTCTGCGCAAGTGGCCAAATGATTATCAAGGAGGTGCCAAAACATCTGGGGAGGAAAGAGCAATGACCATGCCGGGAACCGGGTTCCCGCACGAAAAGTGCCAAGTTGGAGCGGCTGAATGCACTGTGGGAGAGCAGCTGGGCCGGAGGAGACCTGACCGAGTGGCTGGGCTGATGGGAGACCTGAGCTGCTGCCTGGTGGCAGACCTGAGCGAGTGGCTGGGCTGGGCTGAGACCCAAACGGGGCTCCTGGCCCTGGGTTCTGGAGAGAAGCCTGAGGCAACGCTCCCTGGTGTTGGTGGACAGTCCTTGCCTGGTGACGACAAAAGCCCAGGAAACAAAGGAGAGGCCCAGTGAGTTTGTGGAAGTCAGCATGGTGCCTGACAGACCGCATCCACAGGGTGAAGAGACACTTGCAGAAGGGATGAAGCATATGCATCTCGTGTCTGACGTGGCACTGACCCCAGAGCACATGCAGAAGCCCGAAGCCCAGCGGCCAGTGGACAAAGGCCCATTCACACCCACAGGAAGTCCCAACATCCATCTCTCCACAAGTGGCCCATAGGTGGCCAGGAGCCCAGGAGCTGCCAGCATCGCCCACTGCAGGGCAGTGCCACATGGTCATGGAGATGGCCACAGCAAACAACCAGGGAAGACAAGAGCTGAACAAGACAGGAAGACCAGGCGTCGTCTGCACTGCCGGGATACAAGGAAGGATGACAGAGCTCCTGAGAGAGCCAGGGACAGAGCCGCCCTGGACCCACGGTCCCACACACACAGGCCTGAAGGCCACTGGAGCCAGGGTCTGCACAAGGGGCTCAGCCTCACGGAGTCCCGCCCACAGCACACACTTGGAACCAGCCCAGGTCCCGCAGCGGATGCAGGGTGCGCCGGGACCTGGGTCCTCCTTGGAGGTGATGACTCCCGGCCCCTGGAGGAACCTCCGTGACCTTCACAGAAGCTGGCCCATGACTCACCTGCAGGAAGCACATGGTCACAGCCAGAGACCAACAGGACGGGGGCTGCCTGGAGTGGAGTGGGGAGCTCCCACTCGTGAGGTGGAGCGTCAGGTCTTCGAGAATGGAGAGTGGTGAAAATGGGTGGTGGCGATGACCCTACAGCAGTGTGAACCACTCCATAGCCTCGAGCCAGGCAATTAAAAACGGCGGGGGAAATAAATTTCATGAGTGTTTTACTATAAGACGGGCGTGGAGTAGTGTGGCGGCCACACCTGTGATCCCAGCAACTTGGGAGGCCGAAGCAGGAGGGTCGCAAGTTTGAGGCCTCAGCAACTTAGCAAGGCCCTGAATCAATGTAAAAAACAAGAAGGGCTGGGGACGTGGCTCCGTGGTAGAGCAGCCGAGGGTTCAATCCCCGGTACAGGAGCAACAACCACCAAAAAGTTGGGGAAAGCACACACATAGTTCATGTTTACGGCTCTTTTTCTTCTGTTTGAAAGACAGGTTCATGGACGATACCTGTCAATCTGTGCAGAGGACAGACAGGGGTGAAAGTTCACTTTCTGTTGGGAGGACAGCCCAAGGGAGGGAGCAGGAGAGAGCTCGTGTGAGGTTCATATGCCCTTTATATTAGATGGACCCCAAATTGGTTGTCACAAATCAAGATGTTAATTGTGGTCCCCAGAGAAAGACGACTGGTAAAAGGGAGGTAAGAAAGCAAGAGACGGGGAAGGGGAAATGCAGACAGAGCCAGGCAGAGAGCTGACAATAAAGGCACCTTTCTAGGGGGGAGCGAGGCCCCAAGGTGTTCAGGCTCAGCTTCTGTGGGGCGGGGTCTGCAGCTGGGGCTGCCGAGCTACGGCACAGGCTCGGTGCTTGCTGCAGAAATAGCACGGGACGGGGAGGCCAGGACACGGGGCTTTCCAGAGTCCAGGGGTCGTGCCTTCTGGGATGGGCTTAGGGTTAGGGTCCCATGGGTAGGTCACTAATGGGGGTGGGGGAGGTACGGGAAAGCGGGACCTATCTCATGAGATGGCACTTAACATTGAAGATGGCTGCTCGAATGTCGATCCAGACCCTGTAACTTGGACAGCACGCCGTGTAGGCCTGGCCGACGCCTGTGGAACTGGCCACCCAACAACTAGAACCCGTCGTCCCCATGTGCAGGGTGCGTTCCACAGGACAGACCTTAGATCACGCTACAAAATAAGTCTCAACAAATTGAAGACAATTAGGCTGGGGCTGGGGTTCAGGGGTAGAGCGCTCACCTCACACCTGCGAGACCCTGGGTTCGATCCTCAGCACCACATAAAAAAATGAATAAAATAAAGGTATTGTGTCCAACTACAACTAGAAAATAAATATAGAAGAAACTTAAGACAACTAAAATCAGGCCACATTTGTCTTCTCACCATGACGGAATGAAACCAGAACTCAGTGAACTTAGAGAAAAACTTGAGAAATTTAAAAAGTGTGTTGAGATAAAACATTTTAGTAACTAAGCCTTAGCGAAGGGATCACAGAAGAAGTTAGAAAATGAAGACAGGGAGCTAAACCTGGAGGAAGCAGAACGGCCCTGGGGAAAGGCCTGCCCTGCTGGGGGCGAGGCCCTGCCTGGCCAGCAGCCCACGCTGTGGCCTCACCGTCAGGGGCAGGGAAGGGGCCACGCCAGGAGGCAGAGGCCACAGACACAGGGGGAAGGTGCCTGGGAAAGTCCACAAAGCCTCAGTTCTGGGAAAGATCAAGAAAATTGAACAGTTATACCAAGAAAAAGAGAGAAGACTCTAACTGCCCAGATCAGGGTTGGAATCGGTGACATGACTAACGATCTTACAGAAATACAAAGATGGGTGACGGAAGCCTGTGGACGACTTCATGCCAGCTGCTTAGACAACCTGGATGAACGTGCCCATTCCTAGAAGACAAAGGATGGAAACTGACTTCGGAAACAGAAACTCTGAATAGACCCACACGAACAAAGAGCCTAAATCAGCAAGGTAAAGTCACCTGAAGAGAAGCCCAGCAGCCAGGGCCGGCCGGGGCATCGACCCCGCTCTGAAAGATGGACAAGGGGGCTACTTTCTGGCTCATCCTAGAGGCCAGCAAGGGCAAACCCATCATCAGGAAAGAAAATTACAAACAGCCCTATGACTATAGACCCCAAAACATCCCACAAATGCCGACCAACAGAGCCCAGAGACACAAAAGTCACACACGATGAGCGCGGGCTTGGTTGTCCCAGGAAGGCACTGCTGCGAGCCCCCCCCACCCCCCGGGAAGGACCCACGTGGCCTTCCCAGGCGAGACGCTGACAGGAGTTCAACCACCTGCGCTCCCTGGTGGGACCCAGGGCAGGCGCATCCCTCAGCACCCCACCAAGGAGATGGAGGTAAAGCCAGGAGTGTGGCCAGGAAGAAGTAAGACTGTCTCCTCGCAGATGACGTGATGCTGCATGTGCCCAGCAGCCATCCTGGAGCGAGAACCTCCGTTCAGCAAGATGACAGACCCAAGCCACACGGGAACAGCATTGCCCATGTACACACCAGCAATGAGCACGGTGGAGAGCACCCAATTCCATTCACAGACCAGCAACAAGAACAAAATACTGAGGAATCCAGGGAGTGCAACTTGTGCACCAAAAACTGCAAGACACTGTTAGAAGAAATCAAAGACCTGAAAGAGTGGAAAGGCACCTCAGGCTCAACCAAGGATCTTGCTGGAGAGCAGTCTGCCTGCATTCAGCCAACGCAGAGCACCTCCTCAAAAAGTTGCAACTGCCTTGTTTTTGAAGGAAATGGGAAAACTGATCCTAAAGTACATGTGGAATCTGAATTCATACAGAGACACCTGGAGATTCACAGGCTCTCACACCATATACAAAAATCAACTTAAAATAGAGTAAAGACCAAACAGTCACACTAAAGCTATATGACTCCTACAAGGAATCCTGGGTGTGGATTTTGTGGCCTTGTGTGATCTTAGATAGGACACCTAAAGCGCAAGCAAAGAAAAATAAATTATGCTTTATCAAAATTAAAAAAAAACATTCTTGTATTTCAAAGGATACTATCAGGAAGGACAAAATCATGTCACAATATGGGGAAAAATATCTGTAAATCGTATATCTGACAAGAGTTTAGGACCCAGAATATATAAAGAGCCCTTTTAACTCAATAATAAAAGACAGCCCAACAAAAAATGGAAGAGGCTTTTCTCCAAAGGGATCAGAATTTCTGCACGGCCTTGTTTTTGAAGAAAATGGAAAAATATACAAACAGTAATAAATAAATGAGAAGATGCTGAGTACCAGTCCTCAGGGAAATGCCCATCAAAACCACAGTCGGAGGCTCATAGTAAGGCAGAGGGTAAATGAGTCGTCAAGAATGTGAAGGAATCAGTCTCTGGCCGGTCGCCAATAGAAAGGCAGCAGAGGGCAGCAGAACAGTCTGACGGTTCCTCAAAATGTGAACCTGAAGTCCAGGGGACACAGCCAGTCCACTCCTGGGGGTCTGACTGACACCCCTTGGAGTCTGCCTTCCACCTGGGGTGCCAGTGCCAGGAGAGTGCCAGAGAGCCTGGGTCCTCCTACCCACCAGTGTGCTGGGGCCCACAGCTGTGCTCTGCAGTGCGGCACAAGGGGCAGCTGAGGAGAGCTCCCGGGAGGGGGCACAGAGCCCCTGCACCTGGCTCTGCCACGCCTGGCTGGCGGCTGGCACCAGTCCACCCTCTGTGAGAGAGGGTGCGTGGCTAGGCTTGCACCACCGACACACACCCATGTGTGACTGTCACGGCAGCTCTGTCCAAGTCACCCAGCAGCACGGACACCAGTCATGCACCTGTGGGCAGGTCAGAGCCCATCTCTCCACACCAGACGCTCCCTTCACCTGGTGCCAGGTTGACGAGCCCTGGGGCCACTAGGGCACTCAAGTCCAGCAGCAGATCCGGGGAGGCGGCCTGGGTCGTGGCTTCGGGGCTGGGCAGCAGGAGAGGCCCCAGCACACAGCTCACACCCAGCACACAGGGAGGTGCTCAGGCTGGGAGACCAGGGGTGACCCAGGGCCCAGGGTCCACCCACATGGGTGACCATCAGTCCAGCTTGCAGATCTACTGTGGGGACTGCAAGAGGCCCAAGGGCAGGCCTCTTTGGCCCCTGGCCTCCCGGCCGTGGTGTGCCCAGCCTCTGGCACTGTGCGGTGTGCCTGTGGCCCTGGGCGTCTGGGCTGAGGGTCTTCCCTGAGGGAAGCGACCCACCCCCCATCCTGAAAGCCAGAGTGGCCCTGGGCCTCAGCCACGGCCATCTTATACGTGGGAGTCTCGGGGTGTGCCATCTGTCCATGATGGAATCTGCAAGTCGCTGGCCACCCGCGAGACCGAGCATCTGATCCTCATTTTATCGGCCTCCGCTGACCTAGCTCATGTACTGTAGGTTTCAAATGGCACACTCCTTCTGGCTGTCTGTCCGTCCTCCGCGGGTGGCCAGTGTACACACAGTCTGATCCACCCTCCTGTTCTTAAAGTGCTATGGTGGGCAGAAGTCTTAGGCCAGGTCATCCATTGCTCCCTAAGTGCTACTGCACCCAGGACCCTTTGAGGGATTTCTGCCCCGAGTGTCGGACTGGGAGGGAGGGACTGGCTGAGCATTCTGGGGGGCACTCAGGCCTCTGGCTTGTTTCCTCAGTGTAAAACGGGATGAGAATTAGGGGCCAATGGCACAAAGACCCTTGGAGGAGCCCCTAGCAGAGCAAAAGACCCGACTGCCTCACACATCACCATAGAATGTTCTAGAAGCACAGCAGTCCCAGGGAGCTGGCTTTAGGGCTCACTTCACAGGAGGCTGAGTGAGGTCCACAGTGCCCCGAAGGCCCTCTTGGGCTTGGGCAGGAGTTCACACCCAGGACTGCAGATCACTACATCCTGCCCACAAAAGGATCCAGGACAGGAGCCACGTGGGGCAGTGGGCAGCACCCAGGACCTGTGTGGAGTCTGCCCCGGCCACCTCCCACTGAAGGACAGCTACCCAAACCCCATGGCTCGAAGCCAGAGCCACCGTTTTGCCCAAGCCCCGACCAGTACAGGGCTCAGGCACACAATGGTCTCTCTTGGTGTCCCTGAGGTGGCTCAAAGGCCCGACAGCTTATCTGCTGTGCGCTCACCAGGCCAGTGACCAGATCCCCCAGGTGAGGCCCTGCTAGGCCTGGGACATGTGGACGTGTTCCTGAAAGAGCAAGAGCCAGGAAGGAGGTGAGTAGCTACTCCTGGTCCACCTTCTTGATGGAGAGCGGCAGGTCCCAGGTGACACAGGGCTGGCGGTCACACGGGCTGGAGGTCACAGGCTCTATGAAGCAGCCACATCCAGGGCTGCAGGAGCCCCAGGACCACTCCCACCCCCCCAGCTCCTGCCAACAGCCAGCAGGAGGTGGTGCAGGGGACCGAGCTTTGCAACCTCTTCCAGGCCTGGGCCCAAGGGTGCCAGGGTGGGGCCCCAGAGAGCTGGGGCTCGAGTTGTCCTACCTGACCTCTGTGTCTGGGGCCTGTCCTAGGGGAGGGAGCCCACTCTGAATCCCACTGGGGAGGCCTGGGGACAAGAGGGGTTCACCTACCAGGCTCCTGCGCAGAGGACAGGAGAGAGGCGCGGGGGGCTGCCCGGGGCAGTTGGGGGGCAGGCAGGATTTAGACCTGGATGGCTTGCAGCCAGGGCCCAGGACTCCCGTCCTGGGTGCAGGGGCTCCCAAGCAGTGGCCCCTCCTCCAGACCTGTGCCCCAGTCCATGTGGCCCCGTTTCCAGGGCTCTGGGTGTGGGCAGCAGGGTTCACCCATGAGGAGCCGAGCTGGCCTCCTGGCCTGCTTCTCTCGGCCTGGGCAGGAGCCGGGCGATGAGGGTTCTGCAGCAGGCCCCTGCTTGGCTCCTGCTGCCCACTGTCTTCCCAAGGCCTCAGTTTCTCAGGGTGGGTGGACCTGGGCTCACCAGATGGCCTCGGCCCCTGCAGCCTGACATGCTTCCCCACAGAGATCACCCGCTTCTCGTGACTTGCAGGCGGACTGAGTGGTTTGCCAAGAGTGGACTTGGTCCGAGCTCTGAATCAGCCCAGCCCCTCGCCGGCCGGGTTGGCCGTGCTGCTGGGAGGGGCTGCACCTGGGCCAGGGCTGCGGCTTACACAGGGCTCCCGGCTCTCTGCTCACCTTCTCTTGCCCTGGCAGAGCCAGGTGGCATCAAACCCGGGCGCTGGCTGGGTGGGCACCAGGGTGCAAAGGCTGCGTGTCCACAGGAGAAGTCTGTCCACATCTCCATGTTGGAAATGGTGGCGGTGGTGGCCACGGGTGACAGGGAGCAGAGGGCGACCCCGGCCAGCCCAACGCCCCCCAGCAGAGGCAGCGTGGTGCGCCTGTCCTGGTCACACTGACTGATGTCTGGATTCCAGGAAAGCCAGAGCACAGACACTGCTGGACGGTGCTGCTGAGGGCCACAGAGCACCTGTCCTGCCTAGTCCAGCTGCACCCAGACCACGCCACCTCACCCTCACGTCACAGATACCCCGGCAGGTGGGCACTTGCCGGGCTACAGCCTAGGTCCTGCCAGCAATGAAGCCAGCAGCCAGAAGGGTGCACCCAGGCCATGGTGGTCAGACCTGTGTCCAGGTGCAGAGGCCACTGGTCAGGTGGCAGTTCTGCCCCCACCTGCATGGGGCAGGGCCATGGGATGCAGATGTGGACATCCTGTGGCTCGAGCATACCTGGTGTGCCGCACAAGCTGCTCCCGTCACCCAAGGGCACGGCCAGGGTCCAAGGCTGACCCTGCTGCTGTCCCTGGGGAACACGTCCTGGTGGAGGCCCTGAGCTCTTCTGTGGAAGGGCTGCCTGGACACTGCAGCCTAGCAGCCCGAGGGCCTCCTGTCAGCCCTGTCCAGGCCTGTCCAGGGCCCCACACCCCTCGTCACTGTGTGACCTGGGTAGCCATCATGAGGGGGAGAGCCATCCTGTGGGCCAGGGGCTGACCCTTCTCCCGGAGTCCCACCGGGGGAAGGATCTGGACGGGAGGCCACAGCTCCGAGGAAGGCCGGGGGCTGGAGGGAGGGGGCTGTATGCTCCTCAGGCTGGGGTCCCCAGGTCCCCCCTCCCAGAGAGAGCAGACACTCCTGGGACCTGCTCCACTCTGGCAAGGGACAAGGACAGGGTGGTGGCATGGACAGTGTCCATCCTTGGGTCGCTCCGAGCAGCTCCCTGGTGCTCCCAGTAGCTGCTCCATGGCCTCACGGCCCCCTCAGCCCCTGCGGGGAGCTGGGCCCCGGCCACGGTCAGGAGGCCGCATCCCTGCTGTGAGCGCAGCCCAGGGCCTGCAGGGGCAAAGGCCCCTCCACTGGCCACCATCCCGACCCCCAAGAAGCAACAGGCTCTTCTGGTCTCCAGTTCAAGTCCAGCCTCACGGGTTCCACTGGGTGGGGTGCCCCGGCCCACACCATGGAGAGAGGGACTTGGGGGCAGAGCGCGGCAGTGGAGCAGCTCCTTCCCCGTCTGGCCCTGTGCTGCCTGCCCCCCCCCCCCCCCCCCGCTATCCCCGTCCACCCGCAGGAGGACAGTTTCTGGATGGGTGGGAGGTCTGGGTGGGGGGACAGATAGAACGACGGCACCCCACCCTCAGGCCCCGGCTGCGCAGCCACTACCACCCCCAGCCCAGCAAGGCCTCGGTCAGAGGCCCAGAGAGGCCCCGCCCAGGCCCTCCTCCCCAGCCTGGAAAGTCTGAGCAGCCTGCGGGTGGCCCACTTTCCTCCCTGCCCACTGTGAATGTGGGTCAGGGTGGCTCACCCGGCCCGCGGCCAGGCCAGTGGGAGGAAAGCCACCAGCCCCACAGCCGCCCGTCCAGGCCAGCAGCTCAGGGTGGGGACTGTGGGGGAGGGTGCCCTGGTCCCGCCCATCCACCCCCGTCCTCCTCTGAGCCAGGGAGCGCCTGGCTGGCGCACGTCCTCATCCTGCCTTCCTTCCCATGGGCCCCAGACGGTTGGGCAGGGGTGTGGCCATTCCAAGGAAGGCACACGGCTCTCCCCGTCCACTTCTCCCCAGAGGCACCCAGACCAGCTGCCACCCCTCAGCAGCCCCCAACGGGCAGGACTGGTGACCTGGTGGCCTCTTGCCCTGCAGAGCTGGGAAGTGTGAGCTGCCTGCCAGCACCCAGGGCCAGGGCACTTCACGGTCTCTCCAAGTCCTCAGTCCCTGGGACAGCTCCTGGGTGCCCTGTCCCCCAGGCCCTAGAAGGGCCCCCAAGCCCCACTGAGGGCTGATGCCCTCGAGAGGGTGGGCCTGCACCTCATGCCGCGCCCTCCTACGGGGCAGAGTGGGGATAAAGAGCCTGAGCCTCCACCTGTGGCACAGGGACATGGCTGCGCAGGCCTGAGCCTGGGCTTCCTGTCCGGGCAGGCGGTGTGGCTGTAGCCCCTCTGAGGGTGCTGGGTGTCCTCTGGGCAGAGTGAGGCACTGGTCAGCCTGGAGGGAGGGGCAGGCGACAAGGCTCCACCCCCAAGGCGCTGAAGATGTCTGAAACACGTTTAGACTTAGAGAAAGTCACAGAAAGAGCAGCGCCCGCCCTTCACCCGGCGTCCCCCCACTCACGGCCACAGCCAGGGGCGCAGCTCCACGCCTGCTGCCCGCAGGGCTCGGCCTTTGGCAGCTCCCCAGGGGCCTCCGGGGTGCTCCAGGCAGGCCAAGCCCTCAGCTCCACTGCTTCTCTCGGAAGCCGTCGAGGTTTGCTGCACCCTCATGACCCGGGGGGAATCCCCTTCCCTGGTGGCTGTGCCCACCCCTGGTGGCTGCATTTGGCCTGGGAGCAGTCCCAGGTCAGCTGTCGGAGCCCAGAGCCACACACAGGCTCTGGACATGCCCGAGGGCAAGGCTGTGCCTCCCTGGCCCCTCCGCTGGAGACCTGGCCCCTCTCCTGTCCACCCCCAACAGAGGGCGATGCAGGAGCTACTGTCATTCACGTCCAGGATGTGCCAGCCGTGAGAGGGTCCAGCCCAGGTGACGAGCGGTGAGGGGTTCGCCCAGTACCAACCTGAAGGGCCACATTCCCGGGAAGCAGAGCTGATCCAGGCAGTGCCAGACCCAGCAGGACCTGTGGCCACCACTGCCCCTGCTCCAGTGGTCTGTGACAGGCCAGGACAGATGGTCTGGGGAGGGCAGAAGGGAAGAGGAGAATGAGCTCCACAGCTCGAGAAGGACGGCAGATGGACAGGTTGAGGGACATAGGCAGAGTGTCCTGCGCCACAGCCGCTGCCCCCACCTCTGTGTCCTGCACCTCCAGGCCTGCAGAGCTCCAGGGAAGGTCAGAGCAGCCAGGGCAAAGGGAAGGTGCTGGCCCTGATGACAGGAAGACCACAAGAGTATCCTCTGCAGCACAGGAGCAGAGGACAGCACAATCCATCCTCAGATTGAGCCCCACACCAGCCCAGAAATGCCACCCGCAGACAGGAAACAAGACGCCAGGGCACACCTCACCTCTGTGTCCTGCCCAGCAGAAGTGCCAGGAGGCCAGCCCGCAGACTGTGAGCCAGCCCAGAAGGCAGAGGACAAGAGGAGGGGCAGAGGTGGGCAAGGAGCCTGGGCATAATGGGAGCACACCTACGTGCACCTTGATGAGCAAGAACAGTGTTGGGCTGATGGAGATGCCAGCCATGAACCCCTAGGTGCTGACCAACCCAGCAGCTCAACTCACAAAGCCAGCGGACAGGTCAGGCAGGGGCTGCACGGAGCTGCCCGTCAGGCCTGGTGCTTTCCTGACAGAAAGTGCAGCACTGTTGTGAGTTCACGTCTGTCTCACCTCAGAGGAGGCCTGAGGGAGCTGAAGCAGGGGGAGCAAACGGCCTTACTACAGTCCAACAAGGGCCAGAGTGACCAGGAGTGGCCTCCCTCCCCACCTCAGCCCTCGGAAGCTGGGGCCCCATTCCAGCTCTACCAGGCGGAGCCGCAGTCAGGTCTGGACTGGGTGCTCCCTGGACAGCCCGGAAATGCAGGGCATGCCCGAGCCCTGGGCAGACGCGAGGGTCCATCTCCATCTTGATGAACTCCAGGGAAAGCAACAGAACGCACTTTGAAAAGTAGAGAGGGAGCTATAAAAATAAACTAGGAAGGAATGGAGGAGAAGAGCCGAAAAAGGAGGAACCCGTGGTGTGTCTTAAAGCCCAGCCCCTGGCCCTGCCCCAGAGCCTGGTGAGGAAATGGCTCCCACACGTGGGGTGACCAGGCATGGAGGAGGCTAGAAGATAACCAGCCCCACAAAAACCCCGGGCGGCAGCCGGGAGGCCAGCAGGCAGCCTCAGCAACTCAGGTGGGGGAAGACACAGCTGACTGGGTCGGGGACACTGGAAGTGACAGTGGGCAGTCGGGGTACCTGCTGTGCCATGCTCATGCCAACCGTGGTCCCCACCTCAGCTCAGCCCTCCCGAGGCATGGGGAGATGGACCACCGTGAGCAACTACAGAGGCCTGGCAAAGGAGAGCCCAGGTCACCACCTGTCCCAAAGAAGCCTTGGGGACAAAGCAGAGAATGGCCAGCAGAGCCTGGAGACTCTGTGTGTGGGGGCCTCTCGGCAGTGGGCATGGGCCGTGGCGTCGACATTCAGCAGAGCATCCAGGAGCCAGACTGATAGACGCAGAAAGAAATGTGACCACCTCAGCGGCGCTGTTGTCACAGGCTCAGAGAGGCAGAGGAGGCCGCAGGGCCTCTCCCACCACGGAGGCCACTCCACAGACACAAAGCTACGCGTAGGACACAGGAAGGACCATGGAGGCCCAGTGGCCATCATACCCCACAGTCTCCAGGAGTCCTGACAAAGGCCCCACAAAAGAAATGACACAAACATCAGGGGAAACAGACAGGGGATGGCTTTGTGGATGACGGGTCACGAGCCCAGACTCTTTCCACCTTTGTTCAGAACCAGGGAGACCTCCAGGAGAGGAGCGTAGAGAAGACGCCTCGCCTGCCCCCGCACAGCACCTAGGAACGAACGCGGTGGAACTCCCCAGGGCCACCAGAGCCGCCTGCAGACAAGGTGGCCACGACCAGGTGTCCCAGCCCCAGGGGCCAGCCGCAACCGTGGGCAGAGCGGAGGAGGCAGAAACCCGGGCGCGGGCTCCGGAGCGCACGTCTCTGAGGCCTGGTCTGCGAGTGGCCCCCGCCCGCCCTTGCGTTTGCTCAGGGCCTCACAGGCTGCTGGGGCAGGTCACCATCCACCACACACGGTCCCAGGACGGCCGGGCAGCCTCCACTGGCCATGTCAGAAACAGTGGCCACGGCCAGACAGAACCAGGGGCAGGAAGCGGTCAGGGAAAAGGCCAAGCACGGGGGCCTTGGAGGCCTGTGCCCACCCAAAGGGAGGTGAGCCAGCCCCCCCACAGAGTCCAGCCTGGCGTGGACCGTCCATGCCTGGGTGCCGTTGTCACTGCTGGCTGGCAGCAGCCAGGAGGAGACGCCATGCCCAGCAGCAGACGTGGAAGCCCAGCCACAGGGCCACCTGGTCACTGTCCTGGTCCCTCGCCGGCCAGCTCCGAGGCCCTGGCCATGTTGGTGCTCCTTCCAGGAGCCCAACCTGCTGAGAAGCCACTGCAGGCCAGCACAGGTGCTGACTACCGGGCAGAGCATCCACAGCAGAGCTGGGCTTGGAGCTCAGGACAAGACAAAGCTGGAGAAGGAGCAACACCGACGTGGGGAGCAGGGGGGGGCGGCAGGTGGCTGGACGGGCCGATGGGGAGGGGCAGCTGGGCCTGGGGCTAAGGATGGGGCTGCTGAGCAGGGGAGACCCCACCCCAGGAGGCCAGGCCCCAAGCACATCCCTAGGAGCCGCAGCCTCTGGAAAGCAGCCCTGGGCGGTCACAGTCACAGGACCCGGGCCCCAGAGAGGCTCTGGTGTGGGCGGGTTGGCTCCACACCCCTGAGAATCCGCCCAGCTCTGAGCTGCCCCCCGTCCTGACCTTATGGATCTGCCCGGAATGTGTAAACCATGAGCTAACCGTGTGGGGAATGTGCTTTCCGCTGACCGCCCTCGCAGTGGACAGCTGTTCCACATCAGCACAGCGTCCACCCCACCTCCACGGCCACTCCTGGCTTCCTGGTGGGAAACCCCTGGCTGCCGCACTGCAGGCCAGGTAGAGACAGCCCCCCCCCCAGAGCCCCTCCCACCACGTGTGCACATCGCCCAGTGGCCAGTGGGCGGCACCCCTCCCTGAAGGGCTTGGTGTCTGCCCTCACTGTGACCATGTCGAGACCCTCAGCCCCCACGCATGCTCTGAGCAAGCCCCAGCATTCGGGGTGGGTGCCTTGGAACTGACCCTGTAGACCTCACCAGGAGGAGGCGGCCCTGAGAGAGTGGTCAGGGAGGAAGGGCATTGCCCAGCAAGGCAGGCCTCCACAGAGGCCACTGAACTCGGAGGCAGCACCCTGGCTGGTGTCGAGCAGTGAGCCGTGTCGAAGCACTGCTCCTGAGCCACCTCCGCTCTGCTGGGCACCCAGGGACCCCTGTGCCTGGGGCCGCTCCTGCTGTGCGCCTCAGTCTGTTTGTGCTGGACACCAAGGACCTCTGACTTCATAGCTCACATGCCAGAGGCTGGAGGCCAAGCACAGGGCCTGGCGGGTCCCGTGCCTGACCCCCGGGGAAGGCCTGTCTTCAGGATGGCTCCCTACGGCAGGAGGCCCAGCCACTCCGACGGTTCCTTCATCTCCCTGTTGGGGGGCTATGGAGGGAACCCTTTCCACAGGCTGCCCAGCTGCTGAGCCACAGAGGGCACCGCAGTGGACCAACCTCCCCAGGCCTGGAGCTGCCCGACCCCAGAATGTGAGGCGTGAACTTCTGTCATGACTGTCCCTGGCCACGGTGTGTAGCGCCAGCAGGAGGAGTGGATGGAGACTGCCGGTCCCCTACACTCCTGCCACCCGGGCACCACTGGTCTCTCTGGGCACCCGGCCTGGTGGGAAGTGACATGGCTCAACGAGGGTCTGCCTGCCTTCTTCGCCTGGCGCAGGGCTTCTGGGCTGTGCCTCCTGCATGGCGGGAATCGGGCTGTAGTCTTTCTGTGGGTGAGTACTACTCCACGGGCAGCCCTTTCTGGGGGTGAGTACTACTCCACGGAGCAGAGCGCAGTCTTGAGCTCAACAGCCCCTGGTGGGTGGCTGCTCCCACCCTGGCTGCTGTGAATGATGTTGCCGTGGACGGCTGCGTCTGCGCTGCTCTGCGGGCGCATTCCCGGGAGAGGCACTGCTGGTCGCCTGCCCTCGGCTGCTCTCCCCTTGCAGGCCCGCAGTGCCCCTGGCCCAGCTCGCAGGTGTGAGAGGCGCTGTTCGGCTCCGAGTTGCGCAGCAGCTGACGATGTCTTTTTGTGAGCCCATTCACCTGGGGTGGGAATGCTTGGGGACAGGTCTGCTCGGGTCCATGTCTTAATCGCGGTGAGAGTTCCTGAGCACATTGGTCTCCAGTGGCCTCAACCAGGGCACCTCGGGTTTGGTCTGCCGTCTGCCCTGGAAGTTGGTCTGCCGGCCAATGTGATGGGTCGGGAGCCACTTGGCCACTTTCTTAGGACTAAAAACCTGAGTGGGCAGCCGGGCACAGTGTGCTGAGCTGTTCCCCTCCACCCTGGCGTCGACTTAGGACGTGCTCAGCCCTGGCGGTGCCATCTGGGCCCAGCGGGTCATCAGTCTGCACAGGCCGTGGTGTGAGCACCCGCAGCAGGCTCTCAGTCCTCCGGGGGGCCAGCTGCTGTCTCCTTCCTGGGGTGCTTCTCATATCATCAACTTCCTCGTCACAGAGGAGCTCTTGGGTGGCTCTGACTGGCCCACGACGGGTCTGCTGGGGTGCCCACACGTCTGCCCAGTGCCTCTCGCGGCTGGCTGGGGCCTGGAAGGCTGTGTCTGCCCCCGGGCCCTCCGAGGCGCTTGCTGCTGTGGTGGGTGGTGGCTTCTCTGACGCCTCCCCTCACTGGGAAGCCTGGATCTGCCGGGCGCTGGTCTGTGCATGGCTGCCGCCCAAGGCCATATCTTCCAGTGCTCTTCCTGAGGCCTGTGGAAGTCACACAAGGTGCACGTGTGTGCCCAGCCCTTCCTGGGGTCTTGGCCAGGTGAGGCCTGGCTGGCTGATGGCTGAGGAAGAAGGCCCAGGCCCCAGGGCTGCCCGAGAAGGGCTTGGAGCTTGGGCCCCTATGGACAGGGAATGTGGGTGGACAGGATACTCCCAGCCAAGGTCCCAAGGAAGAGCCCATGCTCTGGGCAGCTGGATGCAGACAGTCAGGCTGGGCGAGGCACCTCCCTGCAGGGCCTCCTCTGAGCAGCAGTCCTGGGCAGATGCCTGCAAGACTTTCTCGCTTGACAGACAGCAGTTAGTGCCACCGGCAGGAAGAGGCTTGTCAGGAAGTGCAATGCCTGGCACTCAGGGGCACTCAGTGGGCATGAGGACCTTGGGCCCACCTGGGAGCCCAGGCCTCCAGGCAGGCTGAAGTGTTTACATGGTGCCATGGGACAGTGGCCTCTGACAGGGCTGGTGCCCAGGGAGGCCAGAGCCTCCCGGTGCTACCAGGGGAGAGGCTGGCACCAACCTCCCCTGCCTGCCTGACCGCACATACCGACGCCCCCGAGAGCCCCACTGGGGGCCTGTTTCACCTCAGAGCCAGCAGGCCCTTGGGGGACAGTGAGGCCCTCAGCTTTGGGAGAGGCTCAGGCTCCACAGCCCCAGGAATCAGGGTCTGAGGCAGCAGGATGTCATGGTCTTCTCTGACCCCACTGCTGTCTCTGCCTCCTGGGCCCCCGCCTTGGCCAGGAAGGGCCTGGGGGCGGGAGGAGGGGGCCGAGGGCGCAGTGGGGGCCAGGGCCAGCCAGCATGTGGTTCTCATCTCGGTGTGACAGCTTCCCCTGCCAGGATTCCTCCCCACACTGGGCTGGGCCACCAGGATGACCCTGCCCCTCCTGGGGCAGCATAGGGCCATGAGTGGACACTCACTCATTCCTCCTGTGTCCCCAGCCCCCTCCCTCAAGGCCAGTCTGTGCTGCCTGCTCACTCATCCTGTGGAAACCCAGCTGCAGCCCCCATAGCGTCCACCAGCCTCTGCTCCCTGGGTGGACCCCTGGGCTTCTGCAGACCTGAGGGTCCGGGGCTCTGAGCCCTGGGTCTTGCCCTACCTACAGCCCTTCCTGCAGCCAAGCACCCGGACACCCTGTGACCCTGCCCCACCCCTTCATCCCTCACTCTGCCACCCAATGGGCAGTGTGGGGAGCCCCTGAGGGACGGGGGTGGGGCCACAGACAAGAAGGGTGGCAAAGAGAAAGGTGCCCTGGCAGACCCTGGGCAGGTCCCTCAGCTCCATCAGCCAGTGCAGTCTGGGTCCTGGAGGGCCAGGTGTGACCACAGTGGGAGGCTTGCGGGGCATGGGCTCAGGGCTGGTGCCGATGAGCAGCCTTAAGGGCAGAGGGCAGCTGCTGCCAGCGCTGGAGGAGGAGGAGGAAGAGGAGGAGGACCCCTGCCTGGGAGTCCCTGCCCGGTGCCCCCTGGGGGCTGTGGCTTCAACTTAGGGAGTGATTCTAGGCCCAGGCTGGACCCCAGCATTAGGTAGACATGCCAACAGGTGGCTTTGGTCAGCAGGAAAGGGGCTGGCAGGGGGGCAGGAGGGAGGGGACAGGAGGAAGGGGCTGCACTGGCAGAGATGTGGTGGGTCAGGGCTCAGCTGACACCAGTCAGGTCAGCTGAATAAAGGCTGGACCACTTCCTCAGAGAACCCATGGCTGAAGGGGCTCAGGCAGAGGCCTGGCCATTACAGAGCTCAACCCAAGAGGGCCCGGCTCAGTGGAGGTGAGGTTTGAGACCACCCCACTCTGTGTCCACCCAGCAGCTGTGGCTGCCCTCAGCCCAGGAGCCGGGGCTGCCACTCCCGTCCCTGCTCTGCCAAGCTGGCCGGGCCCATGAACAGGGTTTTTCCTAAGCAATGTCCAGGATTCTGCATTTCCTAAAACACTCACCACTTCTATTGGAAAGCTGGCTCCCGGCCTGAGACTCAGCCGCCTGTGGACCAGGGGCCCCTGGCCGCTACCAGGCCCATTGGGCCAATGGCAGACCTGGGAGGACTGTGACCCCCCCTCTCCCAGAAAGGGACAAAAGGCAGGGAGGGCCGTGGCCATCCTGACCACAAAACCCTGCTGCTCCCCAGCTGCTCCCTAGCGGATAAGCAGGGTCTCCCCAGCCTTGGCCGTGGCTGCCCCACTGTCCCCTAATCACGTGCACCCTGCCACCCTGGCACTGAGCCTGGGCCTCTTCTGCCTGACCCCTGCCCTCACCCAGCCTCAGGCCCCACACGTTCTGGGCCAGGTGTGACCCTCCAGCAGACCCGACCTAGCTCTCCCTCCTGGCTCTTCCCCCCTGTGCCTGGGGATGAAGAGCCAAGCAGCACCCAGGCCAGAAGCCCAGACTACACCAGATGCCCAAGAGGCCAGGGTGGGCAGGCGAGGGCCAGGGAGGGGTCCTGACCTGGCCCTTGCTCTCCTGGGCTGCATGTGGAGGAACTCAGGCAGAAGCTCAGGAGGGAAGAGGAGCTCCTGGGGAGGGCCAGAGCCTTCCAGGTATAGGCGGGGCTGGTGAGGCTGGAAAGAGTGCCACTCTGACCCTCTGCTGGGGGTAGGCGCACTGCGCAGGGGACACGTGAGAACCGGTGGGGTGTGTCCTCAGCCTGCACCGCCCTGCCCCTGTGGGGTGGGGGCCAGGGGTTGATATCCCCCAGCCCCTCCCGTGCCGGGGACACTGAGCCCCAGGGGCAGGACCTGTCAGGTAGGAGTGTACGGCCCTGTTGGTGTGGGTGCCTCCCCTCAGAGGGGCAGGGCCGGGCTCCCCGCTGAGCGCAGAGCCCTCCTGCCAGCGCCTCCCCAGGCTGGCCCCAGGACCCAGGGTGCAGGGCTGGCAGGTAGGATAGGCTTGCCTGGCCTCTGCACTGAGCCAGACTTGCCCTGTGGCCCTGAAGTCACACATCTGCCAGCACAGTCGTTTCTAAGGCTGCCAGATGGACCACAGGTGGTGGGCAATGGGCAGGGAGCACTGGACTGAGCTGGATGCACCCAGGACATGAAGTCAGTGTGGACACAGGCGGTCACCAGGCGGAACAGGCAGCCCCTTGTGCTCACAAGCAGACCCGGGTGCCCACCCCGCAGGTCTGGACCTCCCTTCCTCCCTCCCACACCTCATCCTGAGCTGGGGGTGAGGGCAGAGGTCAGTGTCTGTGGCGTGGGCTCTGTGGGCTCACAGCCCTGGGGCTGGGCCTCAGCATGCTGCCTGATGTCGGTGAAGGCCACGTGGGAGGGGCTGCCCGTCTCAAGTGGGGGCCAGCAAGGCTGGGGCTGACAGTGAGACCCCATGGGGCTGGCTGGACACTTGAACTGGTCAAAAGTGCCACCCTATGCAGGGCTTCCTGGGGAGTGGCTAGTGGTTGTCCCCTGTTCTGGGGTGGTGGGGACCCAAGGCTCCTGCAGGGATGAACAAGGCATGGGGGCAGAGACACCTGGGGACCCTGGCTCTGGCCTCTCAGGACTGCCAGGTGGAGGTCAAGTGCCACATCCTGAGTCCAGCTCAGCCCGCCCAGCACTGCCCTGGAACCCCCGTTCTCGGCTCTGGGAACAGCAGCACAAGTGCCAGATGCCAGCCCTAGACAGCCTCTGGCCCTGTTGACTTTGGAGTGTCTCCTCTGTGGGAATCTTGGCTTCTGGGCCAATTAATCCAGACATTAGCCATCTTGGATTGAAGCCCTGTTCCTCAAGAGTGAGCCGTGAGTCTGCTGTCCCAGCCCTGGTCATTCCGCTGCCTCCCACCCAGAGCCTCCCGGGGCACTCTTCCTTCCTGACCTCAAGGGGCACTGCTGGCCTCCCTCAGGGCTGCACCCTCATCTCCAGCCAGGCAGATGCAGGGCCTCCAGGGGCACCGGCCCCGGGCTCTGGGCTGGGGGATTCTCTTAGGTGAAGGGGCCTGTGGTTCAGCTGGCCTAGAAGCACAGCCCAGGTCTGCGACCTGAGTGGTGGCATCTGGACACACCCCTCTCCTGGGGACAGAAGCCTGACACACACCCATTTATTCAATGTTCCCCAAATCATGGAATACAACCTGAGCTAGGGACAGACAGCCCTTGCCCTGAGCATCCCATGTGAAGGACAAACGCAGGCGGGAACAATGGCCAGCACGTGAGTGGACACAGGCAGCTCTTCCCAGATCCAGAAGATGAAGGACCAGCCAGGACTCCCCAGGGGAGCAAGCAGAGGTCCTGGGACAAGGACTCGGGCAGTGTGCCAGCCACTGATGACAAGTGCCACTGCTGCCTCCCTCGCCACCGTGGAGTCCAGCAGCGCGGCGTCTGCCTCTGTGAAGAGCAGCGGGCAGTGCCATGACACACAGCTGGTACCACGCGGGTTCCACGTGCCAGCCTTGGCTAGCCATTCCTTCCCTAGGGACCCACTTCACACGCCGGGCCACTGACGAAGCCTTAACCCCAGGACCAGCCACACACTGACGCTCACGCTTTGAACAGGGAGGGGCTGGAAGCCTCCAGCCGTGCAGCAGCCACGGGCCAGGGCAGCGTCCCAGTCGGGCATCACCAAGGTCTAGAGAGAAGAGAGGGACGCTGCCCTGTGGGCAGGAAGAAGCAGGGTGGTTTTACGTCCTTGTTCGTGAACTTTGCCAGGGCGTCCCAGAGGCTGCACAGAGTCTGGCAGGGCCTGCTTGACCTCTTCCTCTTGCACGTCCTGGGCATGGCTCCAGGTCACCCCTGGACAGCCCACTAGAGACATCTCAAAGTCCTGGGACTGGAGGGTGGACCATAGGGTGCAGCGATCAGGTAAGTGGTCAGGAGCTCAGGCCCAGTGTTGGCAGGATGTGGGAGGCAGAGGTGGGTTCCCCAGGTGCTGGTGCTCAGGGGGGTCGGCCGACTTGGGCCACAGCCTGCCAGGGCCACCATGAGGCAGCAGGGCTCAGGGCCAAGATGAGCAGGCCAGGCAGGAAGAGGCCTGCAGGGCCAGCCTGGGGGCAATGCTGGTCAGAGGGGCCAAAGGTCCTCCTCTAGGCTGTGGGCACCAGCCCAGCAGGCCAGATGTTTTTCTTTACTGCAGGGCTGGCCAGCAGTGGGGTGGGCACTGGCCCAGCAGGCCAGATGGTTTTCTTTGCTGCAGGGCTGGTCAGAGGTAGGGTGGGCGGGCAGCTGGCCCCTCTCTACTCCTGGGCTCCAGCACACTGCCTTTTGCTGGAAAATCAATTCTGCAGTACTCTCTGGGCTCTGGCAGAGGGCAGCTGGGGCACTTCCTGCCCTCCTTGGGGCCTGTTCAGTTGAGGGCCAGCCAGGGTGGGCTCAGAAGCCACGGGGACAAGAGCTGACTCCCTGTCCCATCCTGGGCAACTGTCTGCCTCTTCCCAGCCTCCTGCCCAGGAGTGGCCCCCAGGGCTCCCCTTCCTCCCGCTGCCCAGGCGGAGAGCTAAGGTGGCCACAGGAAAGGAAGCGACTGTGGAGTACACAGGGCCTGCTGCAAACCCTGTCCAGGCCCCGCTCCTGCTCTCGGGGCTCCAGCTGGCTCTTGCCAACACGGGACCCAAGCGGCTGGACATCAGCTCTCAGTGTTGCCTCTGGGGCAGCAGCCACCATGGGCCCAGCAGGGATGGTTCCATCTTGTTTCACGGTCTATCCTTTGGCTCCTGGTTCACATGCCGCTCCCTGCCTCCCACACTGTTCGCGCTGCACTGAGCACCCACCCAGCCTGGAGTGCTCAGCACCCCGTAGCACCAAGGAGGCTCTGGGAGGGGCAGAGTCTATGGCCGCCTCACCCCAGGCCATTCACCCTGCCTGGCAGGCCCTGCCCCTGGGGCTGTCCCCAGCACGGGAGGGTCTGTGGGATCCACAGCCACAACCCCACAGGCACCAGGGCAATGCAGGCTGAGGGTACCCCACCACCCGGTTAGTCACATGTGACCTGCGCTAGTGGCTCCCAAACACCCCAAAACCAGAGGGTAAAACCCCAGTGACTTGAACCCTTGGCCACGGCTCCGGTTGGCACACACATGCACACTCAGCCTGGCACCCTGGGCTCTCTGTCCTCTGTGTCAGAACCAGCCTGTGGGTCCTGTGTCTTTAGTACTGCCTTAGGCTCTGGCCTCAGATGCACAGAACTCTGGTATTCCATGTGAATCTGGGGATAAAAATTTCACTAAAAATAAACAGCGGGCACTGGGTTTGCAGCGGGCTTATTTATTAACTGGGAGAGTGTGTGCCTGCTGCAAACAGGTGGTCAGCACCTCCTCACTAACCCCTGCTGGGCCAGTACCAGGCTGCCACCAGCTAGGGTGCTGGCTGTAGGGTCATCATTAGGTCAGCCCTGCAGTTCAGAAGTGGGAAGGGATGTCGGGGAGCAGAGCAGGCCTCCCTGGCACCCTGCACTTGTGGGGCCCAGCAGTCTTGGCTTCCACTGGCACTTCTTCCTGTGGATTGGTGCAGAAAGTCTGAGGGGCCAGCAGTCAGCCTGAGGGGTGGACATACATCCTGACTGCAGACCTTCAGGTCTGTTCCAGACATGGGCTGGCCCCGGGAGCTTTCTACACAGCTCATCACCCACTCTCATTGCACGCCCTTGTGGCTCTGGCCAGACCCCCACACGACCTTAGACCCTGTCACCGGCTGCCATTTCAACTTGACCAGGCCGAGGCGAGCAGGGTCGAGCCTCTGAGCTGCACCTTGTGCCGAGGTTCTGCTGCGGGCTCCTTCCTGGGTGAGGGACTGTGGACGGAAGGTTCATTTCATGGCTCAGGAAATCTCCCCGGGGCAGCGCCTGCTCCTCTCCACCCCTCGGAAGTCCCTTCCAGTCAGGTCTCTTGAGACAGTCCGGGCAGCATCCCTCCTCCAAGGGCAAAGCAGCCTTCCCGCCTGTCCTGGAGGGGAAGGGGTGACCCAAGCCTGTGTCTACTGCACATACCTGGAGGCCTCTGGGGACAGAGGAGCAGAGGCAAGGACGCAGCTCCAAGCAGAGGGTCCTCCTGGCCTCAGGAGATGGCACAAAAGTGACAACAACTCGTTAAGATGGCCCGGGAGACCTGTGGCCGGAGGCACGTGTGTGCCGTGACCAGCCTGTGACTCACTCAGCGACCCGCACTTGCTGTCCCGCAGCCTCTGACCGTTTCCCTCAGGCCTTCAGCCAGGCTCTCAGAACCTCCTCACACGGTGCAGCAGATTCTGTCATCATAACTAATTAGAACGCACCAGTAAAACATGGAGACAAGAAAGACCAAAGAAGTCTCCAAGCAGGGTGCAGCGGTGCAGGCCGTGGTCCCAGCCGTTCAGGAGGCTGAGGCGGGGGGACAGCAAGTCCCAGGCCACCTGGGCAGCTTGGTGATGAGGCTGTCTCGCCAAGCCATCTGGACGACTGCCAGAAGGCAATGAAGGTCCTCATTTCCCTAATACTGGAATTTTCTTAAGTTTTTCATCCATCTGGACTAAGTTTTATCAGTTTTATTGATTTTTAAAAGAACCAGCTTTGACCTCTGGACCCTGCCCAGCTGTCTGACTTTCCAGTCCTGAGCTTGCTGCCATCTGTGGGCACCTGTGTTAGCCTGCTGCTGTTTGCTGAGGGGTGGACACACACCCTGACTATAAGACTAGGTGTTCTAGCCGGGTGCTGGTGCAGGCCTGTGGTCCCAGCGGCTCAGGAGGCTGAGACAGAAGAATGGCAAGTTCAACGCCAGCCTCAGGAACTTAGTGAGACTCTGTCCTGTAATTGATGATAATGATAATAATAGGAATTCTTCTAAGTTCAGGGCCTCTTACCCATGAGGCTGTCCCAGGGCCCAGTATGATTTCCCCAGGGCCCCAGGGCTTTGTGGGGAGAATCCACACCCTTTGGCCCTCCTGCTCCGTTGCCTGTGCGTCTCCCACACCTGCCAAAGGCACGCAGGTCTCAGGCTGCAGTGGCAGGGCCCGAACCCAGCCCTGTGCCACTCCAGGATGTGGACCCAGCCCAGGAGGTTCACACGGAGCCACTGGTACAGGTTGCAAGCCCAGAGGGCCACAGTGGAGAATCACATCAGGGCGGGGAGGGGGAGTGCAGCCATGGGGAGGAGACCTCAGAGGCCACTGCAGGCTACTGGAGGACAGGCTGTGGGCAAGGTGAGCGACACGCCTGCCACACTCTCAGGTGTCCCACCAGAGCGTCACACAGGGTGAGCCTAGGCCGTGCCACTCCACAGGGCCACACAGGAGCTCAACAGTCCACAGCAGTGGGAAAGGGGGACCTAGGACATGCTGGGCACCCAGATGATACGTCTGGCACTATGGGGGAGGCCCAGGGAGCACAGGCCTTTGTTCTGCTGGCCTGGGCAGCCTCAGGACCACAGTCACAGGAGGGAGGAGCACAGCCACAGCTGTGGTCAGCACAAGAGGGGTGGAGGCCCAGCTGGAGGCCCGTGGGCAAGCTCACAGGCGTCAGGAGGCTGCTCAACCAGTGGCCCAGCTGAGGCAGGGTGGCTTCCCCACAGGCAGAGTGGGCCTGGCACGCGGGGGGCCACAGCCCCTCTCCTGCTGCCCCTGCTCAGGGCCTCCCTGCAGCTGCCTGCTCCCACAAAGCCAAGTCAGGCCCTGGGACATAAATGTCAGGACTGAGGCCCACAGGTGTCCCTACGAGATGAAGCCACTAAACAGATGCCAGGCGTGCCGGCTCTTTCTGGGACTTTTATTTCTTTAAAATAATTCATACAAATGGTTACAGTCACAAACATGATTTTAACCAAAATATTGCTAGCCTACCACATCAGCAGGACGGCACGGGCGCAGGCGGGACTTGGCGACCACCGCCCCCAGGACAGTCAGCATAGGGAGCTCCAGGCGCCCCCTCCTCTGAGCTGCTTGAGATGCCGTCTCCATTTGGAACAAGGGGGTTCATGCCAAAATCAGGAAAACAGCCTTTGTTGTTTTTCTAAATTATTCTAAAAATAAGACAAGCAGGTAGAAAAAACAGTGCACTGTGCGGCATGAAGGAAGCGGGAAGGACCCAAGTCCTGAGAAGGGGCCGCGGCGGGCGTCCAGCAGAGGGAGCTCAGACCACGGCCGCAGGTCCCGCGGCTGGCTTTTGTTGACAGCTAAGCAAACGAATCCCCCGTCATGTCCTAAAGACTGCACACAGACAAGAACATCCATGAGAGAATTGACTACTAACTTCTTTTGCTCAACGAGGAACGCAAAGGACACAGGACAGTGAGCCAGCCCACAGGACGGGACAACTACAGTCGACACAGAGGCTGCGCTGCCTCGCGCCCTGCACACGCCTGGGCCAGTCTCTGGGGCGCGGGCGCCTCTCTGCACACTCCGGGCTGGGGTACACGGTGCCCTCCCCAGGCGCCGAGGCTGGAGAGCTCCCCGCGGGCTACAACTGATCACTCGTGTGGTCTCTATCCGCCTCAGGCTTGACAGTTTGGCCAGGAGAAGGGGCATGGGGTGGGTGGGCCACAGGGGGCAGGCCGTGGGACAGGGACATGGCGCTGGGTACGATGCCTTCCACTGCAGCCGGGATGCCAGTGGGGGCCACGCCCACCACGCCTGGGGGGTACCTGCTGGGAGAGGAGGGTGGGCAAGTGAGGTCGCTGTGGGAGGGGCCCCCCACAGCAGCACTGACACCAAGGGTCCAGGGCGGGGCAGACCCCGTAGAGCGCCCTCAGTGCCGGAACACGTCCTGCCGGGCCTCTCCAGGTCCTCTCCTGTCCCCAGGACCACTCCGCTCCACTGGTGGCCTCTGCAGGGTGCTGTCCAGCAGGCCCTAGAAGCTCCTCCCATGTGGCTCCTTCCAAGAGGCCCAGTTCTCACAGGATTTCAGGCAAGTGGACAGCGCCACACTCTGTGACCACAGGGCCTGGCTAGGGCCATGTCCTCAGCCTGAGGTCCCCGCGGGGCCCAGAGTCCAGGCTGAAGCCCTGCCTGCTCACCTGTAGGCAGCCCCGTTGAGCTCAGGGTGCACCACGGCAGGGTCCATGCTGGCCCAGTGCGTGGCAGCCGTCAGGTGGTCCTTGTTGACGCAGTTTTTCAGGCTATCAGGGATCCGGCCTGGGGATACAGCAGGAGGACAACAGTGCCCAGGTTAAAAATGCTGTCCCCTGCAGGAGACCAGCACCACCTGGGCACAAGGGTGTGGGTGCCTCCAGGCCCCTGGCTGCAGCAGCCCTGGGATCCTTCCTCCCTCAGCCCTGAGCTTGTGCTGCTGGGCACCATGGGCTCAGCCCTGTCTATGCCCACAGGAATGCCTGGTAGGGGAACAGAGCACCCTCGCAGAGCAGGCTGCAGCAGACTGTGAGAGCGTGCTCCCCACCTGTGATGGCTCGCCGGATCTCCCGGGCTGCCTCCTCCCGCATCTCGATGGACGCCTGCTCGCTGTACCACGCAGCATGGGGGGTGCAGATGAGGTTGGGCGCATCCTTCAAGGGCCCCTGGCTGAAACTAAGGATGGCGCATCACAGGTCAGTGGGCTGAGCACTAGAGGGCAGGGGCAGGAGGTGGCCAGGCCTGGGTCAGGGTGCTGTGTCACACCTCGGGCACCTGCGCACAAGGGCAGGCCCCCACCCCAGAGCTCCTGACATCCCCCAGTCCTCGGACACGGCATCCCCTCTGGGAAGCTGGGAAGCAGATGTGTCCCTGAGGCCCTGCCCACATGGCACAGCCCAGGCCCAGGAAAATCAGCTCAGAGAGGTGAGGCTGGACACGAAGCCAAGTACAGTTCCCCTGACCCCTGGCTACCACAGGCCACAGCCTATGGAGACCACTGACGGCCTGAGGGCCTTGTGCTCTCCAGGCCTGGGGGGACCAAGAAAGGGACTGCTCTGCTCCTGCCCCTCACCACCGGGCTAAGCCAGCAACTCCCTGCTCCCAGCCAGAGGCCCCTGGAGACCAGGAGACAGGTGCAGCACGGGCACACGGACCTGAAGGGCTCCGACTCGTGCACGTCCAGTGCCGCGCCACGGATGCGTCCTTCCTTCAGGGCCTGGGCCAGCGCCTTCTCATCCACCAGCCCGCCGCGAGCTGTGTTCACCAGAAAGGCCCCTTGTCTCATCTGGGAAGACAGGACAGCAGGCAGGCAGTGAGCACGGAGCGCCTGTGCCCCAGGGCACATCTAGGAGCAAACCCACTCCCACCTGCCAGGGAGGGCTTGGGCAGAGGGCAGTGTGTCAGGGACTCGGAGCAGAGAGCAGGTGGCCACTGCCCAGAGCCCACTGCCCCAGCTCTAGGCCTCTGGCCACAGTGGATGCGCCAACATGGCTTCCTCCTCTTCCAGGCTGTCCTGGCCTCCTCCAGCAGAGCCTCAACCCACAAGTGGGGGCTCCGACCCTGCAATGAGCCCCCAAAGCCCCAGGATGAGGGAGCACACAGGCAGCTCCTCTGCAGGGGGCTCTGAAGTGGCGAGTTTCACCGCCCCCTCCTTCCTGGTAAGGGTTTCTCATGACCCTGTTTCACTCCAGCGACCCAGTCTGGCCGTGGTGGACCATGGTGGCCTAGTGCCACCGGAGTCAGAATGGCTTCTCCTTGGCCCATTCCTGCCCCCTGGCCACATAACCTGGTTCTGAGCAGTGTCATGTGGCCCAGCCTGGCCACTAAGCATCCAGGTGGCAGGGGCTGGCATCCTCTGTGTGGCTGTAACAGTCTGGGACGGACAGCAGGTGGGGACCCCAGGGGTGAAGGGCCTGGAGCCCTGCACTCCCCTGCCAGGAGTGGACCCCCAGCTGGCACCTTGCTTGGGAAGGCGTCTGCAGGTGCCTCGCCCACCTGCTTAACGGTGAAGTCGTTGATGAGGTGGTGGTTGTGCTCGTTGAGGCCGCAGTGCAGCGTCACACAGTCGCTGTGGAAGAGCAGGTCCTGCAGGGTGCTCACTCGCTGCAGCCCCAGGGCCCGTTCCATGCCATCCGACAGGTACGGGTCGTAGAAGAGCACGCTGAAGCCGAAGGCCTTGGCCCGTAGCGCCACTGCCTGCCCCACACGACCTGGCAGGGTGGAGACGGCGTCAGATGTGCCCCAGGGCTGACCCACCAGGCCAGCAGGCAGAGAAGCCCCACACTCCTGCCTGCTCAGCCCCTCCCCAGTCCACCAACAGGTCCACTCATCAAAGGCTGCTGGAATCTCAATTCCAGCCACCCATGAGCCCCCAAAGCCCCAGGATGAGGGAGCACAGGAGGAGATACCCCAAGGGATCCTCATTCCTGATAATCCAGGGTCAGAGAGAGGTCCCTGCCTTCCTCCCTGGCCCCACGGCATCCACGGCTGCTTCCACCTGGCCATCTGAGGCAGGCACAGCCCTGGCATGGGAGGCTCAAGCTGTGGACTGCGATGTGGGGCCAGCTGCACATACCCACTGCACACTGGACTCAGTGGAAGACGGGTATCACAGCTTGCCAAGCTGGGGCCCATAGCACGGTGGTCTCCCTTGACCACACGGGGCAGTGACTGTCCAGAGCTCTAGGAGGGATGTGGGTACAGCTGCAGAGGGTGGCAGGGCAGGTGATGGGGCAAGCCACCCTGAGAAAGTGGAACATCAGACTTAAGGTGATGGGCGGGAGCCAGACAGTGGCCCCGAGCAAGGGTGCCCAGCACCCTGTGGGAGGTGGGTCAGGCCAGGCAGGGTCTCAAAGGAGGACTATGAGAGGGGCTGCTGGGCAAGGATGGGCACAGGCGCAGACCACAGGCAGGCAGGGTGCTGCAGACAGATGACCAGCCTGTTCGGTTCTGGGTCACAAGAGGCTGCCAGGGGCTACTGCTGAGGACGCAGGGGACTGGGTGCGCACAGCGCTCCCAGCACGGAGAGGTGCGGCTGTGCAGGAGGCAGACAAATCCCATCACCTGGTGGGCTGCCGTGGAGCGCTCTGAAGTCCTGGATTGTCGAAAGTAACCAAAGCCCAGGACCAGCACCAGCTGAGTGCTGGCCCTCACCTGGGATCCCGAAGAGCCTAAATGCTATTTACTCCCGTCACTGCTGTTCACGTGAGGCCTGCACTCCACAAGAGACCTCCATGTCACCAGCGGAGAAGGAAAGGTAGCTCCCAGCAAAAAGGAAGACCCTCAGAAGCACAGACGGCGGGGGTGGAACCGGCTGACCAGAACCTCACTGTGAACGTGCCACACAGAAGTTCCAGACCTGAAAACCACTGCTGAAGTGGACCTCACTGGGCAGGTCTGACAGCGGGAAGGGCCAAGGCACCTGCCCACTGCACAGGACAGAAAGAAAGGCTCAGAGACCTTTCAAAGAACAAAAGGCAGGTCCTGAGAGGAAAAGGACTCACGACACACAGCAGCCACACCCTATCCAGAGAGCGGGGCAGCCAGGTGCAGCAGGCCAGCCACAGGCTGCTCCATTAGACCCATGCTAAGAAGCACACAGACACCGAGAGCAGAGAGGAGAGAGGTAGCCCTGGCCTGCAGAGCTCCCGAGGAGTCCACACACCAGACCTCAGTGAGCTGTGTGGTCAGTGTACACATATCACCTGGATTTCCCAATGCTGACCATCATGGAGACATGAGACATGCCCTTTAAAACAGCACCAAACACCCAACACAGGCTGGGGTGTGGCTCAGCAGAGTGTCTGCCCTGCACACCAAGCCCTGAGTTCCAACCCAAGGCTGAAAACAAACACCAACACTAAGTCCAACTGCGTAGAAGCCATCACGACCGCACAAACGTGGCAGGTCCACAACACTGCCACACGGTTCGCTCCATGGTGCACAGGGAGGCAGCGGCCAGGGACCGAGCTTCAGAGAGGGCAACAGCAGGGGGGTCTCAGATTTGTCTGCACCAGCACAGCAAAGACCTGCAGTCGAGCCCCGTCCCAAGGAGGGGCTGCAGCAACACAGGAGCCCCGTGCCCAACGGCAGGACCTGTGCCCAAGGGATCTAGGGCACTGACCAGCAGACAGTGACAGTGACTTCCAGCTAAAGACGGCCTACCCCAGGCACACTCTCCACCTCTTCTCCCTCCTCACTTGGGAACCCATCCCTCTGTTGGTCCACATTGGGTGTGGGCTGTGCACGTGCCCCCAGGGCCACATGGCTGGCACAATGGAGCCACCAGATGGTCCTGATGAAGCAGAACAGACTGCACCCTGGGGCAGGCAGGAGTAGCAGCCATGAAGGAAACCTGGGAAAGGCAGTGTGCCTGGGATGCAGGAGGGGCACCTGGACACAGCCAGCTCCCCCACAGCCCCCATGGCCTGCTCTGATGCTGGACACCCTGAGAGTACAAGGCTGCCAAGCCAGCCCGCCCCAGGGGCCAGAGCAGCCACCCAGACCCACGTGCCAATACCCCGAAGCCCAGTTATGCAGCCCCTCACCTGACACACACCTGTCTTCCCACACTTCAGCAAACCTCAACGCCAGGCAGGAAGCACCATCCCATCCCTCTGTTGGGCCATGAGAAGGGCACACTCAGGGATCTAGGGCACTGACCAGCAGACAGTAACAGTGACTTCCAGCTAAAGACTGCCTACCCCAGGCACACCCTCCACCTCTTCTCCCTCCTCACTCGGGAACCCAAGCACACCCCACCCCTCAGTGCTGGAAGAGGCAGGCTGAGGTCAGCAGGTGCTGGGTACAGCTGGAGACAAGAAGGGTCAGGCACTCGGTCACAAGGTGAGTGCCCAGAAATGAGTTCCTGCACTGTCCACACGGGACCAGAGAGATGGGCACCAACGAGACAGAGACAGCTACAGGGTCAGGAGAGGGGCCCAGCTACTACAGAGCCACAGCGAGGGAGCACATGGAGCACAGGAGGGAGTCAGGACGCCACCCCGGCAGGGGTGCTGGGAAGGGCCCAGGGCTGCCCGGTCCTCATCGGATAGCTGTGTCCACTCAGCCACTCCAGGGTCCACACTGGGTGTGGGCTGTGCACGTGCCCCCAGGGCCACATGCACAGCATGTGTGTTCTGTGCCTATATGCCATCTGAGTGTGGTGTCCAGTGTGCCCAAGTGTACCCCCATGTGTGTGAAGCACAAGGCCTGATGCCCTTGCCCCTGAGTTGTTCTTCCTCAGTCCTGGCCCTGGGCTAGGGACCAGTGCTGCAGCCACAATGTGAGCCTGGGCCTCATCTTCTCCTGAGCATGAGATGGGCAAGGGGCAGCAGACGCACCTGGGCTGTGCGTGCTGAGCCTCGATGGCCAACGCACCTAGTCCAATGATGCCCAAGGTCTCCCCGCGGATCCTAGCGGCTCCTGAGGCCACTTCGCGGATCTGCTCAACACTCTGGACCCGCGTGCCTTCCCGCAGTGCCTGGTGCAGCCAAGTGGTCCGACGGTACAGGTTCAAGATGTGGCACATGGTGGAGTCCGCGGTCTCCTCCACAGATGCTGCAGGCACGTTGCAGACAGCAATGCCTGTGGGGACACGAACACACACATCACCCCAGATGCAGGCAGAGCCCGGCCTCCAGGACAGACACGCAGACCATGGTGCTGGGGCACGTCCTTAATGCCATGCTTCACCAGCAGAATGCCAGGGGACACATCCCATGGCCACCCTGGAAGGCCTCAGACAACGTGTGCCACGCTGATCTGCTGGCAGTGCAGACTGACCAGCCCCAAGCACGTGGGGTCTGACTCTGTCCACCCTGTGGTACCCTGCACACTGTGTCTGCAGCCTTGTACCGCACACACTAGTGACCAGTAGGCAAGGGCAAAGAGGCTGCTTTAACCCTTCCTGATGGTCCGGGGACCTGGGATGTGCTGGTAGCAGAGAAGACAAGATGGTCAGCACTGGACTCCTCCCCAGCCAGGCCACAGGAGGGCAGGGTCTCTCCCCACCAGCCAGCACTCATGGGCATCACTGCCGACTGCTTCCCTGGGCTCTCCAGGACAAACAGGCCCTGGCCCCAGGCCTTAGTGATCCCCTCAGGCCCTGTGCACCCCTGTGCCCCTCGCCTGCTCCCCACAGCCAAGACCAATGCCGAAAGGCAGAGCCAGTCAGACAGGGCTTGTGCTGCCCACCAAACAGTGCCCCAGATGTCTTGAGGTGCAGGGTCCGAGCACTGAGAAAGCACCTGAGCCTATTCTACAGGACAGAGGTTCCTTCCACCCTGCCTCCTGGCCCTCAACCACCAACCTCCCCGCACACTGCCCCCCGGCCAGGAGCTCCTACTTCCTGTTGAACACTCTCGCCTCCAGCTTGTTCCAAGACCTGCCCCAAGTGTTGAGGGGGGTCTGACAAAGGGAGGACTCAGGACAGAAACCATACTGCCCTCCAGAAATGACACGCTGAACCATCAAACATGGGAGGCTGGGGGGAGCTAGCCACATAGCCTGTGAGACTCGACACAAAACTGCCACCTGAGGGTGGACGGGTCCCAGGAACCCATCAGGCCTGGAGAAACCAAAGTGGCCAGGTCTCACAGTGTCCCCGACAACAAGGTGGAGCCCCAACCTGGAATCCTAGGGACAGGGGAGATGGCACACAGTGGGGGCCCTGGCCCAGGGACGCTGCCTGCTTGTCCTAGGAGGGCAGGCCAGCCGAGGCATCACTGTGCAGCAGGAGCGGGTGGGCCAACAGAACCGAGCTGACTTTCCAACACCACCCTGCCCTGCCAACAGCAGGATCCACACGTTTCTGCCTCTGCAGTCCCTGGAGCAGAGGACGAGCCAGGCAACACATGCCAACCAACAGCACTGTGGGGCTGGACCCTGAGCCACCACTCTGTCACCACCCGAGAGCAGGTAAAGGACTCAATGGAACGCAGCAGCTACTGGCCCAGCCTGGCTGGGCACTGCTGTGCTGTCGGCCTGTGTATCTGCCCCATGCTCCTGGGGGAGCAGTCCTCTTCGGCGCCTACCTACTGGAGCACACCTTTGCAGGTGAGCCAGGGCCGCACCCTACCTAGGTCCCCAGCCGACTTGATGTCGATGTTGTCAAAACCACTGCCGATCCGCACGATTATTCGTAGAGCTTTGAACTTCTCCAGGTCTTCTCTGGTCAGCGTGATGGTGTGGTACATCAGGGCGCCCACCGCCTCGTTCAGCACCTGCCGGGGAGGAGGAAAAAAGTGCTAAGTGGCCACAGCAGCTGGCACCGTCCTGCTCCTGGCTTGGTAATGCATAGAGCAGTGCCAAAGGGCAGCTCCAAGCCAAGAAGCACGATGCAAGGCATCATCCTCAGCATCAGCAGTGCCTCCAACTAGGCGGGCGCCAAGCGCACCTCAAATGTGGCCCTGCCCCGAGACACACCCACACGTGGCCATGCCCCTACACCCTGCCCCAAGGACCAGGTTCCAACTCCCTGGGGCCTGACAAGGTGGGTGGGCCCACAGGGTGCAGACCCCTGGACCCATTTATGTAGTATGGACAGGATTAGGGGAACAGTGGTCAGGGTCAAAAAGGCCCCTGTGCCTGCGCAGTGTGGGCGCAGGAGGGGGAGGACCACCTCTGCAGGGCAGCAGCAGGTGAGGCTGAGGCCAGGCTACCCATGCTAGAAGACAGGCGGATCCCGGACAGAGCAGGAGTGGCACCAGGGGAGACCCCAGGAGTCCAGCCTGGCCGGGCAGGATGCCTATGGGTCCCTTGGCCATGGGCAGGCCTGACGTGTGCTGGCATAAGCACACAGTGGACAGCTTTTTTATCCTGTCCATCTATCATGGTAGAAGAGTCTTGAAGAACAGCATCTGACTATACCACAGAAGGCACAGCAGATTCACCAGGTACCTAGACAGCCCCGCTGTGGCCCTCAGGTGGCCTCCAGTACTGAGTTCTGTGGCAAAACCATTGTCTGTTTTCCTGTCACACAGATACAAGCCACTGTGTCTCTGAAAAGCCTTGCTGCAGCCCACCATGGAGGGGCCAGTGGACGCTCCATCAGTGCTGGAGCCATAGAGTTCTGCAGTGCCAGCTGGCGCCTGCCACCACTGTGACACGCATGTCAGAGCGTCATCTGCCCATCTACGAGTCTAAATTTTTTTCATGTTGCCCTTTTTTTTCCACTGAGTATGTTTTTAGTAACAGAACAGGAGCCTAGATACCGGCATGTTTGTTTTGAGTCATGTTCTTAGAAACAGAAACCAGTGCGTCTGCAGAGCCCAGGTTCTGAGCACTGCCCACTGCACCAACAGCAGAGCCGGCTGACTCCCTGGGTGGACTCACCACCACACACACCAGTGTGGGCGCAGGAGGGGGAGGACTGAGGCATGTGCTCGGTTCAGGACAAAAGCCTCCTGGGGAACGGGCTTGCTGTGGTGGTGAGTGGTCCGGAGGTTGTAGCTTCAGTGCCCCAGGTCCCTTTAGTGGTTGCCAAGTGGCCGCTCTGCTCCTGGGTGTTGCATTAGCCCTCTAAGGAGAAAGTCGGCTGGTGTGGGTGTACTAGGTCTGTCCCTTTAGGTTAAGCCTCCCAGAAGCCACACTCTGCCAGCATCCACTCACTTGTCCCCCTTGACCAGCTGTGATCAGGCTGGTGACTAACCCCCATATGCTCAGTGTCCACATGGCTAGGATGGGGTTAACACAAGACCCAGGCTTGCAGAAGGCCATGGGAGGCCTGGTGTGTGCTGACTTTCCAGGGATCAGCTGTCACCTGGGTAGAAACTGACCCCTGGACACTTCTGTGACAGCAGGTTCTAAGGGGGCTCACTGGACACCACTTCAAACCAAGGCCAGGGTGGCGGCTGAGAGCACGCAGGGCCATGGCCCCACACGGCACAGTCCCGCTGCCCTCGGCCCCTCACCTGTGCTCCAGAGGCTCCTCTGCGTGTGCAGGCTGAGGGCCACAGGAGCAGGGGTGGCCTGCTCCATGTACGACGCTGCCCAGGGGGCAGCGAACATGCCCACTCAGTGGCAGGACCACAGCACTGCCCCTGCTGACTGACGGTGGGGACTGTGCAGGAGCCTCGGGCTCAACAGCCATCTCCACAAGGCCGGCTGGGCCTTGCCACTGAGGTCACTATCCATCCCCTGCATCAGGCAGTCTACCCCCTTTCCCGCTCCCTGGAGCACTCCCAGGACTGCCCCGGCCCTGCACGTGGCCCATGTGAGGTGCTGCGCTGGGTCCCTCCTTGCCTGCCCACAGTGGCCTGGACTCAGCTCACCGCACTTTGCTCACACACCAGACAGCACTGTCCATTCCGTGGCACTGTCCCTGAGTCTTGTGGTCTGGATGCACTGTTGGAAGACTCCCAAGATTAGATGGTGACAGGTCCTGCACTGCGGTCTCCGCCCTCTGGCCTGGTCCCAGATGTAACTGCAGCTGGGTCCCCAGGTCCAGGGTAATGCAGCCTATAGCTGGATATCCACCCACCACCCTGCAAGGCTTCCGGTGGCTTCTGCTGCATATGGCATCATTGTATTTCTTGTGTGTCCCCAGAACCTCGACCTGGCCAGGCCCTCTGGATGCCCAGTGCCCCTGGGTGCAGCAGACTCCTGGTTCCCTGGCCTCCCTGCTGCTCCCTGCTGTGTGGCTGCTCAGCATTTAGGTTAGATGTTCTGACCCTGGCTGGAAATTCTCTGCCCTCAGAAGCTGAACAGCACCCACTGGGGTGTCTTGTGGGCCCCCAGTGCTCCTCCCAGGCTTGTGGCAGGACAGCACATCTCCCCTGAGCCCTGGAAGCGTTTCTTCTCTAGTTCTGGCTTTGATGACGTGTTCCCTCCTCTGAGACATTCAGAGGATGACTCCAACTAGCTGTGAATGCAGTGCTGTTCCAAAGCAGTGACAAGATGGGACACATTCCCAGGGCCATAGCCTAGGGCAAGTGGTCTATGGGCTCTGTGGCATCTCCAGTCATCTGGGCCCCAAGCTCCTGTCTTATTACTCTGCCACTCCCAGTACATGTATTCCCTCTTGTGGTCCAAAGTGCCACCCAGGCTCTAGCCATCACACCTGGTTTCCAGTCAGCAGAAAGAGAGGAGGGAGATCTGCACACGGAACTCCCACTGACCTCTCCCTGTGAACCGTCACTTGGCCACACAGCAGCAAGCATACTGGGAGAACGAAGCCCTCCTTCAGGACCAAATGGAACCAGCACCAGCAACGTGTTGGAGCTCCTGGTGCCCCTTTCCTTCCCAAACTCCACCTCTTTCTTGAGACCTCCTCAACGGTGTCAAGCTTGCTGTCACAAACTTTTTCATGCATATTTAAACTCCCAGTTCTTTCCAGCTCTTGGAGGATTCTGCCCTCTGGTACCCTGCTCTTGTTTTTCAATTAGGTGCCACTTTTACCTCTGAGAATGCTAATTCACAGTTCCTAACACTCTCTCTCATTCCTGGAGTGAGAGTCTGTCCCTAGGCAGAGTCTGTTGGTACCTCTAGCATGCTCGGCCTACAGCAGGGCTCTTACTTCTCCTCCAGGGGCTGACACAGAGGGTAGCAAGTCTGCCACCTGTTGAGCCCCCTGCCCCACTAGGGTTCTGTCCACTTGTCTATCTGTTTTTTGACTGTTAAGTTGTTGAGAAAGTCCTGGTATATTATGGTGTGGGGGAAAACATCTGCTCTGTCCTAGACCTCACCTCCAGTACTGCTGGAGACCCTGAGACCCTGTCCACTCCTGTCTTCACTTCAGGCACAAGCTCCCGTCCCCACACTTCCCTGCACCACACGGCACACGAGTGTCAACCCCGCACTCCTGGCTCCCACCCTGACTCCTCCCCGAGGGCAGAGCTGCTGTGTGGCACCCTGAGTTGGCCTTCCCCAGTACACTGCTGCTGAGACTTGACTCGCTGCAGAACCAGCCCTTTTTTCCTCTCCTGTGCCTAGTGAGATCCCGTTGCTTGATGCACTCGTCTGGGGTCACTTGCCCCTAATAGGCATCTGGGCTCCTCAAGGCATCAAACTTCCTGCACCTTCACCAGTCCCAGTGGACGTAGTTGTAAGTGCATGTTTAGAGGGCAGGGGTCTCCAGAGCAGTGGCCCCAGCGTCTACCCTGCAGAACCGTAGCACATTTTTAAGGTGTCGTTTACATCTCTCACTTTTGGAAGTTCTCTGCTGTTCTGGCCTCACCCTCTGCTTGGGGCCTCTTGCTGAGGTCTGCTGGAGCACGCAGTGCCGTGCTTGCACTCCTCCCCGCCCTGCACATGGGGCCCAGTGGAGACTTCTGCCCCTGGTGTGCAAGGCAGTTAAATGGGCCCTGCAGAAACGCGCTCTCCAGCTGCAGCCTCTGTTTCCTCCTCCATGTCGCTATCACCTCTTCTTCAAAGCCTGCTTTTTCTCTCCAGCTGTGGTGGGAGCAGGCGACCACAGCCAGCCAGGCTCCTGGAGGCCAGCACCTCTGCTCCTGCTGTACCATGCTCATCTTGCCTCAGTCCATTGGACAGTGATCCCTGACGGCCTGCAGAAATCCCTGGGGCCTGCTGCATATCTCCCTCTGGGGAGTGCACAGTAATGCAGTCAGCAGCAGACCCTGCAAGGGTGTGCTCAGCCGGGCTGTGGGCGCCAGGCCCCTCAGCAGAGCTCAGCTGCTCCTTCCAGAAAAGCAAAGTTCACCCACACCTGAAGACCATGGTCCTGGCTGCCAGCTCACAGAGCTTCTGAGAGGTGAAGAGCTTTACACAGCCTCTATAGCTGTCTTCTGTGGAAAGGCCGTTCTGGGTCACTTAGCAGAGACCAGATTAACATAGTTCACATCACAGAGGGACCCTGTGGATCTCGGTGAACGGCCATGAGTTACCAGCTGCTGACCACTTGACCACGTGCACCAGGAGAACTTGTGGGCAACGCCAAGGGAGACAGTGGTGCCCACTGGAAGCAGCTGCTGATGGCCTCTGGCACAAGGTGCTGCTTCCACTAATTCCAGCCGACACTAGTTCTGCTTTCTAGGAGAGAACTGGTCATGGTAAAAGTCAATCAAGAAGCCACAGAGTGAACTCCGTCTCCACCTTCTGATGGGGCCAGACACAACAGCAGGGACCACTCACATCCAGGTGGCACTTAGACCAATACCAGTCAGGGGTGACACATACTGGCCCAGGCCATGGCGAGGTCAGCCCACACTCTGTGCGCCCCAGCCCCGCCCTCAGCCCCTCAACCCCACGTGAAAGTAGGTTAACCCCAGGCAGGGATGCCAGCACTACCTTCTCATGGATCTCCTGCGTGGACTGCGCGTCACAGAAGGCCACCGTAGCCACGTCCTTCAGGATGGGCATCTCCACCGTGCAGTCCCGGCCGTCAAGCAGTGCCACCAGGGGCCGAGGGTGCATGGGCCCGTTCATGATCGGGGGTCGGACGCCTGCAAAACAGGACAGGCCACTCAGAGTCCTGCGGCAGTGCAGCCCAGCTGATGCCTGTGGCCCCACCCAGGGGTGGCGAAAGCCAAGCCCAAGGAGGCCTACTGCACACTGCGTGCAGACGGGCTCCGCAAAGAAAGGGGAGACAGCCCAACCTGCTGGCTCACTGACGCTGGCACACAGTCCAGCGGCAGCCCCATCACCCTCCCAGGTGCAGAGCTACGGAGGCCCTTGGGGAACTCTGGGCCGCTGGGAGTGGGGGGTCTTGGGCCTGTGCTCTCCGCTGTGGGGTCACCTTCTCAGCCCTGGAACGTGTAGACCACATGCAGTGGGCTTTAGTGAAATGCCCATCATTTTTTTTCTGCCTAGAGCCACGTCTGGCTGCCCAGAACTTCCAGGGGGGTCACCAGGGGACTTGAGCCTGCCTGCCTCATTCATTTCCCTTTGCATGTTTGTAGTACTCTGACAGAAAAGGGTCAAAATATGCTCAGGCAAGGCACAGTGGTACACACCTATGATCCCGGGAGGCTGAGGCAGGAGAATCAAAGTTCAAAGCCAGCATCAACAACTTAGCAAGGCCCTAAAAATCTCAGCAAGACCCTGTCTCTAAATAAAATATTTAAAAAGGGCTGAGGATGTGGCTTAGTGATTAAGCATCCCTGGGTTCAATCCTCGGTACCAAAAACAAAACAAAACAAAAAAACATTCAGACCCCTTACCCTCCCAGAACAGGACAATTAGGGCTGGGAGTGGGGGTGGGGGCTAAGCTTAGAACACCTGCCTAGCATGGCTAAAGCCCTGGGTTCAGTAACCAGTACCAAAAAGAAGGAAATGAACTTCTATAAGCTAACTTCTTCTAAATGTGATACAACTAAACCTCATTCAGGGCCAAGACTGGGAAATGGGCTTCTAAGGTGCAATCAGCATTCAGCCCAAGTGTTACCCTGGAGCAGAAAGCATGGGGAGGGCCACAGCCAGCCCCATCCAGCCCCATAGCCTCACCAAAACCTGCCCAAGAGGAGCAGCCCCCAGAAGCACTGGACCAGCATGAGGGGCAAGGAAAAGGCCAAGAAGCAGGGGCTGGGCAGGTCTCCTGAGGGTGTGACAGCTACAGCTGGCAGAACAGCTGCTCTGAGGGTGCACTGCACCTTGGCTCCAGCCCCACCCCAGCTGTCTGCAGGGTGAGGCTGCCCTGAGCCACTAGTGGCCTTGAAGGAAGAAGCACCTCAGAATCCACAGCACATAAAGGTGATGCCTCAAAGGACAACCGGAGCTGGGCACTGCAGACCACCTTGCCCATGTGCAGCAGGCCTGGAGCTGGCATCTGCTGGAGAGAGGCACAGGGCTCTCCCCAGAGCCAAACAGCTAGGGTCCTGGCTATAAAGGGCAGAGAGCTGATCTGCACAAGGTGGGGCACTGCTGCATATATGCCGCACTCCTGGGGTTCAGGGGCTCCAGCCCCTCCCTAGTAGAAGATGGCGCCCACATCACCATCTTCTAAACACCAGAGGTGCCGAGACCTGTCCAGGCCATGGCCCTTGAAGTAGGGTCTGCAGGTCAAACTCCTTCACCCTCTGGCTCCCTCTGGATCAGAGCATCCCACAGAGCCAATACACCCCGCCGACGCTGTAAGCAAACATGCCAACGAGGCCACTCTTCTCCTCACCCTGGATTTGGAAAGTGTCACTTATATTAGCAGGTAATGCTACTGCTTCCTGTAAGTGAGCTGATGAGCCCCATTCTTCAGCTCTAACCTCTGTAAGAAATGGGAGTGAAAGTCCACATGCACACGAGTTCTCTAAGGCCATGGAGCACCTGCTCAGAGCAGTGGACCCTGCCCTGCAGATGGTGGACACTTGTTCCAGGGAGCCTCATTAGCAGAGGGGCCTGGGATACCTCCCTCACCCTATAAACAGCTGTCCAAAGGGAAGCCTCCCGGATGCCAGCATGGGTGACCCAGTTGAGGAGCCAAGCCCCACCCAGCCCAGTGTGCTTGTGGCACCTCCACAAGAGCTGCCCCAACCACAGCCCAGTCTCAGGGAGGGGGCCAGGGTTGAGAGAACACCCCACCAGTGCTGGGAAGATCCTGTGGGAGCAGCGTGGCCCAGACGCGCATTGACTCCATGAGTTCCCTCCCGAGAACCCTGCTGCCCCACACTGGGCTGGCAGGCTGGGGTTTCGGGTCCTCACCAAGGCTCCATGAGGCCCCGAGGACCCACTGTCCTCCACTGTAGCGAGACCTGGCCTAACACCCACCTCAGAGCCTCTCTAGAGTACCTGTCCACAGAAACAAAGCCCAGCACAGGCTGCATGCAGGCCTGCTGGATGTGCAGGAAACAGCCCTCTGGGGGCCATCTGCCCTCACCCCAACAGCGAGTGGTAGAGGCTGGGACCTCAGCCAGGCAGGCCCCACAACACACTGCCAGGGTACTACCTTCACACCACAGCATGGGCACAAGCTCCTCTGCACCTTCAGAGAAGGCCACTCTCAGACTCTAGGAGCCCCTACCAACCTGACATTGCTTAATTTAGGCAGGATTTCCGCGACCATGAATTCGACTGTCCAAAGCTTTTTGTCTTCAGAATCCCCAGGCAGAACCGCGTCCTGTCACGGAGCCTCATCCCACGTCTTATTGTCTCCAACCAAAGCTCTCGGGCCGCTGCTCCACGGCACCACTGAGGCCTGCGTCGGGCTCAAAGTCTTACTAAAAATCAAACATAAGAGACACATTAAAACGCCATTGAGGGTCCAGCTGACACTCAGACTCCAGGACACCGTGAGGGTGAAGCTTCATGCTGCATCCTCGACCCTGCCCAGATGCAGCCAACGCCTGGGCCGCTGGCTCGACCTACCTGAAACAAAGGGCCTCCTGCAGGCCGCAGGCCCCACGGTACCCTGTGCAGACCCATGAGGTGCTCACTCTGAATGCAGGTCCCAGGCCCAAGGCCAGCCCCCAAAGTCACCTACGCAGACCTAAGAACAGCTCTGAGCTGTGGCCACACCACAAGCCTCTGGCTCTGCCCGGATGCTAGCACTATCCAAAGATTGGAAGGCTAAGGCATGGGGTGTATGGTTGGAACTGGGTGCAGGACAAGGAAACTGCAGAAAGAAGCCTACTCGTCGCTTCTACCTACGTGGACAATTCCTGGGCCTCTGTGAGGCTTGCCACGGGAGAAGGTTGCCAGGTGCTAGCTCTCCAGTGTCCTGCCCAACTCTCCTGCCAGTCCCACTGCCCCTGCCCAAAGCAGCTCAGCAATCAGCCGACACTTGTTCGGCTCCTCAATGCCCTTGGCTCTTCCTGCCTGGCTGCAGCCAGGGCCTGGGGGCACTAAGATGTGGGCCGGCTGGGCCAAGGCCTGTCCTAGAAGGCTAAGCACAAATGGCTCAGACCCCAGGAGCCTGCCACTGAGTCACCCAAGCACAAGCACCTGATCCCTGTTCTTGGCATGAGGTTACCACACAGGGGCTGACACCGAAGTCTGACTAGACATCAGACTGACAGATGGAACCCAGCCTCACCACCCCCTCAACAGCATAGGTCGAACAAGACCACCTGTCAGGCAGCATCTCTGACAGCTCAACAAGAAGGGGCCATGCATGGCCAGAAGTCCAGGACCCAAGCCCAGCCCATCCTCCCCTCATTCTCTGTGAGGCTCCAAGCATACACACTGACCCACCATCACTGGCTCCAGTTGCTACACACTTCTAGGACATGTGCATGGCTCACTGCCCACCATGCAAGGCCACCAAACAGGGTGGTGATGTGGCCCCAGAACTGCAGCCCCTGCCACAGGGCTACCTAGGCTCTTCCCCAGCAGAGGGCACTGGAGTAGCACTGTGGGAGAAGGGATGGGATGGGCCAGGCTCCCACCCCATCCACTTGCTCACAGCAGCTGACACTGCCAGCCCTGTCCCTGAACATAAATACTGTCAACACCATTAATACCAATCAATACTTAATCTAATTAGTGCTGACCAACACTGGCCAATACTCAGTTTGCCCATATCTGTCAATACTTTTAACAGGGTTGCTCTAAAAGGGAAATGCCACCAGATATACAAGGTGTTCCCGTAATGGCCCTGCAGCCCCAACAATGAGTTGCCACCTCCCAAGCTCCCCAAGGTCACCAGGTCACCAGGCTGGGTGGTCTTCTCATGCACAGGTCCTTGGTGCCCTGTCTTCAGGAGAGACCACTGGTCTCCATCACTAAGCAAGACACCCAGGGAGTGGTTTTAAGCCTTAAGACAAGGACATGAGCATGAAAAGGGAGGTGACCCCAATCAGTGCCCACAGCCAGGTGGGCCCCCAGCCCAGAGCTCCATATGAGCCAGGCCATGCCCTCCCCAGCTCACCCAGAGGGAGATGGCCAAGGCCCAAGCCTATCTACAGACACTGCTTAGAGGGGAACCTGGGAAAACCTGGGGACAGGACACAAGGACAACCCAGGCCTCACAGAAGCCCTGCGGGCCATACCAGCAACCCCCATCCAGTGCTTACACCCTGGGGCTCTTCCTGGGCAATCTGGGAGACCTGCCAGGGTAGCCACTTGGTCCCCTCCCCAGCCAGGAAGCAAGTGCTTCCAGCCATCAGCACCAGCAGACATGTCACAAAGCATCCTTGTAGCATCCGAGGGCAGCACACCTGGCAGGCAGGCACCAGGTGTGCACAGGGGCTCCGTCTGTCACGGCAGGGGCTGAGTATGCAAAGGGGCCTTCCCTGAAGGGTACAAGGATGCCCCAAGTGTACTGGGCGACCGAATGGGCAGATGGCCAAGTGTGCCCTCAGGGACCCTCTGTCTCTGGCCCCTCACTGCTCCCAGCAAGGTCCTAACCCACACAACCAGGTGGGGAAAGGGAAGGGGCACAAGTATGGCCACAGAGTGCCTAAGCTCTGCTGTGCTGCACACACAGACTGAGAGGCAGGACCATGGGGCTAAAGGGCCGAGCCAGGGTGTGTCCACCAAGGCTGCCCCCACACACCTCAGCAGGGCTCCCAGCTTTGCACTCCACAGAGGGTGGTCAGAGCCATGCACCTGGGGAGACCCAAATGCAGCAGGAACCCGAGCCAGCACCTTCACATAGGCCACTGCTCTAACGCATGTGTCACATGGCAGCAGGATGGCAACGTGGGGGGACAGCTCTCCAGGGTGGGTGGGTACATGGAAACTCTCAGTACCATCTGTGTAATTTCTTCTATAAATTCAGAACTGTTCTAAAATTAAAATTTTATTTTAAAGCGGGTAAGGGAAGGGACAGCAGCCCCCAGGTTTTTGGAGGCAACAGGTCCAGGGGACTGCTGGATGACATGGGCCCCTGTTGTGCACCAATGCCCTTGGGGACCCCCAAGAGACCCCAGGGCCACATGCCCTGCCTGAGTCACCTCCATCCACAAGGCAGACAATGCCCCCAGTACAGGTCTTGGGGGACCTGATGGGCACACACTGATCCTCACAGCCCTCATAAGGACCCGGATTCAACTGCCCAAAACTCATCCCAAACAGTCCAGGCTGTCCCCAACTGGCTGGTCCCCCCACCAGGGCCATCTGGGCTTCACTGAGACATCCACTTGGGTTACCCAGGACCCAAGGCCCAGAGTCTGGCCTTTTGCATATGGTGGAAGGTGGTGGGCGGGTGCTAAGCACAACAAGCCTACTACCTGGGGGGCTGAGCCCTGTGGGGCACGGGGCACCTGAGGGATGAGGGCATCATGGAGAGCAGGCAGAGGGTATGGGGCCACACAACCCTCCAGAGGACAGGTGCTGCTGAAGGCATGGGAGATGGTGACCACAGGAGCCCAGGAGTCCAGGAGCTCCACAGCACCCCACCCCGGCACTTGTAACCACACCAGGAAAGGCACAGGATGAACACAGTGTGGACCAGCCACCACGACTCATTGCCAGGGATGCTGAGGGAACTCACGCATCCTCCTGTGTCTGTACGCATGTGCGTGGTACACAGACATCCCAGGCGTGACCCAAGAATACCACCTGCTCCCGGGCAGTGAATGGGAGCCCCACACTTATGGCATCAGCAGCCCAACATGATGTGAAGAGTCCCAGCCTTCTAAACATCACATGTGGGCTGGGGATGTGGTTCAAGTGGTAACGCGCTCATCTGGCATGTGCAGGGCGCTGGGTTCAATCCCAGCACCACATAAAAAAAATATTGTGTCCACTGAAAACTGAAAAATAAATATTAAAAAAAAATTCTCTCTCTTCTCTCTAAAAAGAAAAAAAAATCACATGTGCTGCAGGGAAACCAGCCCACACAGAACACAAAGGTCACAGGACCTATCAAGATGCACAATGGAGACCAGCAGCCCACCAAATACAGTGGCAGAGAGGGCACCATGGGCCATAACAGGAGCCTTACACACACACACACACACACACACACACACACACACACACACACACGGTGAGCAGCAGAACACCCCAGCCTATCCAAATCAGCCCAAACCTGCTGGGGAATCAGGGGGCAGGGTTGAATTCCAATCCCTCCAAGTCTTCAAGCTCCTACACTGTCCTCGAGAGCTAGCCATGTCACCATCACCACCCCAGCAGCATGGGTCCAGGACTGACTAGGGGGTCATGTGGAATGGGTCCAGAGGAATGAACCCACAGAACTCAGTCTTGGTTAGACGTTCAGCTTGAAGACTGGCCACCCAAGAGATTTCTGGTTTTGTAAGGAAGAAATGATCAGTCTCTAGATACTACGCTGCATTCCTGAAAGGGACCACGCATGATGTGGACAGCACCCCATGGGTTGCCTGACACCAATGGACAAGAGGGTGACTATAGGGATGCTGGAGACTGCAGGGACCCAGGCCAGACATATCCACACCTCACAGAGCTCACATCTATAACTGCCAGGACCAGCCCAGTGACCGTAAGATACCAAGGGGATGCTGGCAGGCCACACACACAGGTGACAGGGCTGAAATCAAAACCAGCTGGCCATAAACTGCTATTCCCCTCCTGTCCTGGCCACGTAGGGCTGGGAGCCAGACCTCCCTACAAAGCAGAGGACTGGGCCTTGGCCCCCTGCCCGGCACTACCCAAGCCAAGTCCTGTCTCCCACCCCTAGCTAGGGGATGGATACAATAAGCATCTGTAAAAGGTATCACCAGGAGGTGATGATCTTGGTACACACAATCACCAGCTGGAGCACTCTGTGCCAAGGAGCCATGGAGATACCAGGTCACAGTGGGAATGGGCTTGACCTTCACAGGGGTTCCAGCAGCACTCAGTGCTGCCCAACAGGTGCCTCCCAGAACTGCAAGGCATTGGCTCCACATCTCAGACCTTCAGGTGTGCCACACACAAAGCTCAAAGGGCAGGTGACAAACAGCAGAATTGCTATCTGGGGTGAAGGGGGCAGGAGGCCAGGGGTCCCATCTCAGAAAGCTGAGAGCCTGGTGCCCACGTTTGATGAGGTGGTCTCCTGCCATCTGCACTCCTCCAGCAGACTCGCTGACCTTGCGCCAAGTGACAATCTGACAGATTGTCCAAAAAGTGGCAGCACCAACCCCAGAAAAAATAGAAGGGGTCCCAGCCCTGACACTCACCAGGCCCTCAGTCCATGAACTCTAGCCAAACCTCCCAGGACCCAATGCTGACCTCAAGCTAAAGAGAAAGTCCCTGCTTCAGGGGCCAGGCATGACCGTCCCATCTCACAGCAATCAGGAACTGAAGAGCTGCCTCCTATGGCTAAATAGGGCAAGATCACAGGTTGGGCCTTGAGCCATTCCCAGAGGAGGCTGGGCAGCTAGGCAGAGGATGGGGGCACCCAGGGAACCAGATGAAGCCCAGTGCACATCCCCCACCACAAAACCTTACAGAGCACCCCAGAGGTATAGCACATGCTCAAAGATGATTAAACCACAGAAAAGAAAGATGGCTGCAGCGCTGACAAGTCAAGACAAGCTTTGTCCCTTAGAGACAAACCCAGCCGAGACCCACTGCAAGCCTGCAGATGACAGCCAGGACAGGAACCTGAGGTCCCAGCAGGAATCCACAGGCCCTGGTCCATGTCACCCTGGAGAACACAATATCCACAGCAAGGCCATCTCTAACAAACTTCCAGGTCAGAGAAAGGGTGGCCCCCAAATCCAGCTGCCATGCTAAGTAACAACCGCAAGCACAGTTACAGAGCCCAGCGCTACCCCGTGTTGCAGATGGCGTCGCAGACAACTAACTGGGAGGCCACACACACTGGTCAAGGGCGGGCCTGGGCCAGTGCTCTTGCTGGCTGTAGCCACTCCTCTAAGGAGCATGCTGCCGCACCACGACCCCACTCAGGAGCAGTGCGCGGTGAGCAGTGTGCCTGGTCCTGACCATCACCCCACCGCGGATGGGCATCCTTTGCCTTCTTGTTTCTGACGAACACGTGCTCTTTGAGCACAAATGAGGAAGAGACGAGGGACTGGGAAAGTAAACATCCAGCGTATGGGGCCTGCGGGGGAAGGCTGGCCCCCAGTACGACCGATCTCGGGCTCACCTTCCTGACCATGGAGGGCACCCGTTTCCTTTCTAGAAGGCCTCTCTGCGCTACCCAGTGGCGGGGAGCCTCCTCGGCACCGGGCCCGGCCCGGCGGCGCGCACCCGCCAGGGGCAGCCCAGCCTCCGACAGGCCCGGATCTGCGGACGCCGCCCTGCCGCTCCCGCGAGCACTGCGGAGGGGCCCGTGGACAAGAGCTGGGGGCGCCGCGGCATGGGGAGGCTGCACGCCCAGCGGCGGGCCTCGGGATCCGGCGACTTCTGCAGACCAACTCCGGCGAAGCCGCAGGCCCTGCCGCCCCGCAGGTCCAAGCGGGCCTCGCGGCGCCTCCACGACTGGCCCACCTCCGGACTTGCGCCCCCGCTTCCGGAAAAAGGCCGGAGGGACTGCGCGGGGCCGGGACCGCGGGGTGGCGGCGGCCTGTGCGGCCCGCGGGCCCCTTTGTCACCCGCGCCGGCCGCGGCGGGCGGGGACGGCATGCGCACGCGCACTCACACGCAGCAGCCACGCATGCGCACGCCTCTAAGCCCGCCCCGCCGGCGCGCACGCGCACTCGCACACAAAGCCGGCGTCCGCGCGCGCCCGGCCCGCCCCGCCCCCGCCCGCGGCCGGAAATGCGCGCCCGCGGCCTTACCGAGAGGCAGGCCCTTGTTGAGCAAGTGCGAGCTGCCCATTGAAAGGCGCGGACGGCCGCGGGCCCTGACGAGTCCGGCGCGCTCAGCCGCAGCGAGCCCCGCGCCTGGGGCGGCCTAGGCGCCGTCCGCTGTTGCGCCCGCCCGCCTGCGCTCGGCCGCCGCCGTGCCGAGCCGCCGCCGCGCCGCGAGCCGCGCTCCGACCGACCGAGCGGGCGGGGACACGCGGCGGCGCGCGGGCGGGCGGGGCCTCGCGTTGGTCTGCTGTTTGCCGGCGAGGCGGCGCGCCGGACCCACTCGGGCGGCTGAGGGGCAGCTACCGACCCCGCGCGCCCGAGCCTCCGCCTCCCCACCCGGCGGTGCCCGGCAGTGTTGGCCCTCCACAGGCCGCGCCCCCTCCCTTCCCCGCATCCCCTGTCCCGGCCATCCTCCTCCCGGGCACCGCGGCCCCTCAGCTGCGCCATGTCCCCCGCCTCCGGCCAAACCCGAATGAGCAACATACAGAACGCCGGGTGGAGCTGCGCCCAGTGCCGGGGCGCTGCAGGTGCGGTGCGGGTGCAGGTGCCGCGGCTGCAGGCGCACGCGGGGGCTCGACCCGGACGGGCTTCGGCCTCAGATAGCCGACTGCTGTTGTTCCCAGAAGTCCGGGACACAGCGGCCGGTTGCTGCCCGTCTTGGGAGAGCGGCCAGTGCACAGGGCAGAAGCCCAGGAACCAGGGCCTCACCCCAGACCAGACGCCGGCTGTTGCAGGGGACTGCCAGGTGACCCTCATAAGTGAAACAAAATCGCAGAAATTGTCAAAACTGCAGGATTCTGTGGTTCATCTAGTTACACATGCGTTTTGAAAATCGTAAGTCATTGAGAAAGGTTGACATCAGTAAAGGAGGACTGGGATTCGGACAGCAGTTTGCAAAACAAATGCTTTGAAAATGCCTACCAAATTATTAAGTCGGAGATATGGGGGAATGAGAGAACAGATGTAAGTGAGCTTTTAGTAAAACTCTTGGTGAACTTTCCTAAACGCAGAAGGAATCAATAAGTTGGAAAAGACTAGAGCAATGAAAGCCCAGACCTCAGATCTGTCTCCAGTTGGATGCAGAGAGCTTAACACCGCCCAGACCTCGGGCCAACCCCTTGAGGGCCCCAGAGTCAGTCCCATCCCTCATTCAGAACCCCTTAGGCCCTCCCATTGCAATGCAGAAGAAGCTTCGCTTATCTCCTAGAGCCCTGCACTGGGACCGCTGCTGTCCTTCCTACTTGACACCAGGTCTTTGCAGGTGATGTTTGCTACTCCCTTGCTCTTCCTGTGGACAGTGCTTTACCTCTGTCGCTGGAGTGAGAGTGCCTCCCTCTTCAGCCCTGGCCCCCAGGAGTCTGCTCCCCACTCCTGTGTATTGAGGTGGGAAGCAGCTTCATAGAGATGTAGAAGGGAGGTACCTTCTCAATGCCTGTCCTGTGACTGCCTCTGGGTCGGGGACTGGTATCCCTTGAGCTACCCTCACCCCCTGCACTCTCTTTTGGCCCAAGCTTTGCTCATTGTCTAAAGACCTAAGTGACCATCAAGGGACTGCTGGCCAGCAAGAGGGCAAGGACACTTGTCCCTGCTCCAGCTGTCTCCATGCCCAGCTGGAACTGACACTTAGGGAAGGGCCATCCATCCTAACTGCCCTGCTCAGCTGTCATCTCCTGGCAAAACTGTCCCCATACTAGGGTTTTGCCACCTGGGAGGACAAGGTGAGAGGACCCCCCCACCCCGCCCTGCCCTTTTCAACAAGCAATATGTGAGTGCCAAGGAGCGTCCAGGTATCACAGTTCTGCCTTCCACCTAAGCAAATGGGGTTTGCTAATGGCAGAGGACTCCAATGCCCACAAAAGAAGGCTAGAATGTGTCTTTCCTTTTAGGAGGAGCAAAGACCCTCCCTGCCTGGTCACCAAAGGCCCTGCCTCTGCCAAGGAGTTAAGAATATTTCTGATGCCAGATGGTGATATTTTGCTTATGTGTATGATCCTCTGTCTTTACTTTAAATACTCTGAAATGTTGTTCAGATAATTCCATAATTTAAAAAAAAAATTAGTTGTATATGAACACAATATCAGTTTATTTTGTTTTGTTTATTTTTGTGTGGTACTGATGACCAGTGCCTCACATGTGCTTGCACTCTACCACTGAGCTACAGCCGCAGCCCTAATTAATTCCACAATTTATAAAACAATAGTGTGAAAATGGAATAATGCTTGAGAGTCCTACCGCTGGCACTCACCTATAATACTAGTAGCTTGGGAACTGAGGCAGGAGGATCACAACTTCAAGGCCAGTCTGGGCAATTCAGTGACACCCTGTCTTCTATTAAGAAATTTTTTAAATGCCAGAGATTTGGCTCAGTGGTTAAGTGCCCCTTGATTCAACCCCTAGTACTAAAAAAAAAGAAAGAAAAGAAATCCTATTCACGGTCACACACCCTTTCTCCCCGTCTCGGAGCTCAGTGGTTCCTGAGGGGGCTCACTCCTGGCTTCCGGGGCAATGACAGTGAGTTGGATCACTCCCTGTACACCTTCTCTCCTCGTCCTCTCTCTCACCTGCCCTCACCAGACACAGGTGCCCCAGAATCTGCTGAGTGCTCTGGGGCTGCTGCCAGGAGGAAGTTCTGCAGATGCCAGGAGAGCTGCGGAATGTGGGCCCAGCCAGTGAGGTGCCAAGGAACATGTGGGACCTGATGGGGAGGGTAACCCTCCAGCTGCCTCAGGGAAGAACATTCCAGAAAACTGAACAGGAAATTCAAAGCCCAGACAAGTTGCAGAGGAGAAAAGGCCACAGCTAGAGGCTAATGACCACTGGACTTACAGGGTCAGAGGCTGCAAGAAGCGTGGTCATTGGGTGCAGAGGGTGGGTCGCTGTTAGGCCTTCTTGCCAGCGGCATGTGGCAAATGGGTGTGGACAGGTGCTGTGGCAGATGGCCAGCAGCAGCTGGAAAGGCCAGCCACAGGCAACAGAAGGCAGGGCCCAGAGACTGGCCGCTGGGCTGAGGAGGACAACAGTGCCAGGGCGTCCCTTACCAGCCTCTACAGTTGCAGCTGGGCTGTGACCGGTGGGATAAGCTGTGGATTTCTCAGGAGAGACTCCATGGCTCTGACGTGGACCTTATGAGTTGGAGCATGTGGGCGGCCATGTGTGCAGTCAACTTCATGCAGGGCACTAGGCCATGGGCTCCCCAGAGCCGGCAGCCCCAGCCCAAAAGCCAAAGTCTCTCTCTAGGATTCATTTTGTTTCAAAATGCAGCTGGAGTGGCGTTCCAAGGCATTACTCAGGCCCAGCTGAGAATGAGCGCGACAGAGTGGGCCGGAGACGCGTCTCCTGACATCACCGCGGCCCCTGCAGGCCTTGGTAGTGCTTTTGTCATGGCTCCAGCTTGGCCCTGGCCATACCCCTGCTGCCAGTTCTTCCCTGTTCCTGAGGCTGCCTTGCTGTGCTGTGGTTGTGTCCACTGCACTCTATCTGCTGCCCAGTGTGGTGGCTAAAGCAGCAAGACCTGCCCTCTGAAGAGGGCCTGGCCTCTGCACGCACAGCCTTGGCCTGTCTCCTCTCCCCGCGCCCTCCAGGCCTTCCCACCTGCCCAAGTTACTGTCATCAGCCCCCTGGAGTTGAGGTGTGTGTCTCAGATCCTGAGGAGCCTGCAGTCCTGTCTCCTTGTCAAGTGGGCAGGCTGATTTTTTTTTGGGGGGGTGGGGGAGGGACAGTCTACAAAGAACCATTAGCGCTTTGGATGAGTGAATGCTACTTCACGCGATCCAATGCCAACGGACTTTAATTCAACTTAATTATTTGTGAGAATCCCCTTTAGAAGAAAATATCACAAGTTCTTTGACATGAAACAGGAACCAGGATATGACTGGTGTCCACTGGGTCCTCTTGCTGTTGACCCTTACTGGCCCCGCACAGTCCTGACTCCTGGCTCCAACAGTGAAGGCAGCCTTAGGTCTCCAGGGCCACTGGCATGCAGCCAGAGGTCTGAACCACACCAGTGCTTCAGAGTCCAGTGTCAAGATGCTGAGAAGGGAAGGTACACGTGAACTGGTCAGTCTGCCATGTGGATGCAAACGGAAAGCGGCGGGATGATGCCTGACCACAGGGTAGGCTGGGAGCAAAAGCAGGTGAAGACCTGGATACTTTTTAACATTTACAACTTTTATTTATTTAAACTGACAAATAGAAATAGTATATATTTAGCATGTGTAACATGTGGCTTGAAAATATGCACACAGTGTGAACTGGCTAAATCCAACTAGTTCGGGTACCTGCCTCGTTTCTCGGTGAGAGCTCTTGAAATCAGCTCTCTTGGCAATTTTCAAGAATACAATACATTGTATTCAGGTGTTGTGGCATAGGTTTTTGAACTTATTCCTCCTAATTGAAATTTTGTATCTTTTGGCTGATGTGTCCCCCTACCCCGGCCCCAGTCCCTGGTTACTACCTTACCACTCCACTTCTCTGGGATCGAGATTGTTGCAGTCCACACATACGCCAGGGCACATGGCACTTGTCATCCTGTGTCTGCGCGTTTCATACCCTGCTATGGCCCTGAAACTCTCTTGGAGTTTGCTTTCCTCCTGAGGCACAGAGGGTGGGAACAACCTGACCCTGGCGCTTGGGGGTGGGGACCCGTGAGAGGAGGTTAAAATCAGATGAGACCATCAGGGTGGAGCCCCCATGGCCTTGTGAGAAGGGGGAGGGGCCAGGAGACGTACACCCACTCCATGAATCCCATGTGGCACCTGAGCCACCACGGACTCTGTCAGCAAGAAGCCATCACCACTAGAACAGTGAGCCAAAATTAGCCTCTTTTCTTTATGACCTACCTAGTCTGTGGCATTGTGTTACTAGCAGCAAGAGCAGACCAAGACGTATAACATAGTGCCCTCAAGGTTCATCCTTATTATTGCAAATGACAAGATCTCCATGTTTTTAAGGCTGAATAGTACTCTGTTATGTGAATGTACCACATTTTCCACCTAAAAATACTTTAAGTACAAATACTGAGAACATCCACCCATCTTACATTCCTTCTATAAGCCACAGGATGGGAAGAGGAGGACGTCTCCTCATAGGTGATTGCCAACTGAGTGCTGCATTCAGGGAATCTGAGGAGGACTGCGGGTGGACAGTACTCTGGACACAGCAGCTCTGTCTGGTCACTTGACACATCCAGGCCCAGCTTCCTGGGTGAGGAATGAGGCAGAAGACCTACACAGACCCACAGTGATCCAGAAGTGTTCTTGGTTAGTCCATGCTGTGTGATAGAGTGTCACCAGCCAGGGCATTTTTGAGACTCAGAGCTCTGGAGGCAGGAAGTCCAAGATCCAGGTACTGGCTTCTGGTGAGGACAGGTGCCCTGTTCTCCCACAGGGCCCAGGGTGGGAGACGGCCTGTAGTGGGATCAAGGGCCTGGATGCACTGTCCTACAGCACACCCATCCTGAGGCATTCCCCAGGCAGAGCCTGTGCAGCCAGCCCCCTTGCAGGCCCATCTGTCCCTGCCATGAAATCTGCTCTGTCAGATTTCACCATGCCCTTGGAGGGGCAGACATTCTGACTCGGGGGTTAGTGGAGCCTACTCTGCAGATGGCCTAGGAGGTAAAGGAAAGTAGATGTCCACTTCAGTGTACCCGTGATGGCCACACGATGGCCACCATGACAGACCTGCAGGAACAGGAGGAGACCACAAACTTTCAGCGTGGAGCTGAGCACATGGGCCTCTGACAAGACTAGAGAGCACGGGACCAGGCCACGCAGGAGCACCCAGGACAGCAACCCTGAGACAGGGCTTCAGAATCCACATTCACCTGGAGAGGTGAGCTGGCCTGCGTGGCGTGAGGCAGGCACAGGAGCGAGGCCCCTGAGAAGAGGCCGAGGGAGCCTGCCCTTCTTGTAGTTCATGGCCAGGCTCACTGGACTTCAGATAGAGACTTCTCAGGGTCTTAGGGTCCAGGCCCCACCACCCCTGCAGCAGGTGAGTCACAGGCCCAGGCCAGTGACAGAAGCAACATGGCAGGGACAGAAGTGCTGATTCCTAGCAGTGAGGCCCCTGGGGACGGGGTAATTCTCTTCAAATACAAAACACAAAAAAGGAGCCACAGGGTTTGTCGATGAGTGAGCAGCAGGACTGGCCTCCCCCGCCAAAACCTTCAGGGAGGCACTGGACCACAGAGGCCCTTGGGTAAGGCTGGGCGGTGGCCCAGTGGTGGAGCACCAGCTAGTGTGCGAGGCCTGAGTCCAGTCCCAAGCACAGCACATCAGAGCTCATTGAGCATCTTAGCATTCTAGAAAATGAACAGGAGCACAAAGTGAGATTCCAGGGGAAGACGGCCGGTGGTGAACTGCGCAGTGGAGAGGCCCACGTGGAGGACGCCCCTCCTGTGCACTGCTGCACAAGCTGGCCTTCAGGCGAGACCACAGCCCTGGCTGCACTCTGGCCTGTGAGACCCTGTTCTCCATCCACAGGGAGTAAGCTGAAGGGTGTGCTGAACACATTTGAGGGAGAAGACCAAGTTTGGAAAGTACCTGCCACCCTGACGCACAAAAACGTGGCATGATATTGGCGAGTCCTGTTTCTCCAGACACAGGTAAGGGCATGGGGTCTGGGGAGACCCAGGCCCTGAGCACAGAGGACACCATGGCTGAGCTGCCAAGACTGGATTCATAGGCTTAGGACAGGGGGTCGGGGTGTGAGCCCCACAGGAGTCCAGGCTGCTTGTCCAGGACAGGCGAGGGAGAATGGAGGATCCTATCTGCTGGTCAATACCACCCATCCCCAGGACACAGAGGAGGCTCACAGCATGTGACGAATCCCCTTCTGGTCTCAAGGTGACTCTGAATTTCATTATGCGTATAGAAAGTTAAATGCTTTTGCTGGAATAAAAGGAGCCCCCAGGTGAGTGAGGTGCTGCAAGGGAGAGCTGCTGCTCGGCCACACCCGGTGGCTCCGGCTCTTTGGCTGGGCTGGTCTTCACACAGTAGCTGTCTGATCTGTGGCTCAGCACAGCACCAGGAAGTGTCAGGAGTAGCCAAGGCACTGGGCACAGGCCTTCCTGGTCAGCTGCAGAGAGCCAGCACCAACCCCACTGTCCGTCACCGTCAGGAACATGGCACAGACACTGACCCATTGGGTCTGAGCCTGTCACTGCCCTAGGCAGTTTTCACATAGACTGGCTCTTTTAAAACTAGACTCAAAACAGGGAGGTGTTACGGTAGGAAGAACAGAAACAGGAAGCCTCCCTGAAGTCGCCTTCACATAGAGGTCTTTTTCTGGAGACCTCACAGCCAGTCTGTGTCAAGCTCTGGGCTTGGACCTAGAGGTCAGGGCTCGGAGCTCCACCACGTGGCCCGCTTCTTGCAGATTCCCTATCTGCTCTGGACTCCAGGCCCTGGCAGCAGGTGCTCTCAGATATCGGCCACACCTAGGTGGTGACATGGGCCTCCTAGGTGATGTGGGCCTCTGAGGGGCAAATATGAAGAGGAGACCAGGGTTGAGAGATGTTCTGTGTCCCTGGGATTGCCTGGTGGGAAGGGGAGTGTGCAAGCAGGGACAGCCACATGGGCAAAGCTGGTGTGGAAGCAGATGGCCCAGAGCGGGGCTGGAGGGGGGCCTTCCAGGGGACCCCAGCAAGGGAGCGCTCAGCCATCTCACAGGCTGGTGGCACAGAGCCTGGGGGAGGAAGGGTGGAGTCCAGGTACAGCAGTCCTGGAGAAGAATGGCTTTGCACTTGTGTAGACAGGATGCAATCCCAGGATAAAACACCACAGTGTCAGAGGTTGATCCCCAGCACAGGGGAGTAAGGACTAGGAGGTGCTGCTCGAGGAGGGACAAGGGTGAGCATATGCAGTGGGGGCAGATCCTGTCCCAAAATAAAAAATAGAAAGGTCTGGGATGTGACTCAGGGTGTAAGCACCCCTGGGTTCCACCCCAGTGCCAGGGGCTGTTGAGAGCACAGGTCTACTTTTGGGCTCTGCCACATGAGCACCGTGTCCTTTCCTCCACCAACACCAGTCCCATTTCCTTAAGCTGTGTGTGCTGAGTCTCAAAGAGGAACATACCAAGTCCACCCATTTTATTCCTTTTCAAATCTTCTCTCACTGTCCTGGTTCCTTTGCATTTCCATGCAAATTTTAGAATAACTTTGTCCGTGCTTATAAAATAAAACTTGCTGAAATTTTGATAGGAGTTATGTTAAACCAGCAAATTATCTGGGGAGACTTGAGCCTCCCAATCCATGAACATGATATGTCTCTCCATTTATTTAGATCTTTGTTTTTTCACCAGTGCTTTGAATATTTCATCATACAAGTCTTATACATGGTTCATGTCTAATATTTTAATGATGATAAATGGTTACATTTTTATTTCAGTTTCTGAATGTTCATTGCTAGATTATAGGAATACAATTGATTTTTATATGTTTATCTTGTATCCTGCAATCTTGCTGAACTCAATTATCCAGTGTTTTGTTTTTATGTGTGTAGGTTACTGGTAAATTTCTACACAGATAATCATGCTATCTGCATGATTAGTTTTACTTTTCCCTTTCCAATTGTATGCCTCCCCCACACCTTCCTTGTCTTATTGCACTGGCTAGATTTTCAACATTGTGTTGAATGAAAGTGGTGATAGAAGACATCCTCTCTCTCTCTTTTTTTTTTTTTTTTTTTTTTTTAGTTGTCAATTGTGGGGACAAGCACATGGAGTACAGCATACATGGCATACGTTAAGGGTGTCTGAGTGGCAAACTGCTCCCCCATGCTACACATGTGAGCGGCACAGCCCTGAGCATGAGGTCGTGCGTGGCAGTCCCTGGACTTGCTCCACAGCCCGGGCCTCAATTGGTCGCTGCAAGGACAGTTGGCCAGAAATTGTATTGGTGGCTTCCTGTAATCAGCTTAGCTACTGCCTGAGTGTGTATACAAGGTAACTGCACAGTAAAATCAGACCGTCTTCCTGCTTGGCCCCCGGAGGTCTTGATTAGCGACTCCGCAGCCATACTCTCCTCTACCCTGTTCGGTGGACCCCCTGGATGGACAAGAGAGCCCAGGAGCCAATGAACCTTTACTTTATTTGTTTATATGTGGTGCTGAGAATCGAACCCAGTGCCTCATACATGCCAGGCGAGAGTTCACCAAACCCCAGCCCACTTTCCTTGTTCTTGATTTCTGCAGAGAATCATTCCGCTTTCATCATTAAGTATGATGTAAGTGCTAGGATTCATGTAGAGGTTCTCTATCAGATTGCATTCATGCCTTTTTTTTTTTTTAGAGTTTTTATCATGAGCAAGTGTTGAATTTTGTCAATTTTTTTTGCATTAACTGATGAATTCTTGTGATTTTTCTCTTTTAGCCTATTGATATTGATTAATTTTCAATACTGAACCAGCCTTGATCCTTGGAATAACTCCACTTAGTCGTGGGGTATAATTCTTTTTATAATTTGCTGAATGCTATTTGTCAAAGTTTTGTTAGATTTTCGGTGTCTCTATAATGAGGAATAGTAGTCTATAAGTTTATTTTCTTTATATTATCTTCTTCAGATTGAATATAAATATGGTACTAGGTTCATAAAACAAGTTGGGAAACATTATCTTTTTCCTTCTTCTGTAAAATATTGTGTAGAATTTGTGTTAATGCTGCCTTAAATGTTTAAAAGAATCTAGGCCTGGATTTCCTTTTTGGGAACTTTGACATCAAATCCTAGTTCTTTAATGGTTACAGGTTACAGGACACCTAGTTAACTTATCTATTTCCTATGCAGGGTAGTTGGTGCTTTCCAAGAAGTTAGTCCATTTCACCAAGGGCATCAAATGTGTATGTACAGAGTGTTTTGTTATTATTACTGGTACTGGAGAGTGGACCCAGGAATACTGTACCACGGAGCTACTTCCCCAACCCTTTTCATTTTTTTTTTTTTTTAATTTTAAGACAGGGTCTCACTAAGTGGCCCAGGCTGGCCTTGAACTTGGGATCCTCCTGCCTCAGCCTCCTGAGTGGGATCACAGGGGTGGCCACCACACTGGCTCACTTATTACCAATTTCTTAATCTCTGTAGAGTCTGTACTTTTATTCCTCCTAAATCGATCATTTGTGTCTTCTGTGTTTCTTTATCAGTTCTTCTAGATGTTCATCAATTTATCGATTGCCATTCCATTGATCTTCTCTATTTGTTTTGTTTTTCAATGCTGTTTATTCTGTTCTCGGTTCCCCCTTCCCTCTTCATGCTCTGAGTATATGCCTTGCTCTTCGTTGTCTACTTTCTTAAGGTGAAATTTTCAGTTACTGACTTGAGAGTTTTGCCCTTTTTTACTTTTCATGATTGAAGGTCTTCTCGTAACCTTTGTATTTTTCAGTTTGCATCGTGGTTGCTGAACACAGGCCATATGGCTCCAATCCTTTTAAATTTGCTCCACTTTCTATAGCCCAGGATATGGCTGTCTTGCTGAGTGTCTCTGTAGATGCTGGAACACCGGGTGTGCTGTGCATGGCTGATGGTGTTGTGGAGTGTCTTCTGTGTCCTGCTGGCTCCTCATACCGCTGTTGGGTCACTTGTTGAGAAGCCATGTTGAAGTAGACACTATATTGTATATTTGTTTTCATTTGATCAGTTTTTTGCTTCCCTTTTCCCCCCACACTGGAGACTGAACCCAGGGTCCTTTACCATTGAGCTACATCCCCTGCTCTTTTTATTTTGAGACAAGGTCTCACTAAGTTGCCCAGGCTGGCCTTGAACTTGCCACCTTCCTTTCTCAGCCTCCTGAGTCACTGGGTTTACAGGCCTGGCCACCACACTGGGCTTGCCTCCTGTATTTCACAGTTTTGTTGAGTGCATTTTTAGGATTCTTACCTTCTTGGGTGAACTATTCCTTCATCATTATGTAGTGTCCCTCTCCATCTTTAGTGATTTCCTTTGCTTCAAAGAATGATTTATCTGGATTAGTATAGCCACCCCTGCTTCCTTTCTTTTTTTCTTTCTTTTTTTTTTTTTTTGTTACTGGGGATTGAACTCAGGGGCACTCAACCACTGAGCCACACCCCCACTCCTATTTTGTATTTTATTTAGAGACAGGGTCTCACTGAGTTGCTTAGTGCCTGGCCATTGCTGAGGCTGGCTTTGAACTCATGATCCTCCTGTCTCAGCCCCCGCTCCCCGCCCCCTGAGCCACAGGGATTATAGGTGTGCACCACCATTCCCAGCTCCGACCCTTTATTCTAAACCTGACTATATATGCATTTTTTTGGTAAGACTATAGCTGACTTAGATCATGTCATCCATGCTGCCCACCTGTAACTTAGTTTATCATTTACATCTAATGTAATCATAAGTATTTTTTAGAGCTTAAGTGGATGTACTATTTTTGATTTTTTGCTTGCTTTCTCTGTTTTCTGTTTCCCTGGTCCCTATGGTAACCTAAACATTTTTTAGAATTTAATTTTGATTTATTATTTATTTATTTATTTATTTTTTTTTTTAAAGAGAGAGAGAGAGAGAGAGAGAGAATTTTTTTTAATATTTATTTTTTAGTTCTCGACGGACACAACATCTTTGTTGGTATGTGGTGCTGAGGATCGGACCCGGGCCGCACGCATGCCAGGCGAGCGCGCTACCCCTTAAGCCACATCCCCAGCCCCATCATTTATTTTTTAAAAGGTTCTTTTGTGGTGCTGGGGATTGAACCCAAGTTCTTGCCCCTGCTAGGTGCTCGTCGTACACCTGTTAAGTGTTACATCATAGAGTGAAACTCCTCACAGCACACACATGTGTGAGGGCATTTGTGTGCAGCTGGAGAGACACGTAGAAGCAGCACCTCCCGGGCTGCACCCACCAGCTCCTGTTCCTCTGAGATGTTCTTACACCTTGTTGTCTTAACCCTCAAACACGATTGAGAAAGATGAAGAGGAGAGTGGGCTGTATTATCCACATTTTACTATTTCGGTTCTATTTCCTTGGGGATTTTTTCTCTCCCATCAGGAGTTTCTTAGTCCTTCTCTGAGGACCCTGCTGGTGAAGAATCTGGAAGGGAATCCTTGGTTTGCTGTCGCAGCATGGTGTCTCAACTTTCTTTCCGCTCTTGAGAGACATTGGACAGGGCTGTAGCTCCAGGTGCTTTCCTTCTGTCACATGAGGACCTGCTGGGCTGCTCTGGGTCATGGTCTTCTGAGGGTCCAGCATAACTTCCCCCCGACCTACCTTTGGCTTTTGGTAGTTGGTGGCTGTGGTTGTTCCAGTCTGCTGAAGCTGCCATTCAAGACACCATGGACTTCACGGTCCCTCAGAGTCCTGGGGGTAGGAAGCCGAGACGGAGGTGCTGGTGTGCCCGGTGGGGTGAGGGCCCCTCCTGCCCACTGACCCACGCGTGGGGGAAGTCTGCTGCGGGAGCTGTGTTGCTGCTGCCTTGGGGGCTCACCTCACCGTCTCACCCAAGCCCAGGCACCCAGAAAGGCTCCACCAAGGCTCCCTCCCACGGGGGCCAGGGATTCAACAAAGGGACTTTGGGGTCAAAATTTCATTCCTGTCTCATGTCTTTGGATTTCTTTGGCCTTTCCCATTTGGCTTTGTTTGGTTCTTGAACATGTAAGTTGGAGTGGGCCACCAGCCTCGGGGGTCACCTGCCACTGGTTCCTCAGCGCTCCTTCATTTCCCAGGTTCCGCTTTGCTAAGGTTCACTGCCCCCTGAGGTCCTTTTTGCAGCGGGTCTCTCCCTTGTTCCTTGGTGACCGTTGCCTTGTTGGGGTGTTGGGTTGGCTTTCCTGTTCCTTTGTCTTCCCCGTCCTCCATTCACTGAGTTCTTAGAATTTTTGCCACCATGTTTTCTCATTTACTCCTCTATACCTTCAGTCTCTTTGCTGAGATGTTCCTGTTTGTGAAGGCTTGTTGCAGCATTTTCCTGACATCTACTCTCAGTTCTACATCTTTTTTTTTTTTTTTTGTAGTTGTAGATGGACAGAATGCCTTTATTTTATTTGTTATTTATATGCGGTGCTGAGGATTGAACCCAGTGCCTCATGCCTGTTAGGCAAGCGCTCCACCACTGAGCCCCAGCCCCAGCCCCACATCAGAGCATCTTGGTGTTGGGTCTTTTTACTGTCTGTCTTGTTCTGGTTCTTAGCGTGACATGGGTTGCTCAACTACATCCTGGGTAGTTTAAGCATCCTGCTATGGGTTTCTGGCCCTCGAAACTTTTGTGCCTCAGCTGGTGAGTCTGGAGAAGTGTGCTGCCCAGTCATGCCCAGGATGGAGGGGGCAGCTTCCTCTGAGTTGAACACAGAGCTGACGGGCAGACGGTTCAGAAACTGCAGGTGAGTGGCATTTGGAGCCCTGCGGGATGGTCACAGCCTGTTGCTGGCCCCGAGGATGAAGGGGACTCTGTGGAGGTTGAAGCCATGGTCTTGACTCATCTCAAGAAAAACCTGAGGAGCTCAATGTGTGCAGGTGCAAGCTGGTCCTGCTGAAGGGGTGCAGCAACATTGGCCTCATAGGAAGCTAAGTCAGGTGGCTTTGTCTCCCAAGCACATGGGTTTGTGCTCAGCCTTGGTGTGGTTCTCCAGGAGCCCCCACCTACCCCCGCGACCCCAGGTGGCAGGGCCAGTGCTAGGGCAGGGCATTATTCCAGGGGACTGGCACAGTGCACTGAAGGGAGATCAGACACGCTCCCTTCCCTGCGCACACCCCGACTTGGTGTTGGCAATGACCTCTGCCCTGTTCCCACCACCTGGTCCCTCTCCCTCCCCCTGCAGTGTCCAGGAGCAGCTCTATGGTCCTCAGCATCCACAGAGACACTCCTTGGGGGACTGGAAGCCCAGCCAGTAGCTCCAGGGACTCTCCCTGGGAACACTCCCTCCAGGCAATTGCAGGGACCTGGCTCAGGCTCTCCAGCCTTCAGCTCCATGTGGCCTCCTTGCTTGGTCAGTTGAGGGTGGCCTTTCCAGTGGCCTGGAGAACCCTGAGTGATGTGAACTCTAAGCAAGTTGTGCTGTCCATGTCACCGGTTAACATCCACCCTCCCCCACCCCTTAGCCTGGATCAACCTTCCAAGCCCAGTCCGTCCACCCCTGAAGCCCTCCCTGTGGTTGATGGTGATTGACCCCACAGAGAGGGTGCTCTGACCACTCAAGGCTCATGACAACATTATTTGTTTATTTTTTTAGGGGAAGGGTATCGGGGATTGAACTCAGGGGCACTCAACCCCTAAGCCATATCCCCAGACCTTTATATTTTATATCTTACTTAGAGACAGGGTCTCAACTGAGTTGCTTAGCACCTTGTTTTTGCTGAGACTGGCTTTGAACTTGTGGTCCTCTTGCCTCAGCCTCCTGAGCCTCTGGGATTATAGGCAGAAGCCTCTGCACCTAGCATGACAACGTGTTTAACAAACTATCTTGCCAAAGAATAACCTAGGCCCCTTCACGCATGGGGGTGGGTTTCCCCAAATGAAAGCAATGGCCTGAGATATGGCCTCACAATTAGGGTGTTTCCCCCCAACAAAGATCTCCCCAGTTGGAAACATTAAAGTGTTCATGCTGCATTCCCCAGGGTTGGCCACAGGTCTAACAGTGACCAAGTGGACAGGAAGAGAGGTAGCTCCCTCTAGTTACCCCAGGATCACACGATGGAATCTCTGGAATGTTCCATCTCCAGGTGTCCTGAGGACACAGACAGAGGATCTCCAATGTCCACGAACATGGGATGACTTTGGACTTTTCAGACAGCCTTTCCTTGCTTTAGCAATCTGTTGGTTTTCAGCATATGAGGCTTTCACTTCCTCCCTTAGATTCCTTTAGATTCTATTATAAGGGAAATTGTTTTCTTAATTTCCTGATGGATTTCTCAATGCTGGTCTGGAGACCCAGGATGTTTGTGTCTTGATCTGGACTCTCCACGAGCCCCAGGGGCTTCCCTGGGTTCTAGTGGACCCTACCAGCTGCCCATAGGGACAGTGTGGCTTCTTCCTTTCCCACTCGCTGCGCTGTTTCTTCTTGTCTGTGGCTGGGGAGGACTGGGTGTGTCAGCATCTCTCGGTCTCTGCTGCTGTCCCTCTGCCGTCCCTAGCTCTGAGAGGTGAGTGAGGCTGTCCCCTCCGGTGCTATTCTCCAGGGACAGCCGTCAGCAGTGCTGCTTCCACCTTGTCTCAAAGGCCTTGCTGCAGGTTTCCTTTCCACCCGTCGCCGCTTTTCCCGGTGATTTCTTCTTTGACCCACTGGTGGTTTAAGGAAATTGCTTAATTCCACAATATTGTAAAATTTTCATTTTCCTTTTTCCTTCTTTTATTGATTCCTAACTTTATCTTGTTTGTTAAGACCAGAGAAGATTCCTTGTAAAATATCTACCTTTTTCATTGCACCGTGAACCCCAGGGCTCTCTACACTGAGCCGCACTCTGGGCCTCTTTGGTCTTCTGCCTGACACAGGGTCTTCTAAGTTGCCCAGGCTGGCCTTGAGCTTGCAGCCCTCCTGCCTCTGAGCTGCTGGGTCAGAGGTGTGCCCCTGTGCCTGGCTGGCGTCTGCCTGTCCTCAGCTGTCCTGCGCTGGGGCCTTGCATGTCCGCGTTCTGTCCTGGAGGACATCCCGGGCCCCTGACCGTGCTGCTGGTGGGTGTCTTCTGTGTCTGTCAGTCCTCTGTCTGACGCTCTGTCCTTTGAGAGTGGGGTACTGAATCTTCCGAGGGTCAGTCCTAGGTGCCTTGGTGTTCATCGAACCTTTCCCACAGGGAAGCTTCTCTCCTATAGAGTGTCCCCTGCTCGGTGCGGACCTGCCTTCTCCTGTCCCCTCCGTCCCTCTCTGGTGGACAGCTTGCGGTGGGGACGTGTTCTTGCTCCTCCTGCTCCCCTCTGGCTTAGTTTACAGAGTGCAGACGGGGAGGGCCCCTCTCCCTCGCTGTGGCCCTCGAGGTGCCTCACGGCCATTCCATCCTCCTCTGTATTGCTGCCTTCCCTCACGGAGTCCCCTCCTCCTTTCCCACTGTGCATCAGCACAGCCCCGCCTCAGCCTGTGATTGCCGTGGGGATGCGCTACACCTCACATGGGATTGGAACTCACACCAGGTTAACTGCAGCAGCCTGAGAACTGCTCCTACTTTCTGTAGTTCACGACAAATTGCATCATTTTACATTTCCCCCATATCCAAGATTAATGGTTGCTCTTACACGTCTCGTTTTAGACCCTGCAGACAATAAGAAAAGTGGAGTCGCAGACCAAGAATGGAGGAGCCCGAGCTTTTCTTACTACTCATGTATGTACCTTTGTTGAAATCTTTACTCCTTCACTGGCTGTGAGCCACTCTCCAGCACCCTCTAGTTTCCTCCTGAAAGACTCCCTTTGGCATAGTTCAAAGAGATAGAGTTGGACTACTCCGATTTTCAGCTTTGAAATTTACGACAAAATTATAAGAGTAATTAAAACAGCATGATACTGATATCAAGACAGGCATACAGACCAGGAGGAAAGAATAAAGGACTCAGAAATAAACCTTCATGGGCCAGGTGTGGTGGCCACACCTTCATCCCAGCTGTTCAGGAGGCTGAGGCAGGAGGATTGCAAGTTTGAGGCCAGCCTCAGCAACTTAGTAAGGCCATGTCTCAAAAAATAAAATGTGCTGGGGATGTGGCCCAGTGGTAGAGTGCCCTGGGTTCAAAGCCCAGAACCACCAAAGAAGGAGGAGCAGCAGAAGGAGGAGGGGGATAAAGACCCTCGTGCATGGTCAGCATATACTTGACAAGAGTGCCAAGGCCATTCAACAGAGAAAGGACAGTTTTCCACCAGTGCTGGGAGACTGGACGGCCTTGAAACAGAGAAAACGAGCCCCTATCTCCCACCACGCGTGACTCAGCGTGAGCCACAGACCTGACTGACCAGGGACACGACGAGACGCAGGAGAAAAGGAGGAGGGGTCTTCGTGCTGTTGGATTTGGCAACAAGTGCAGTATGGCCCCCAAGGCACAGGCAACCTCACAACAAAAATAGGTCTTAATGTGATTTTCATCAAATCTAGAACTTTCTTCCAAGAAAGGGCACTATCAGGAAAGAGAAGCCGGGCACAATGGCCCACGCCTGTGATCCCAGCGGCTCAGGAGGCAGGAGGACCGCAGTTCGAAGCCAGCCTCAGCAAAAGCAAGGTGATAAGCAATAGGTGAGATCCTGTCTGCAAATAAAATACAAAACAGGGCTGGGGGTGTGGCTCAGTGGTGGAGTGCCCCCGAGTTCAATCCCCAGACCTCCCCCCCAAAAGAGAAAGTGAAAAGGCTACAAAATAGGAAAAGAGGTTTGCAAATTATCTGAAAAAGGGTTAATATTCAGAATATATAAAGAGCTTCTACAATCCACAGATTGGGCAGAGAACTCGGGTACACATTTCTTCACCGAAGACCTACAGGTGGCCAGCAAGAAGACGTGCTTCTGCTGTGCTACGCAGGGGCGGTTCCAGACACCGGGCCTCCTTCTTGATTCCTATTCTAAATTAAAGGGAAACTGTCACAATGCCTGGAGCCCTAGATGTCCTGCAAATGTAGGAGGAGGGTGTCCTCGAGTTCCTCCCAGCCAGAGCCTGCTTAGCTGGCATGGCCCTGGTTTCCAAATGGAATGGTGTGTCTGCAAAAGGAAAGGCAGCGGCATCGGTGTCATGAGCCTGAAGAGGCCCCGGGAGGAGTCAGGCCAGGACTGCCACTGAACCCCTGCTGACGTCAGGTTATGGCCTCCAGGACACTACCCAGTGGGCAGCAATGGAGTTTGGCCACTCCTGTTGCTGGCGGACTCCCTCCTGGAGCCTTCACCAGCCAGATCTGGACTGTCTTTCCGCAGCCATGACTCTGGAAGGTTCCCATCAGGACTGACCATTAGCCACTCCCACAGGCCTCTCATGCCAACATGCCTGCCGCTGCTCCACCACCCAGACTCTCCCCTGTGCCCCGTGGACACTGCCACCCCACGAAGCCTGGGGGCTGCCTTTGGCCTGATGTGCTGGAGGCTGGCCCCAGAAGTCGTGCACACAAGTGGCACCATTTCTCGTGGACACCTGTGGAGGTGGCTACTACTTCTATGAGACCCTGAAGAGGCTGAAAAGGAAGAGCAGGTTGCTTCTCAGGAGGCTGTGCCCCTCCCCCGAGGAGGCTGTGCCCCAGGAGGTCCCAGGTGCCCCCTGAGTCCCTTAACGGAGGAGCCTGTGTGCAGGAGGGTCCCAAGTGCGTGGGCTGCTCTAGCAGCTCACCGCTGCCACCTGAGGCTGCAGACTGGCCAGGGGTACAGGTGCTCCCTGTGCCCCTTCAGAAGTCCCCTGCTGAAGACTCGGTGACCTTCTGGTGGGCTTGAGCTGTTCTTCTCATACACTTAAACAGAATGGAAGTGAGGTCACGGAAGGTAAGTTCCTGTCCCACCAAAAGGAAAAGAGAAGAAAGAAGACGTGCAGACAGCAGCAGGAAAGAGGCCCTCGGCCTGGCCGTCTCTGTGTCCCCCCTCAGCCCACTTTCTGCCTCCCAGGATTCACCTCCTGGGGGATCTTGTTGATGTGGAAGGGTACATGTGTAGCCTGTGTCTGCCTGACCCTAGCACGTGTGCTCGAGGTTTGTGCATGATGTGACTTTCATTCATCACAGGGACAGACTGAGCTGGCCCGTCCCTCATGGGTGGGTGGACACGTCTGCCCCTGTTGGCTGTTGTAAGTGGTGCTGCACGGCTCATGTAAAACCTGTCTGGACAGCTGTCAGCTCCCCGGCAAGTCCCTGCCGCGGAATGCACATGCACCGGCATAGCAGGAGTTTCCAACTCTGCTGCCCATCAGTCACACCCGTGTTTCCTGTGCCTTGGACGGTGGCCCCACTCATGCACAGAAAGGACACCTGGCTGTGCTGACTGGCCTGTGCTGACGTTGTCCCAGAGCACATCTTCATGGCCTGACTTCTTCAGAGAGACGTCTACTCAAGTCCTTTGTCCATTTCTTCCCTTTTCCTTGTGGGGGGACGGCACCCAGCGGTGCTCCACCACTGAGCTGCACCCCAGCCCTTTTTATCTTGAGACAGGGTCTTACTAAGTGGCCCAGGCTGGCCTTGACCTTGTGACCCTCCTGCCTCAGCCTCCCCGGGCTAGGATTACAGGTGTGGCCACTGCGCCTGGCTTGGCCGGGTCTGAGTGGGGCTGTGGGACTCCTTCTGTGTCCCTTTGCAGATGCTTGATTTGTAAGTGTCCCCCCATTCTTGCCTTTCACCCACTTGACCATGACCTCTGATGAACAGGGTTTTTAATTTGGGTGAAGTCTGGTGTTTTTATTTTCATTTTGTTGCTTGTGCTTTTGGTGCTGAGGCCGACTTGCGCCTCCGTGTCTGAGGAGCACCTTCGTGGCCGCTGTGTGGCGGGGCTTCAGGCTGCCCTCCTCTGCCTTCTCTGCTCCTCTCGCATGGCCACACTGCGCTTCTCCAGGTCCTGCCAGCGCCTCCCTCGCTCTCCTGTCCACCCCCACGTGCTCCCGGCACCTCAGCAGAGCATGAATGGGGTGCTGCCTGCTGATGCCGGCTCTCAAGCTAGGGCTCCGCTGAAGCTCTGCCCCTGTGCGTGTGTCACCAGGATCCCAGCAGAGCCCCTCGGCCCTGCTCTGCCTGTAGCATCACATGGCCCCAACCTACACAGAGCTGGCAGCCACCACAGGAGAGTGAATGGGGCCAACATGATGATCACAGAAGCAACAGCTGAAGCCGTCCCCAGTTTAATCCAAGGCCCCATGTGACCTGAGCAGGTCCCGTCCCACGGGCTCCTGGATGTTCTATGGCACACAAGGCCCCACTGCTCACAAGCAGAGAGCCCAGGGGCCCTGGAGTGTGTGGAGCACGTCCAGGTGGGGCGTCGAGGACTGAGAGAGCCACGCCACCTCAGAGGCCACGCCTGCACGTGGACCAGGCCAGCTACCCGCCTAGAAGCTGGGTGGTGGGGGCCCTGACGGGGCAGGCGAGAGACCCTCAGGAGGCCCTCCCACCTCTGCTGATTTCATGGTCAGCAAACTCTGTGGCCAAAATGACAGTGGCCCACGGGGGAAGGAGAAGGCAGTGCCTGCTTTGCAGATCCTTCCCTCCCGGGTGAGGGGGAGGAGCACTGGGATCTTGGGTCTCGGGTCTCCTGCCAGCCACAGCCTCTTCACACCTCACCCCTGTGTGCCAGCTGGAGCCCACTTCCTCTGCCGAGCTCCATTAAGGAAACCTCCGGGCCGCGGCTGCTGTCTGAGGCTGTCCTGTCCCACGGTGCTCTTGGGAAGTCACAGGGCATCAGCTCCTGCACTCAACTGCACAAGTGCACCCCCAGAAACAGCGTAGACTTCCCGTGTCCCCTGGATCCAGAGGGCGTCTGCAGCCTGTTCTGGCAGCATGGAGGTGGCCTAGGTGGACCTAGGTGGAGGCCAGGCTGGCCTGTCCCCTTCGTGGAGCCCCACCCAGGGCACAGGGGCCCACGTCACAGGCCTAGATATTCAGGTGGTCGTTGAGCTGACAGGCCCCCGGGTGTGTCCCAGCCTTCCACCTTGACAAACGCCTGCCCCAGGGGCTGCAGAGGCCAGGTGAGGTGGAGAATTCTGGAGCCCCTTGGCGTTGTGAGCAGAGCATGGCGGCCCAGAGAGCCCCCCCTCGCCCGGCCTGCATGGCTCCTGGCTGTTCAGGTGGACACTCCTGTCCAAGCAGCCCACGTGGGCCTCCTGTCTACAATGTGGAGCCCAGGCCGCTGGAAGACCCACACTCCACAGAGAAGGGGTCTGGAGGTGGTTTGGCCAACTCAACTCTTTCCGTAGTTTCTATAAAGGTCCTGAACTGTTGCTAGTACCCTAGGAAAGGTTGAAATTCTCTGAACTTAAGTGAGTAAAATAAACAGCAAAAACCTGTCAGAGCCCAAAGGAGTTCAGCGTGAAGGCATCACCACTGTTCAGGACGCAAGTCTTGAAATGTGGAAAATCCAGAATGAATACTCTTTCTTAGAAAGCAAAAGAGACACTCCACTGTGGGTGACAATGTGCTTCACTGTGACGGCAAGAGCACAAGGCGTCAGAGCACCAACAGGTGAGAACCCTGGCCTTCACACACCTTGCCTTGCTGTCTCCTCTTCCATTGAAACCAGTCTTCAGAGAGGATGGCTATCTCCTCGGGGACATGGACACCGCAAAGGGACATCCTGCCCATCCTGAGAACCAGGGGACATGCCACAGCATCACAGTCTGTTTTTTCTAACTGCATCAAAGAGCTGAGCATATGGAGAACCTCGGATCAACTAGAGGCATGAGAGTTTTCCTGGAGAGAAGGACCGTGGCTGCCTCTCTGGGGTAGAGGTCTGAGGAGGAATGTGTGCTGGGAGAAGCTGGCTGGACTTGGTACCTGTGGACTGGAGTGCTGAGCATCCCCTCCACCCAGGGCAGGTCTGCAGGGAGTGTGGGGGGGGGCCTGGGGGAAGCCCCCCACATGCGTGGCGTCGGCTGAGCACATGCCATGGTCGTGAGTCTGGGACAGAACAGAGGGCAGACAGATGTCCTGAGTCACAGAAAACCAAGCGTGGAAAGCAACCAGTGATATGTGGTGCAAGGCAGAGAGGCACCCCCAGCTCGGGAGGCCAGGCGATGAGGCCCTGAGGCCTGAGCATTTCACCAGCATTCAGAGTTAAGTTTCCTCAGGAGGCGAAGCTCCGATTCATCTTCCAAAATATTTACACTCATGGTCATGGTGAACTGGATTTCACTGAAAGCACAACAGAGCTCAGACCCAGCTCAACTGCAAATAAATCAACTTATCCCTCACTCAGTGTCCTTACCAAAGAAGAAGCCTGTCCTTTATTTGATAAAGATAAGTATCAATCACTTCTGTGTCAACAAGTCTTTATTCATGATGAGCAGCATAAAACAAAAAATTACAAGACACACACAAAAAGCAAGAAAATGGTCCATGGGAGAAGGAAAAAGGTGCTGACAGAAGTGGATCTGGAGATGTGAGCCCGTGGCCCAAAGAGACCCAACCAGGACTGGTGTGATAGCGAACGTGGCAGAAACGTGGGTGACATGCACAAGCAGGTGGGAAACTTAAGCAGCTGAGTGGGAACTTAAAAAAAGTGCCAAATGGAAATTCTAAAAATGAAAATGTGATGTCAGGAATGGAGAATTAACTAGCTGAGCTTCACTCCAGAGGAAAGAGCTAGTAACCTTGACAGGAAACCAGAATCACCCAAACTGAGGCCCAATCAGGGAAAGGAGTTTTGAAAAAGAGATCTGGGACCCGTGGGATGTGGCCAAGTGGACTAGTGAGTGTGTGGCTTGACACAGAGGGGCCAGAGTCTGAAACAGTGTGTGCGGAGATGACGGTCTGGAACTTTTCAAACTTGATGAACAAGGGAAGCTCCGGGAGCCCCGAGCGGGAAAGCACAAAGAAGACCTCCCCTCGGCACACCAGCCGCACTGCTGAGGGCGGAGGTGGAAAAGTGAGGGACGAGAACACATTTCACCAGAAGACACAGCGGCCAGAGGTCCGCGAACCGCCCTGCAGGCAGAGTGAATGACAGGCAGAGCGGCTCTGCCATCCAGCCAAAGCGAAGGAGCAAGATGGGTGCTGCTGAGGGGCTCCTTCCAGCAGGCCAGCACCAACAGAGGGTGGAAGGGGGGGCCCTGAAGCTGAGTAAGGTGAGGTGAGGTGTGGGCCAGGAGAGAGGGAGAGAGCCATCTGGACAGAGCCTTCTCTGAGACCATTGACAGCTGAAAGCAAAAGTGGTGACATCATCTGGTTTAACAGAAGCCAAACAGAGCACACAGGAGCTCACAGAGGGCGTGCTCAGTGTGCCTCCATTTGACCCCGCTCTGCTTTGAGAGGCAGCTGCTGTCAGCTGAACACAGCTGCGTGGATCACAGGTGTCTCCCGCCATCTCCTGAGCAACACCTAGAGATCAGCAGAGGGTCCAGCTCCACAGTCACCAGAAGAGATGGGATGCAGCAGCTAAGTCCTGCTTCTCCTGTCCTCGGGCCCCATTTGACTTCTCTTAGAAAGGCCTGCTGCTTCCCACTCTGAAGTTGTGCCCATCTTTGCAGAGGGACACCTCAGAGCCTTGATGTTTTGATGTCATTGTGGTGCATCTTAGAGTCTTCATTTCCAATGGCTGCTGCTGACCCAGGACCCATGTTTCCTCCCAAAGACACTGACCAGGTTATTGCACGCAGCCCGACAACAGCTTCAGATCACGGCTGTTTTCGCTTGGATCTGGAGTGCCCCCGAAAGACTTGCATGCTTCCAGAGATGGGCTCTTGGGAAGGGACTGGATCACAAGGGCGATGACCTTCAGAGTGGATCAATCCACGGATGGACCGTGATGTGGGGTGCTGAGGGGATGGAGACTGCAGGGGGTGGTGTGATATGGAGGAAGGGGCCACTGGGCGTGTGTGCTGGGAGGTATATCTTGTCCTCTGCCCCTTCCTCCCTTTCCGTCTCTCTATGCTTGGGGCCTGCCAGAGCTGAGCAGCTTTCCTCTGCCGTGACTCCCACCGGGATGTTTCTCCCTGGAGCCAGCCCACCCTCACTGTGGACTGAACCTTCTGAGGCCGTGAGCACGAGAAAGCTCCCTCTTCCAAACTGCTGTTTCAGGTATCTGTCCCTGAGGCAGGAAGCCGAGCACACAGAGCAGCTGGCCAGGAGCCTCTTCCACCAGTTCCTCATGGCCTGCAAAGACTGAGGTCAAGGTCAGCCCAAGGGCTCTGTCCAAGGCTGGAGCCCACGTCCTAGGCTCCATGCAGGTGCTGCACAGCCATTTTTGGGGATGGGGTGTCAGGAGTTGGGGCCCTTCTTACTGCTCACCATGTTCCTGGAATCCCTCTGGTCTGGAGCCCCCTCCATCTGAGTGGGAAAAGAGGAAGGAGGGACGGTGGCCTGGCCGCAGGTCCTGCAGACAGGAGTGGGGTGAGTCCTGGCCTGCAGGACCCCCTCTGCTAGGCAGGAAGAGTGTGCAGTGACCAGAGGCAGCTCCTGAAGGACCCAGCTCTGTCCCCCCAACACACTCGTCATTGAGACCTCACTAAGATGGTGGGGACTGGAATGGGAACCTGCTACACGGCGGAGAAGCCGTCCTGCTCCTGCTCCGTGGCTCTGGCGAAGGCAGGAGAAACACATGCACAGTTAGTTGGCAGGAAGAACCATGTTATTGAGTAAATAAGGTGAAAAATATGAAAAATTTTGCTACCAGACCCACCTTCTATTTTGGCCGAGCAATTAGGAACTGCCCTCCAGCTTTGTAGCACTGGCTTCTGGGGGCCCAGGCTACCCCAAGGAGCTCACTGACCACATCTGTTGTCCTGCAGCCTGTACTGCTCCCCAAAGGGAGGTGTGGACAGGCCTACTGACCCCAGTATACTGCAGGCGCTCCACAGCCTCCTCTCCAGAAGGACGGGGCACTTGCTTAAGAAGTCCAGTTACCATGGGCCACACCTGAAGCAGCAGTGGTCACGGCACTGTTAACAACTGGCAGGTCCACGTACCTTTCTAGTAGATCAAGTCGTCTGTTCTGTAGCTGTGACAAATGACATTGCTGGCATCCCTGGTGATGGATGAAAGGACGTGCCAAATTAATAGAATTGGGATCACAAAGCAGGTGCTTTTATTGAAGAATAATTTTGTGATAACGATGTAATGTGGGAGCCTCCAGCATAAGATCAAATTATGTGCAGAGCAAACTGCAAACTCAGGCTTTCTGCAGCCTGTGTAGGGCTGGGCTGACCTGTTCATGGACCCTCTTCAATCGGCAGCCGTCAGAGTGACAGGCAGCCACAGCAGCGCCTCCCGGAGGCCACACAAGGAGGCCCCTGCAGCAGGAAGCAGTCCCCTAATGTCTGGGTGTAAGGTCTGGTTGTTTTCTTTTTTTTTTTTTTAAATCTTTTTTTTTTCTTCAAGAGAGAGAGGAGAGAGAAAGAGACAGAAAAATTTTAATATTTATTTCTTTTTTTAATTTTTCGGCGGAAACAACATCTTTGGTTGTATGTGGTGCTGAGGATCGAACCCAGGCCGCATGCATGCCAGGTGAGTGCGCTACCGCTTGAGCCACACCCCCAGCCCAGGTCTGGTTGTTTTCATCCTACCCTGGGGAATTATCACACAACAAAATTAACCCCTATTTTGACTTCTTGAAGGCACACGACAGTGGGTTTGACTAACTTCTGTAGTACCCACAGTATAGAAGCTATTTTAGTGTAGAATGTCAGTATTTGTGCTCTTACGTATGATGTTTGTTGGCTGGTTTGTTTTGGCTATCCACAGCCAAACAGGGATTCATTGCTCTTCCGAACATTTTAAAACAAATCTGAGTGCTGGTCATTCCTCCACCTGCAGATCTGCCCCCTCCCGTCCCAGGTCCCAGTTCTGCTTGGGATCTGCCCTGTGGCCCACTCCCAGCAGATCAGTGGGAGGGCTGTGGAGTAGGTCTGTGCCTCACTGTGCTGGCCCACTGCCCCTTCCCACCCAGGCTGCTCACAACTTGGGCACACCCTGGCCTGGCCTCTGCAAACAGCTCTTCCTGCTGCAGAGTGGCCCTGGATTCCTGCCGCAGCCCTTCCCTGTGTGGGGAGGGTGCGCCCACCAGTGTCTTGCAGGGGTGAGGCCCCCATGCTGTGGCATGCAGCCAGCCTCTGAGGACCTCTCAGGACTGCAGAGCAGTACCCAGGAGCCTGGTGGCCAGCCACACCTCCCACCTTCCCTTCACTGCACCCTCCGTCACTACCTGGGGAAGTGGCCAGAAGAGGAAGCGCTGTCACCCAGGACCCCTCACGCTCACCTTCAGTCTCCAAGCTCCTCCTGGGAGTCTCTGGGCCTGGGGAGGACGAAGAGAGCAGAAGGTAATCCAGCGCCTGAGTCTGGCTGAAAGGAAGGTGGGCTGCTGGAAGACCTCACAGGCCCCGCCTGAGCGGAGGGTCGGCTGGCGTCTTGGGCCTGACGCCCTCTCTGCCCACTGGCCCCCACTGGCCCTCCAGTCCAGCTGCAGGGCAAAGCTCATGAGTAGCCAGGCAGGACCCCAAGCACAGGAGGAAGGCCCCTCTCCCACCACCTGCGCTGCTCTTCTTAAGGAAGTCACACTCCCGGGCCTGCTGTGACGGCTCAGTACCCAGCCGGTGGCTGGAATCGCGACTCATTCCTTCCGCCAGAGTGGGGGGCTGAGGCCCAGGGGTCCCCAGTGTCTGTGCCATGGCCGCCTCAGGACTGAGGGCTCTAGGGCCATGACCTCTCACTCTGGTCCCCCCTTCCCCATCTCCCTGGGCCTCCTCCCTGCAGGTCCCAGGGCTGGGGCCTCCAGGGCCGTGACCTCTTCCCTGTGTCTCAGGTCCTTTTCTCTCAGAAGGACACCTGTCATCCAGGTTAGCTGCTGCCCGCTGTGTGGACACTTCACCTCCAGATTCACAACTTGATTACAAATGCAGAGACCCTGGTAAGGTCTAACAAGATGGTGGTCACAGGCGGGCAGGGGACACCTTCTGCCCCTGTGGCGCACAGCAGGCAGGTGGCTTGATCTCGCTGTTGGTGATTAGCTTGGAAGGCTCGTGCCTGTCTAGGCAGCTCTGCCAGGTGTATTTCCCCTGAGCTCTGACTACCTCTCCCCGTGGGACACACTGTCCCTTTGTGGCTGCCTGTGGCCACACCTGAGTTCACTGTCCTGGGTCTCCACACACTTACGGGCCTTTCTGTAGAAGGAATCTTAAAAAGCTGGTTCTCTGGGGCAAAAGACATAAATGTCTAACTCTTCACAGTTGCTGATACTTAAGCCAGGAAGGCGGCCTGGGCCTGCGGTCCCAGCTGCTCCAGAGGCTGAGGTGGGGATCGCTTGACCTAGCAGTTCCAGGCCAACCTGGGCAGTACAGGGACCCTGTCTCAAAAAACAAACAAAAAACCTGAGGCAGGTGGTTTTCTTGCCTTCCTTCCTTCCTTCCTTCCTTCCTTCCTTCCTTCCTTTTTTTTTTTTTTTTTTTGGTGAGAACAGGAGGAAACATTCAATCTGGGTGTAATCCCAGTCAGTGGCTCAGGAGGCTGAGGCAGAGGGATCGCACTTTGAGGGCAGCCAGATCAACTTTGGAGACTCTGTTACAAGACAAGACATAAAAGGGGCTGGGGTGTGGCTCAGTGGTAAAGCAGCCCTGCCTTCAACAGCCTGCACCCGGCTGGGTGCCCGGCACTGTCTGCTAGGAGGATTCCACTCCCAGCCATACCCCAGGAGAGACAGGAGACCTGATCTCAGGACCCTGCACAAGAACCCTCTGCGGTGGGCCAACTCTGCCCGATGGCAGGCAACCTGGCTGGCGCCACACAGGATGAATGAAGGACAGTGGGCAGCAGGGGGCACACCATGGGAGGAAGACTCCCACCTCACACAGGTGGATGCCATCTCCTGATGGGAACACTCAAGTGTCCTCGTCCCCCCGCCCCACTTCCCACCTCACAGCTCCCTGTGTTCTGCTGTGGTGCAAGGTACTGCATGGAACATTCCAGAAATAAGCAATGTATAAGTTTTAAGTGTGTGTGTGTGGTGCTGGGGATTGAACCCAGGGGTGCTCTCTCGTTTTTATTTTGAGACAGGGTCTCTCTAAGTTGCTGAGCCTGGCCTTGAACTTTCTTTCCTCTTGTCTCAGGAGTGTGCCATCAAACCTGGCTTAAATATCTTCTGTGACGGTATGTGGTCACAGTTGTTCTTTTTATCATTAGTTGTTGCTAATCTCTCGCTGTGACTAATTTGCAGCCTGAGGCACCCCTGGGGGCCTGGGACCATATTCCCAAGGGTAAGGGGGATGACTGAAGGCAAAGCTTAAGAGCAGACAAACCAACCTGTGCAGAGAAACAGCCACAGTGTCCCTGGGGAGAGACAGACTGCCAGGGTCCCAGACTGCCCCCTGGCTGATGTGGTACGGTGTGTCTACCAGAACCCATCACGGGAAGGTGTGTCTGCCACACCAGGTGACCGGCCCTTCCAGGCTGGTCTGCACTTATGTCACTCCGTGTGTTCTGAGATGGGCCACGGCACAATGACACCCAGCTCACAGCATGGCTTTGAATACGGGAAGTAACAGATGCTGTGTCGCTCTGGGGGCTGAGAACTGGCTGAGGACGACTCTGGGACACAGGGGAGTGATGTGCCCCTGTTCCCTGGCTGCCCCCTGGCAGTTTGCACCAGTTAGGCCCTGGTCTGCTCCTGGGCTCTGCAGAAGGTATTCCATTTCTGCTGTTTCCTCCAGTTTTGGACACATTGCCACCGGGATGTCGCTACACTAGTCTCCTCTTGGGACATTCTGTTGTGACTTCGTGTGTTGGTGACTACCTGTGGCTGTAAGTGTCCTCCTAATTATCAGTTGGCTCCATGGCTGAGAGTCAGGAAAGCAGTAGATTAATTCTACCAACTTGACCCCAAATAGTAAGGGTCTCAGTGACCGTGTGGAGACCTCAGGCCAGATGGCCGGGCTGTTGCCTTGCCATTGCATCTCCTCCCCACAGCTGGCCCTGGTACTGCTGCAGCCCTCCACCTCCAGGTGGCAACCCTCCTGCAGGCCACCTGTGTGCGTGTGAGCACCAGGTTTCCTTAGCAGGTGCAGGGGCACACAAGACCAGTTGCACTTCGTCAGAGCTCTTCTTGGTTGGAGCCCTGTCTGGGCTGTACCTGTGCTGGAGATACTGTCCACCTGAGATAGGCCTTTCTGGACCCAAGACCCTAACTTTGTCCTACACCCCAGCCTTTTAATTTCAGGGCTCATGCCACCTTCTAGAAGGAACTTCTTACAATTGCTGCAGTAGGAACAAGCTCAGACCCCAGCACCTACCCCTGGTGGAGCCCACTAGGACCCTGGAGGCTGCCCATCTCCTGGCAATCCTAGGCAGGGCCTCTGGGCCTCCTCCCTCCGGGCAGCTGGGAAGCCGTTTCCTCGGAAACATTTATAAGCAGATGTTGTGAAAATACCAATTATGTGGTTTGGTTGGATTCAATCTCTATCTAATCGTAGAAACTAATTATAGGTTACTACTACTAAATAATTTCAAGGAAAAAAATCAAATCATGTTATTTTCTTGCCAATAAACCACTCAACTATGTGTAATCTTATCATTTGATGTGAAGTACAGGTTTTATTCAAGATTAAGTTTCACACACAATTGAGCCACCTCTTACGAGATGAGCAGGTCAACATACCACAGGGCAATTTCAGTCCACCAGGTCCAGCTGGGTGGGTGAGAGGAGGTGGCCCCTCCTGCCGTGCCGATCAGAGCCATCAGGGCAGACCCTGAGGACATCAGCCAGGACACCTGGTATAACCAGTAGGAAAGTGCCTGCGTTGTTCTCCAGTGTCTACTCAGGAACCATGTGGAACCAGCTTCTCAAGAAGGCACATGCACAGACTCCAGCTTGCATGGAAATGACATCATTATCACTGTTATTGCTACTAGGGAACTGACTGCTGACCTCATACATGCCAGGCAAGCATTCTACCATTGAGCTACATTCCCAGCCCTTTTAAAATTTTTGTTTTGAGACAGTCTCGCTAAGTTACCCAGGCTGGCCTCGAACTTGTGATCCTCTTGCCTCCTAAGTCACTGGAATTGCAGGAGAGGGGCCACCCTGCCTGGCTGTTTGATGACCTTTTGATGTCTCAAGCCCAGAGCCCCCTGAACAGAGTGTGATAACACCCAAGAAACGAAGCGTGTGACCCGTGAAGAGGTGCAGTGCCCTCCACACCAGCAGCAGGGGTTCTTGCCATTCAGTAAGCAAGCAGCCCCTGCTCTTCTGTCTGACAACTCCTCTGATGTCGTAGATCTGGAAGCAGATCTGGGCTTATAATACCTGCCCTCCTGTGGTCGGCCTCATAATAAAGCTCCTTCCTTTTGTAAAACCAGGAGACGTGGTGCTGGCTTTTATGCGTGAGTCATTGCTGGGGTGCCTCTGAGTGCTGGATGCCTGTGAGACCAAAGCAGGGCCTGCTGGTGTGCCCCCAGAGCTGGCTGTGAGATCTCTGGTGGAGACACAGGAGTCAAGGGGAGGTTCCCCAGACAGGCTTCCTGGGAGACACTCAGTGGAGGAGAGGGGGCTTCTGGGGGCCTGTGTGCCCCCAAACCCCTCCCCTGGTATGGTGGGTTAGTTGAGCCACCCACCCACACTGGGCCATTCATACTTTGGATGGATCCTAAGGTTTCAGAAGTTAGAACTAAAGAGACAGAGACCCTGGCAGTGAAGGGTACTGGAGTATGATGAACAACATATTTGATCCTGGGCTGGGAGTGTGATTCACGGGTGGAGCATCTGCCTAGCAATAGCAAGGTCCTAGGTTCAATCTCTAGCACAAAAACAAAATACATACATATGTTTGTATATATTTTAAAACTTGTTCTTTATCTCTGGTTTTTGGCACTGAGTTCCTGAAACATGTGGAATCTCCAGAGGGTCAAGAGTAGCTTTGTTATTCATCATGAGTCCCTTTCCCATTGCACCTGAGTTTATGCCAATGAGGCCACTTGGGTGGGCCTTGGACAGTTGAGGATGGGTGGCCATGGAAAGACCCTGCAAATTGATGGGTGAGAACTCGTACCCTACCCACCCCACCTGCAGGGAGAAGAGCAGGAGCAGAAGTGGAGATATATCTATCTATCTATCTATCTATCTATCTATATATATATATATATATGGGTTGAATCTTTATTTTTGTTTATTTTTATTTTTATGTGGTGCTGAGAATCGAACCCAGTGCCTCACACATGCTAGGCAAGTGCTCTACCATTGAGCCACACCCCTAGCCCCTAGACACTGTTTTTTTTTAAAAATTAATTATGTATTTGTTGTCGATGGACCTTTATTTTTATTTATATGTGGTGCTGAAGATCGAACCTAGTGCCTCACACATTCAAGGCAAGTGCTCTACCACTGAGCCCCAGCCCCAGCCCACATAGACATTCTTGAGGGATGAGATTTGAAGGCATCGAGGTGCATTGAGGAACTGGGTGGGGGGCATCCTTTCTTGTATGGATGCTGGGGGCTGAGCTGGGCCCTGTGGGCTCAAACCTAGCATCTACCACTGGGATGCTGGTGCCAAGCACTGTTCTTCCTGCCAGGGTCCTTGGCACTGTCGGAATGTGGGTACTCTCCCCAGCTCCCAGTCTGAGCTTCTAGAAATCACCGTACCCAGAATGCAACACACCCAAAGCACTGCAAATCCTGGCAACAGCAGGCACACCAGGTCAGAGTAGGAAGCCTCTGAGGCCTCTGTGGGCAGTTCTGTTGCACAGGTGCTGCCCTCCCCAGGAACAAAGGGCACCAGGCTCTTGGCTCTTATCTGGGGAATGATCCCTGGGGCCACAATGAAGACAATCACTTATAACTGCTTAAGGCATGAACTTGGTTCTCTCAAAGAATGTAGGAGGCCTGTGGCCACAGAGACACAGGTCCCTCAACGTCTTGGGGTGACTGCTCCTGTAGGGCCCTCCAGCCAAGGCCACCAGGTTCTAAGACACACACCTAGTCTATATCCACATACTTGTGTTCCCAGCATGCTCCTCTGTGCAAACTGGCCAAGCTCCCGGGTGGGGGGGGGAGTGTTGGGGCATGATCCATCACTAGAGTAAGGAACATGAAACACACAACTTCTTACTGTCAGGTAAGTGGCGGTGACTTAGGAAAAAGCAGCCTTCGAGCCAAAGAAACATCAATCAGGCGCCTGCAGAAATCCCTGTCAATCAGTGGGATCTCCTGACTAATGCCTGTCAATCAGCAGGACCCTCTGGCCAATCCCGGAGTTCAGCTAGCTCCCTGACCAACTCCAACTGGACAAGGGACTCTAAAAACACTTTTACAGTCCCCAGCCCTTCCCTTCCTGCCTAAGCCCCATAAAATTCCAGTCTAGTCAAGCTCCCACATGATTTCTCCTCAGACCCTTCTCCTGTCCACTCTGATTGAGTTCTGCCTGGGAGTGATATCTCAAATAAAGCCTCGTTTGTCGGCCTTTTTAAAATCTGCCTCTTTTGGTCACTGCCCGCCTTGCCTGATCTCACACTTACCAAATCATAAACCTCCAAGTACAACAAAACTCCTCTAGACTGAATGATCCAACCAGATTGTGAGAGGTCCATAACTTCTCCAACACTCAAACCTTTCCCTTAGTGTCCCTGAATATTCCTACTACAGTGGTGCCAGGGCATGATTACTCTGCCGTGGAAATGAAATTGTGTGTCCTTTTCTTTTGGTCAGTCTTGAATCCCTGGAGTAATGGAAGCAAAAGTCTCTAAGGAGCAGTGGCCATCAAATACTGCCACACTGCTGAGCATGTCCATGACCACAGGAGAGAACCAGACATAGTGGCAACATAAACCTGGAGGGTGCAGTTCCACCTGTGAGAAGTCTAAGAAAACTCAGAAGGGAGAGATCAGAATGCTGGCTACCCTGAGGGACATGAACTTAGGAGGGGCAGGGAGCTTTGGGGACCATCCTAGGTCTTGACCAGCATGCCCATAGGTAGAGGCACATTCCTGGGCAAACATTCATTGAGCTGCACAGTCCAGGTGTTTAAGCCATGCCGGAGTGCCCAAAGCCCTCCTGTCCTGGAGTCGGGGCCATAAGCTGTGGACGAAGGCGCTATCCTCGGCCTCCATCCCCAGGATAAAACGGAAAACAGCTCTAAAGGAAGGGCCCACTGGCCGGAACTCCTGCACATCTCCCCACACAGGCCTTCCTCCCCTGTCCGCGGTGCCTGGGTGCTTTCTTAATGTTGAAAACATTGCTTATAAATGTGTTTTGTGAAACACAAGAGGCTGTTTAATATGGACGTCATTTCCTAAGAGATGAATCTTCATTTTTATTTTAAAAAGGGGGTGAGAAAGGCTGGAGAAACGCGAAAGGTTGAAGGGGAAATGGTAGGACCAAGGTGCCACGAGAGGAAGGCCCAGTGGCTCCGGGCCCTCCTGCTAGGGGGGCTTTGGGCCTGCGAGTTGGTTTTGGATACTGGGCCTTTCTCCGAATCCGGACTCCCGTGGCGGTTAATCCATGAAAATCGGGACATAGGCAAGGAGTCCCCCAGAGCAGGGGAGGCCGCGGGGACCGCCAGCAGGTGTATCCGAGAGGTGACCGCAGGGGGGTGACCACCAGGAGAGTGCAAGTGCCACGCGCGGCAACCACCGGGCCCCACACGCCTCTAGGGACGCGCCCAGCCAGGACACCTCTCTGTGCCGATCCGCCAGGGCCAAGGCGTCTGTGGCCAGGGCTCCGCGGGGAATTCAAGGAGGAAGCCACCCGTCAGACCTGTCGCCGATTGGCTGAGGCTGGAGAAGGCCGACTGTGATTGGTTCGCGCTTTTCTGCGCAGCCAGCAGCGGGGCGACGCGATTGGTGCAGACGTACTGCCCGCCCCGCCCCGCGCCCGTCACTACCCGGCGTGCCTCGCGCCCGCCTCCTCCGCTCGGGCGGCCCAAGATGGCGGTGCAGGAGTCGGCGGCCCAGCTGTCCATGACCCTGAAGGTGCAGGAGTACCCGACCCTCAAGGTGCGCGCTGCTGCGCTGTCCAGCTTACCGCCGCGCCTCCCGCCGGGGTCTCGGGGGGTGCGGGGTACGGGCCAGGCGCGGAGGGCCCGGGGGCGGGGTCCGCGGGGGGCGGCGGGGCCGGGCTGGGCTGGGCTCTAGGATGAGCGAGGGCCGGGGGCCGGCCCCGGGCGTGGCCGGTGGGGCTGGGGGTGGCCCGGGGGCGGCCCAGGGCCTAGGCTCCGGCGGGTCAGGCTGGCGTCGCTGGGCAGTCTGCGGCGGCAACCGGAAGCCCGGTGGGGCGTGGCGGCCGCCTCCGCGCTAATGGGGCGGGGGCCGGGCCCAGCTGCCCTCGGTCTCCTTTCGGGCCTTGGCCGCCGGGGGCGTGACCTTGGGTGGGCGCGGCGCCGAGTCGCGCTCCGTGGAGCTCCTCGGACCCGGGCTTTGAGACGCTTGACGGACTGCGTCCGGAGGGATTCCCTTCAGGGACCAAGGTCGGACGTTCCTGCGAGAGCCGGCCGCGCTCTGGACCCTGCGTTCCTTTCCTGGGGGATGGTGGCTTCTCTCCGACCAGAGCAGCCGGCGACACCGTCCAGCTCACTGGTGATAGGTGGTGTGGCCGAGTGGCCCCAAGTCGGTTTAGCCGGGCATGGAGAGCATAGGCGCGGAGCTGGCCTGTGCGGTCGAATCCTGCGCCGTGTGCATAGGGGAGCCCTGGTGCTTGACTGGTGCTTCACACGTAAGCCCGGTAGCACCCGTGTCCCTGGCAGTCTGGAAGGCACCTGTTGGCGTTGTCGCAGCTGACGTCTGGCCGCCCTCTGTAGTTGTCCTCAGAGGAAAGCAGAGCTCATTAGCAGGTGAGCAGCCATGTTGCACAGCAGCTTTATATTTCAGTGTTTGTTTGACCAAGGAAGTGAGGGTTGTTGCTGGCCCCACCAATTCTTTGCCAGGACTCAGGTGGTGGGCATTTATACTCTTTTTTTGGTGCCACCGATGGATTTCTATAGGTAAGAGATGAAGACCCCTCGGCTCAGAGTGATCTGTACTGTGGCGCCATCAGAGGGGTCCTTTAACCACTGACCTTTAGCCCTAGGCAGCTTCTGCCACCCCGTTGGCAGACCAGAACTGCCTTGCTTTTGGTTTGGCTGGTGAATGTGGGAACCACCAGGCAGGAAAGTTTGCAGAAACCCTTCCATTACTCATTGAATGCCCTAGGAAGGGAAATGGATGGTTAGGAAAGGGTTCTTCAAGTCCTCTTTTCTGATGATTGCCTGCGTACTTTGCATTCCAAAGCTTTGTGTAGCTCTCTGAAAATGATCATGAGGGTACTCTAGCAGACACAGAAAGATGGTGATATCATTGCAGGCAGGCTTGCAATATTTAAAGAAAACCTTATTTTTTAATAATGATACTAAAGCAGAATTTTTGCACATAGAGATGCTACTTCCCCTAGGAAATAGCTGTCTTGCTCTTCCAGGTCCTTTAGAGGCCATCCACACACTACTTCCTCTGTTCTGTTGACTGCATGTCCCTGTTAATTTTTTTTCCCTTAGGAAGTTTTCAGGAATAATTCTTAGTGAATGATGAGAAGGGTTTAATTGGGAACTAGGAATCATTGATTTAGGAGTTGTTTTTTTTTTTAAATTTTTTTATACTTGTAGATGGACAGCATGCCTTTATTTATATTTTTATGCTGAGGATTGAACCCAGTGCCCCACACATGCTAGCCCAGGAGTGTTAGTTAATAAAGAATTAACAGAAGGCTGAGGGTTCCAGAGTTGCACTGTTGGCGGTTGTGGAAGGTCCACACGCAGGCACAGACTAGAGTCAGAAGGCAGTGAGGGCTGGGTGCCAGCAGGCATGGAAATGAGTGTGCTTTTTCAGTCAAGGGTGCATTCTCTTGCAGGGTCATGGGAACTGGTGGGTACTGGACTGAATTTTCTGGGGAGAGTTTAACTGCTTTCTTGCTGAGTAAGTCTTTAGACATGCAGGTTTGGGAGCCTCAGGCGGATTCAAGTTGTGGACTTAAGATGTCTACCTCCTCAGCCTCAGGGCTGGTGGTGGGCTCCTGGGTACCTGGGTCCTGTTTTTCTTCAGGTGTTGTTGCCAGCATGTCCTAGCCCTGGGCAGGTTCTGTGCTGCGCCTCCATGTCCACCACAGTGGGTGGACCAAGGCAGGCCTTCCCATAGCCCTGTGCAGCCCTGCCTGGCAGGGTGTTTAGTAGCAGCCTTAGCCTCTGGATGCCAGGAGGATCCCCTCAGTGCCTCCAGACATTGCCAGGTATCCCCTGGACAGAGTCACACCTGTGAGCACCTCTGGATCTTGCTTTAGGAACTTGTTCTGTGTTCTTAAGGGGTACAGGGGTATGGGTTGTGAGATACACCCTGTGTTCTAGCTGTGACTAGGACCTTCCCAGAGGCTGTCTGTTGTCAGGTTGTAAGTGATGGTCCTCTGGAGTAAGGAGAAACTGGGATGTATAGTTCATCTTGAACTAGAAGCTCTGGCTCGAAAAGTTTTTGCTGGTTATAAAAATAATTTTTTTCTTCAAATTTTTATGCTATATAGAGATCATTCCATTAATATTTCTTTTTTTCCCTTCAGGTAGTTGAAGTAAACTAGCATTATCTCTGCCTTCTCTGTTACCACCCAGATCAGGTAGGAGTCTGCAGGGCCCAGGGGCAGGGGCCTGGCACTTGTTGCTAGGAGACCTGGCTCTGGAATCTCACTCTGCCTCAAGTCTTGCATGGGCTCAGCTCTGTCCTTTCCTGGAGCCCAGCGAGGGGGTTCCCAGCTCAACTTGCTTGGTGGTGTCATCCTCTCCTCAGAGACACTAGGCTGAGAATCAGAGGTGTTGTTCCCAAACTATTCTCTTGTGGTTTGATTTTTTTACAAGAATATTTAAATTTTCTGCCTTTCCTTTGAGGATAATCATGTTGACCAAGTACTGCCCTGCAGTGTCATAGCCTGGGTTGTATTTGACAGAGTGCCTCAGATTATAACTTCTGGTGCAGTTTTCCAAATGTGTTCTTGGCTAGATTTGGGAGGGTCATGGGTTCTTAAGTGGGAGAAACACTGGTGACTACGGTGTTTGGCTTAGGAGCTGGACCCCGTGTAGGGTTTGGTTCCAGCTCTGTTGCCCTAGACCCTGCTTGGTGTGTGAAGTAGACCTACTTCTTCCCAGGAGGGTTGTTATGCTCAATACCCTTCTCTTACCCTTTACTGGGTGTGCAGTGTGTTAACCCCTTCCTTTTCCAGGCCTGGGCCCTGCCAGTCCTAGAGAACCACCCACTCTTGACTGAAGCAGCTTCATTCTGCCCTTCTGGCTCCTAAACCCACCGTGTGGGGGCACAGCTGAGGCCCCTTTCTCCTGGGAGCTGGGCCACCCTTTGTTTCCTCCCACCGTCATTCTCATGTTTCACGTCATCTGTTGGACATGGGATGGAGCAGACACTGTTCTGTTGGTGCTTCTGTGTTTTCTTCTTCTGGGCTGGTGGACATTGTCCTCCTCTTATCTGTGCCTTTCTGGGGGGATAGGTCCTGCAAGGAGGAGGCAGGCTTGGATTCCCGCTAGCTGCTAGGTTGTATTTATTTATTTATTTTTTAGGTACTATTATTTTAAGCAGAATTCAAGTTAGGAAAAGAAAGACTTTCTAATACCTAGTTTTTAGAATGAACAGACCACTTTAGGACTAAAACAAAGCTCATAGCAGCCAAGGGGCTCGAAAACTGGGTGTAACAGCCCAGCCAGTGGCCTCAAAGCTGGGTGCGGCTCAGCTGCAGGCATTGATGCCCTTGTACCTTCACCTGTGCTCTTTGTTAACCTTTCTGGTTGGGCACTGTGAGGAGCTTGGAGTGTCTGGAGGAGACAGGCAGGGTCCCCCTCCCTTGCACTCTACACTGCAGCATACAGAGGGCATTGAGCAGGTGAGCACAGATCACAGTCGTTAGGTGCTGTGAAGACACTGTGGAGTCAGGGTGACTGATGGGCAAGGCTGTGCTGAAGTTTTGGCAGCCTTGCCCCCGAAAGTACACAGTTGTTCAGGGTGATGTGATTCACTCCTGGGCTGTGGTGCAGAGGTCAGTGAACAGGAAGCAAGCCCCAGGAGGCGAAGTGGCACTGGAAGGGAGTAGAGTCACACAGTTGCATGCAGTGGGTAAAGGTGCCTATCTGCAGAACTGCAGCATGGGATGCCTAGGTGACTTAAGTGCTGTGAAGCTTAGTCTCTGCCCGCAAAGGCTGCTGACTGCTGGGGTGCAAGGTGTTGCAGGGCCAATAGTTTGAGAATCTGAAAAAAAAAAAAACAAAAAATTGTCCACTGTTTTGGTAACTAGGAACTATTCATTCATATGAATAAAGCGAAACACTCAGCAGCACTGAGGGCCTGGCTTTAGCTTCCTGACAGAAGCTCTGGTGCCACCCAGTACCTGCCTCCGCCTCTGGTCCAGTTTCCTTTCTGTGCTTCCCTCCACCCTTGCCTTGTCTCTTTTAAACCTCCTTTCCCTTCACACTCACCCATGCCCCCTCCTGACAGCTGATGACCTCCTTCAGCTGCTGTGGGTCCTCCTGCCTGCTGCCCTTGTTTCCCAGGGTCAGTGTGCAAGTAGCCAGCTGCTTCTCCCTGTCTGCCCGCCCCTCATCTGTCTGTGCTCTCTAGTTCAGGTCTTGCCCCGCACTGATGTTGAGGATGCAGGGTGTGGGGGTTCCTCTGAGTGACCACCCCCAGCTAAACCCTGGCCCTCCCTCCACAAGACTGCATGTCCTTTAACCTTTTCTCTGACTTTTCACTCTTTCATGTCCCCAGATAACTCTGAGAGGTCCCACCTCCCGTAGCTAGCCCCAGAAGGGCATCTGTCTGTAAGGTGGACGAGAGATGCCACGAGCAAGACAGAATGCCAGATCCAGGCCTGGGAACCCCAGACCTGGCTCTTACTGTTCCAGCCTTTCTGCCCCAACTGAGGACAGTGTGGTCTTGCCACTTGTTCTGTGGCTGGTAGGATCCCTTTGTTTTAAGGCAAGGACTCCACCACTGAACTTCACTCCCAGCCCCTGCCCTTTTTGTTTTGTTTTTTAATATTTTCATTGTAGATGGGCATAATACCTTTATTTTATTTATTTTTATGTGGTGCTAAGGAACCCTGTGCCTCACACATGCTAAGCAAGTGCTCCGCCACTGAGCCAGCCCCAGGCCCTGGGGGGTGTTTTTGATTACTCTGCTTCTCTTGTTGGGTCTTGAGATCACCTTGATGTCTGGTCCACAGTGGCTGGTGGGCTGCAGCCTTCACATCTAGCAAGGAATTGTGACGTAAAAGCTGTGCTGCCCACTTGCACCCACTACCTGCATGAAGCCTTCCCAGAAGTCCTGTTGAGCATTTATATTTAAGCCCATTGGCCAGAGGATAGGGTGATCATTTCCAGCTTTAAAGAAACCTAGGAAAAAAAAAATCTATAGCACGTTTGTGGGCTTGTTGCTACTCTAAACAAAATTGGGATTTTGTGGTTCTATCTGATCTCTGTCCCTGTTTTGGTGTCTTTATAGCATTAATCATAATCTGACAGAATTGCCTACCCATTTTTTTTTTTTGGTCAGACCTCTCCTTTAAAATAAATGTCAGCAAGGGCAGGGGCTTTGTGCCTCTTGCATGGAGTCACAGTAAACAGCCATTTGCCAAATTAATTGTCCACTGTCTGGTTGGAAGATTCCTTAATACTTTGAGTCTACTTTTGTTGACTTGCTGCATTCCAGAGTACTGTTTATGGCATGCAGGGTCATCTGGGTGTGGTCAACCCTTTGTGCTTTCTTTTCCACCCTCCTCTAGCTCCTGTGTCTTTTCCATGCAGCCTCAGCCCCTGCCTGCTGTTACCAACAGAATTCCAGCCTAGGGTCAGTACTCCATTCGGCGTCTGTGCTGGCCCCAGCGCTGTAGGCCCATTGCTGAGAAAGCCTCGAATGCTCAGTGCCCGTCTCCATCCAAGGACCATTCTTTTTCCTTCAGCCTGTAATACTTGACCTGCATCTGTGTGCTCTGTGCATGGCTTGGTTCGCCTGTGTATGCTGTCTCACTCCCATGGCTGGGGATGAGTGTGTGTGCCCTGCTCCAGGGCCAGACTTTGTTCACCACACCTACACATTGCAGTCTTCCAGTTAACCAAGACCCATATTCACCCTCTACTTGGGCCCTGCCTTTGGTCTGTAGTGTTGCCTCTCCTCTGCTTTTGACCCCTTGTCCATGACAGTTCTGTGGCTGAGGTCACCAGTGACCCCAGGGTGCTACCCAAGCCCACAGTGGTGTTTGGGGTCTTGACCTTTAAAGTGTCATAGCCACTGACCACTCCTTCTCCTTGAAGGGTATTCCTGTTTGGCTCCCAGGTGCCACTCTTGCCTGGATTCTGCAGATTCACAATTACCCTTCAGCCTTGCTGAGTATTGGTGTGCCCTGGACTCAGCCTTTGGCATTGGTCCTTGCTGTCTTGTTGATCTCATGAGTTTTATTAACTGGAAGGGCCCTCTGTGTACAGTGCTCACTCTGCCCTGGTGCTCCTGCAGCCTAGAAGACCTAGCTCTTCACTTGGATCTCTAGAGTGCTTGGAAGAGTTAAAGCCAAACTTCATCTTTTTTTTTTTTTTTTTTAATATTTATTTTTTAGTTCTCGGCGGACACAATATCTTTGTTTGTATGTGGTGCTGAGGATCGAACCCGGGCCGCACGCATGCCAGGCGAGCGCGCTACCTCTTGAGCCACATCCCCAGCCCCAAACTTCATCTTAACTGCCTCCTCATAGACCAGCCCCATCTTTCTTCCTCTGTAAAGGGCAGCCCCTCAGCCAGAACTTTAGAGCTGGCCTTGACTCCTTTGTTCTCACAGCCGCACCCCACCACCTGCATACCCTCTTTGCTTGACCGGAGAACGTCTGTGGGTCCAACTGCCTCCTGCTTTTTCTCCTGCTGCCGTGTACCTGGACGCCTTCATCTCTGGGGAGGGGTTGAAGTGGTCTCCTGGCTAGTCTCCTGCTCTGCCCTTACCCACTAATCCCTTTCCTCACCTTGCCATCAGATCACAGGCTATGCGGTTCTTCTGCCCTGGAGGCTTCCACCTGGCTTGGGTAAAGGTCAGGGTCATTGGAGTGGCCACTTCAGTCCCTTCATGATGGCCCTTCCTCCACTGCTATTGGGCACTTAGCCACAGTGGCCTCTGTGCTGCTGCTGGACTTGCTGGCCTGCTCTTCCCTCAGATGACCCTAGTGCTTTTTCTTCTGGGCTTCATGCCCCTCTTCAGTGAGCATCTCTATCATTGCTGATACTGGCAGCCTCACTCCGTCTCTCCCTATCTCCTCCTCAGCCAGCATTGCCTTCCAGTTTGCTGTTTTGCCTCTGTATTTCTGGGCACTGGGAATAGAAGCTGTGCTGGAGGACAGAGATAATTTTCAATCAACAAATGAAGTGTTAAATGTTGTTTGGGCAGTTCTGCCAAAGCAGTAAGAATTGACTCAGAAGTCAGCGCAACTGTTAGGAAAGGTCAGCAGGGTAACCGGGCACATGAGAGACACCCACAGCTTAGTCACGGCCAGGGCCCCATGAGTGGCAGTTAGAGCATATGGTGGGGGGGATAACCCATTCACAGTACCTTCCAGTGGGAACAGATGTCCAGGGTAGAGGTTGGCCAGCAGCAATGTCACTGAAGGAGCCTTTAGAAAAGGCTGTACTGACAGGCTGGCATTAGTGGGAAGTACTGAGTTCTGTGTGGAAATGGTGAGGATGCTTGGTACTTGTGCTTGACTTGGTATTTCTTTCTTGTAATAAGGAGGCCAAGAAGAGTGGGGCTCTGCTGACCCAGAACCAGGGATGGGACTGCTGAAAGGATGATCTCAGCATGACCTCCGCAGTGCTTCAGGCTGTATCAAATGTCTCACTTACAGAGCAAGAATAAGCCTTGCTTGTGGGAGGTGCCTGAGCTGTCGCTGGTGGGGCTTGTGGCTTGTTTTGTGTGGGCCACTGAACTGTGTGGGTACCTGTCCTACTGCTTGCCTGTCATGCTGTGGCCATGCTGCATTGTCTGCATGCCCTGTGTGTGTTGCTGCCCATGCACTGCCCTTCCTACAGTGGACCAGTGGTGTAAAAGTGTTCTGCAAGTGACCAATGGGTCGAGGGTGGTATCATGACATGAGCCCACGGGAGCAGCGTGGTGGTGCGATAGTGCCCCTCCTACCTTGCTTCCTTAGCTACATCTCACCACAGCCTTTGGGAGGTTGACCAGAAGCATGTCATTTTTCAAGAAGCCCATTTAGAACAGAGTTTGAGCTGTTTCTGTCCCTGATGATCCTCCCTCAAGGTGTCTACTGTGCTTGGGGCCATCAGTTCATGATAGAGCCACTGTGATTTGCAGTACTCTCTGTACCTCTCCAGACAGAGGGACATGTACCGCCATCCAGGGCAGAAGATGTGATTAGCTTCCTTAGTTGTTGGAGATAAAAAGCCTTGCGCACTTGGGAGATGCTCCTGTATTAGTAGAAGGCAGCCAAATACTTTATGATGGCAAACCGAGATGCCTGTTTTTGTAAGCAACTGCTGTCAGAAAACCTACAGCAAATATTGAAGAAGATTTGAGGAAGTGTCCTAAAGCAGATGATGAAGCGTGGGAGGGTTGCCACAGGGTGGGATGCAAGTACAGATGTTTCCTGAGTCTTAGCTCAGGGTGTTTGCCTGACTGGGTACAAGTATGAAAACAGGAAGGATTACTCTTGTGAATGCCTGACAAGGAAAGATATCCTAAAGGAAATGCAATTTAACATCAGCTCAGCAGGTTGACCTTAGAGGTGGTCATGCCACAGATTACCAAGGAAGAACTGGGTAGATCTGATTTTAAAAAAAGAAAGAAATTTAAATATTTGGCATAGCCAGGCAAGATAGGTCCAGAATTTAAAAGCAAATAACAGATTTTCAAAAAAATCTACCAAATACCAAACTGTGGAGAGCTGATTCTGGTTTATAAGAAAGATTCAAGACCTCCCCTTTCCGTGTGGTGTTGGACAAGGAATACAAACAAAAAATGTACAGGAGGAAAAGTGTTTTAAGTTGAACTACATAAAATCACTACATTCTTAGTTTTTTAAATGGTGACTGAATACTTGTAACAAAGATATTCTTAAAGCTTCCTACAGAGAAAAGCCCAGGGCTAGATGGCTTCACTGGTGAATCCTGTTAAATGCATGAAGAAGAAGAATGATATTTCCTGACTCATCTGTGAGGCCAGTATCACCAGAGAGCCTCAGACCAGCAGTCTTCATTTTGCTACAGGTGTGTGAGCTTTTGTCCAGACTCAGTTCTTTTGCATCCATCTCCATGTCTACTCTTGCCAGGACACAGTTTTGATTGTTGTAGCTTTATAAGAAGTTTGGAAATCAGGAAATGTGCGCCCTACAACTTTGCACATTTTCAGGATCTTTTTTCCTTATGAATAATTATGGATGCTCAAGTTCTCAGTAAGATATTGGCAAATGAACCCCAGCAACGTATGAAAGGAAGTGCAAATGACTGTGGGTCACTTGAAGCATTCAGTGACTCCTCCATGTGAATACCAAAGAAGGACAAAAAGCACAGATGCAGAAAAAGCCCTTAGGGGCTGGGGATATAGCTCAGTTGGTAGAGTGCTTGCCACCTTGGGTTCAATTCCCAGCACCAGAAAAAAAAAAAAAAGAAAGAAAAGAAAAAGCCTTTGACAAAGTTCAACCCTTTTCATCAGCGAACTAGGACTAGAAGGGAACTTCCTCAACCTGATAAATGACCTCTTTAAAAGCCACACTAATGTCAGACCTATTGCTGGAAGCCTTTCTCTGAAGTCGGCAACAAGACAGCAATGCCAGTTCTCCCCATTTAAATCTGACACTTCTGGAGGTCCTAACCAGGGTAGGTAGGCAAGAAAAATAAATAAAAGGCATTCAGAGTGGAACGAAGGTTTATTTGCAGATGCCATGGTCTTGTCCTGTCTAACTAACTGTTTACGGAACACAGAGGAAACACTTGCAAATCATCTATCTGGTAAGGGTCTAGTATTTACAATATTAGAAGAACTCGTATAATTCAGTTACGAAAGGGAGATAATGTGACTTAAAAATGAAGGCTAAGTAGACGTTCTCCAGAGAAGATGTACAGATGGCCAGTAACCACAGGAGAAGATACTGAGCATCATTAGTCCTTCAGAAAATGCCAGATGAAGCTACAGAGAGGTGCCAGTTTATCCTCACTAGAATGGCCGCAGTGAAAAGGATGGCCAGTGACCAGTACTGAGCACGGAGGAATCCAAGTACTCTGTTCTGCTGGTGGGAACATGCAGTGGTGCGGCCACTTTGGCACGGGGCCTGGCTGTTTGACAGGAAGTCATATACAGAGTTACTGTCCATTGCCTGGGTATACCCCCAAGAGGAGGGAGAACATCCTCACAAAGCCTCGTAAGATTGTCAGCTTAGGCTTGCAGGGAGCTCTGATCAGCCATGGAAGAGTTACAGAGTTGCCTCGTTGATGAACATGTTCTGTGAAGTGGAGGGAGCCATGTTCTGTGAAGTGGAGGGAGCCAGAGATACGTGTCTCCGGAAATTCCCGAACACACAGATCCACAGATGGGTCAGGTGAATGGCTGCTTGCCCAGCCATTCACCGGTCTAGGAAGGACTTCAGTGGCATGGGAGTTGTTTGTTGTTGAGAAGAATATCTTCTCAAAGGAGTTGGCGAAGAAGTTATACAACCTTGCTATCACACTGAAAGCTGTTGACCCTTTAAAAGGGTGAGTTGTGTAGTTGTGAATTGTGTCCATGAGAACAGTGTCACATTGATGTTTTGCATGGCTCAGCCCTTCTGAGGAGTGCACAGGCACGGTTCTGGTGGGCACCTGTGGCATGTGGCCCTGCACACAGAGTGGTCTTCAGGGAGACCCGTGGAACAGCAGGGTCAAGGATGAGGCATAGTTGTATCTCCTGTCACCTCCAGTAGGAGGATCTGAGGCCTGGGTTCCATGATTCCCATCAGGGCAGAAGCGTGAGCTTCCCTGTCCAAATGGCTATGTGCTGAGTTAAATATAACCTGGTCTTTAAAGGATAAAATAATGCAAAGTGTCTAACAGTTATTAATTGTGTGTTCAAGTGAAAATATTTGGAAATTAGATAATTTCTTGTGGTGGTGGTGGCGGGGATTAACACAGGTTCTCATACATGCTAGGCAGTGATCTACCACTGAGTTACGTCCCCAGCTCAAATGAAAATATTTGGGATGTATTGAGTTAAGTAAAAATATATTAAAACAGATTTCATATTTAGTTTTGTTTTGTTTTTGGTTTTTGCAATCCTGGAGATGGAACCCAGGGCCTCTTGCACATGCTAGGGAGGCCCCATACTGAGCCCTCGTGATTTCTTTTATTTCTTTTTTGAGACATGGTCTCCCCAGGTAGGCCTTGAACTTGCTATCTTGCTGCCTTAGCCTTCTGTCAGCTGGGATTACAGATGTGCACAATTGTGCCTGGCTTATTTTACTTATTATTGTGGCTACTAGAAATTAGAAATTGTGTTTGCAACTCACATTGTAGCTTTACCAGGTGGTGCTGACTGTGCTCTGTTTACCTTGCACCTACCCCCATGCTAGGGCTTGAACCAGGACCTGGAGCGTGCCAGGCAGGCACCCTGCCACCGCCCCCTTGGTGTTTGTGTTCTGAAGTTTCTCTTCCTGCTTGGTCTGTATTCATGATGAGAGTTAAGCTGTGGTAATCCTCACCATCTTACTTTGTCTTCTTATTTTCTATACACTTATCTCTTTTTATTTCTTCCCTTTGTTGGGTTGATAGGTTTTCTTTGTTCCATTTAATCTCCTTTTGTAGTTCAGCCCATTCATAGCCAGGCTCCCCTTCATGACAAATCAAGAAAGTCTCCACGCATGGCCACATGTGTCCTGGCCAGGGTGTGCCTTCGTGGAGAGCCTCTGCTTTGGGCAGCTCTGCCCACGTGGAGGAGTCCACGCGTGCACCTTGTACCAGTGTCTGCATGCTGCGCTCGGTGCTGTGTGCCCAGCAGTCCTTCATCCTTTCCCTTCCTGGTCCGGTTTCTTTGTAGGGGGCATCCCTGCTGATGAACATCCAGACCACACAGGTCTCTGTGTGGCTGTGTTCCTTTCTCTAGGAGTGGGACTGCTGCATCTGGTACGTGGTCTGCCTACCAGAAACTGCTGGTACCAGGCCAGGTGTTCCTTAGTGTCACTAGCCTATTCAAAACGTTCTTCTGATAACCAGGGTTCTCCAGAGAAATAGGACTAACAGGATATATGTGTGTTTGTGTGTATAAGATGATGTAAAACCAGGAATTGGCTTATGTGATTGTGGAGGCTGGGAAACCCCAAGATCTGCAGTCAGCAGGCTGGAGACCAATAGAGGCTGGTGTAGTTGTTTTCTAGTGAAAAGCCTGAGAAGCAGGAGAGCCGGCAGTGAAGTTCTAGTCCAGCAGCAGGCAGGCTTGAGACCCAAGAAGAACCAGTGTTTCCCTCCAAGTCCAAAGCTAGAAAAAGCCGAGGTCCCACCTGGGCGCCCAGCCTTCGACCCCCTGCTGTGGTGTCCTTCACGCTGTCCTGATGGTGGTGGTGCTGTCAGCCATCCTGTGCACTGCCAGCCCTTTTTTTGTGGACATTTCTGTTGTGCTCTTCAGCTGTCAGGAGAACGGGTTGTCGTGCTGGTGTTGAGCTGTGGGAGTCCCGCAGCCTCCGTAGGGTGTCTCCCCTGCATCCTTTTAGGCTGGGCCTTGTTTTCATCTCCTTAGACTGTTTTCAGAGTTGTTTGATTTTCTTTTTTTTTTTTTTTAAATATTTTTTTTAGTCATAGGTGGATGCTGAGAGCCACAGCCCAGTCGGAATGACGCATGGCATTTTTGCCAGAAGGGAGTGGTTGAGAGGTGACTCCAGCGAGCCATTGAGATGATGATGGTTATGTGAAGCTGTGTATTCAATTGTATATTAGACCCTTCCCCTGTTGGTTGGGGAAGTTCTGGAGGAGGGATAGATATCAGGTTGGAGGTGTTCCTGGAAGGGTGGCTGGAGGTGTTCCTGGAAGGGTGGCGACGGTGGCGTTCGGGGAGTTCCGGCAATAAAGGAGTTCCTGTTTTGAACCTACAAGTGCCTCGTGGCGGTTGGGTTATTTTGTGGACTGCGGCAGGTGGACAAAATGCTTTTATTTTTAATTATTTATTTTTATGTAGTGCTGAGGATTGAACCCAGTGCCTCACCTGCACTCGGCGAGCGCTCTACTACTGAGCCACAACCCCAGCCTGATTGGTTTTCTTTCACAATGTTTTTTGTTAGGAACCTTTGCCCATCTCAAGGTCTTAATATCCTTGTCTGTTCTCTAGGAAGTTTTACAGTGTCAGCATGTATGCTTGGGTACCTGATTCATTTCAGGGTAAGTTTGCAGATGACATGAGGTGCTGGTTGAATTCACCATTCCCATGTGGATTTCCAATCCTGGCAGTCAAAGTTCTCCTCGCTCGGCCCCTTGGTGAGACATACATGGATGTGTGTGGGTCCACTTTTGGGTTCTCCATTCTCCCTTGATCTCTACGTCCACTCCGAGACCAGTGCCGAACTTGCTGGATCATGTCGTTTTATAGTCTCAAAATCAAGCACCATTGAAGTCATTAGGACTTTTTCTTATTGTGGTAAAAGCACACAAGGTAGAACTTAACCATCTTGGCCCTTTCCAGGGTATAGTAGTGTGACTCTGTGTCCCTCCTGTGCAGCAGGTCTCTGGAACTTGTCATCTTGTGAAACTGAAATAGTTGCTGAAGGCGACTCCCTCCTCCCCACCCTGAGCCCTTGGCACCCACTGTTTTGCTGTGGGGCTTAAGAGTGATTGCTTTAGATAGCTTACATAGGTTGAATCCTGCACTGGGGTGACGTTCTCAAGGTTCATCATATCGGGCCACAGAGAGGCTGGGGGACAGTCTGTTGCGTGCATGTGCCCAAGTGCTCTTCATCGCTGGCCTGCTCCTGGGTGCTGGGCTGCTTCTAGTCTAGGCTGCTGGAATGCTACTGCTGCTCATGTGGCATCATGCCTCTCTTGGACATCCTGCTCAGGGTTCATCTGAGTGTGCCCCGGAAGTGGGCGTGGGCATCACAGCTCAGCTCTGCAGTGCATGCTGTTGCAGTGGCGCACCTTGCATGTTCCCACAGCTCTGCCAGGAGTTACAGTTTCTCCACGTGCTTACTGACACACTCTTGGTGTTTTTCTGAATGTCATCTGAACAGACAGGTGAGGACGCCTTGTTTTGGTTTTGATGTGCAGGTCCCTGGTGACTGTCGTGTGCAGCATCTCTCCATGTGCTTGTTTGTTATCTTCAGAGAAGGTCTTCTCATGGTTTCCACTGGATGGCCTTTCATTTCCAAGTTCCAGGTATTGTACGGTGCAGTGACCTGCAAGTGCTGGCTCCTGGCCTTCAGGCTGCCTCTTGCTCTGTAGGTTGCTTCCTGCTGCACAGAAGGTATAAGTTTAGTGTGACCTCATTTGCCCATTTTGTTGTTAGGAGTGTGTTTTTAATGTTCTGTCTCATTTACCCTGGTTCTTCCTTAGGGTCGATTGAATTTGTGGCCATTTTACCCATCTTCACTTAGTTGAACTATATCTTGCTTTGGTCTCTTTTGTATCACATTCTTTTCTTGTATTTTTGTTGCCCTTCTCCTAGACTTGCCGTTTTGCTTGAGAGCTGACTCTGAGCTTTTTTCCTCTCAGAAAGAACTTGTGCTTGCTATCCTTCTAGTCCTTGTGTATCTGAAAGTGTCTCCCTTTGCCCTCGTTCTTGGATTCAAATTGGGCTTAGGTTATTCTTGAGCATCCGAGCTCTATTGTTCCCTATCAGATGCCCTTTGGACAGGAGCCTGTGAAGGAGCTGTTGGCACTAACAGCCAGGACACCCTAGGACAGCTTGGGGAGAGTTGGCACAACGTGGAAGGTGTCCATCCCTCTTTCCTGGGATTAAGTTGAGGAGGGAAGGCTATGCTCAGGACTGCCCTGGTTCCATGGAGGGGTGGATGTAGGGAGGACACTCGCATGGGAAGCGTGTTCCCTGGCTTGGTAGGTGCACATGTGATGTGATGCGAGTTCCGAGAACCTCAGTGTGAGTGGGCAGGGCTTCAGCATCCATCCCGCATCCCCGATCTCAGTTGGATACCTCTCAGTTGGATACCATAGGTTCTAGGCACCCAGCCAGGGGCGTGAGGGGAGAGGCATGGCCTTTCTGCCAGGTTGGGGCCAGCGAGAAAGGTGGAAGTGGGCGGCTCAGGTGAGGGCCTTACTGAAGAGCCTGAGAGATATGGTTGGGCATGGCCCTGAGAGCGAAGGGCAGGGAGGTTGAGTCATTCCCTTGGAGGAGTGGCTGCAGGAAGTCCAAGCTGGGTCATTTTAAGGTCAGGGTCAGGATTAGAGGCTGGGCTGCCCAGAGTGATTAGGGCCTAGTTTGGGGCCCAAGACAGCAAGAAGTCAACCGTGAGCATTTAGGACCTGTCATGGCAGTTGGCAGGTCATGAATGTCTGTGCTAGGTGTCTGCCTGAGTGGCACAGTGGGCCACTGGCCATGCGGGCTATGTACTGTTCTCTGAAGGTGTACCAGATCCTGAATTGGTTTCTTTCATCAAAAAAACTGAAAAAACAAACAAAACAAAACAAAAAAAACAGGTAACTTGGACTGTGACCTTGCAGTATCACTTGCTGGGACTTGATACTGGTGAGTGTCAGGGCATTGCCTGTCTCCTTTTTGGATAAAAGTTAAAAATGAACATGCCACACTTGCAGAACTTGCTTTGCCGTTGGCTCTGTGGGTTGAGCTTCTCTCTCAAAATGTGGGGCTGCTCAGATGTGTTAGTGTCAGATGTGCTCCGATCCAGGGGGTCTGGAGGGTGCAGGTCGAGCCAGTCCTGTGGAAACCCACTGCTGGGTTTTGTTCCTGTCCAAGTGGGTGTGTCAGGGTAACTCTCCGGCCTCACAATTGAGACCTGCATACGTCACCTGGTGCGTGCTTGGATCAAGCAGTGGGTTGCAATTTTTAGTTACTTTTTTGGTTTATTTTTATTGAAATACATTTTAATGACTGAATCTGATTATAAAAACCTTGGGGGTTTTGTTTATTGTGTATGTTGGGATTGACTTCAGTTCATTTTTTAATCATTCATTGCTACTGTGGTTGGTGAAGGCGTGAGTCCAGGTAAATGGGGAGCAGCCCGCCGTCTTCCCCATAGATGTCTTGCAAGGATGGTTTGGGTGCTGGGGGAGGTGGGAGGGAACGTGCTGGGGGAGACCTTTAGTGCTCCATGTCCCTGCCTGGTCTGAACCTTGTCTGCCAGTGCGGAGCACCAAGGCCAGTGGAGTTTGCTGGGTCTTGCTTGTTAGTGATGCAGTACTGGTGGCCTTGAGCTGGAGCTCTCCTCTTCAGAGCAGTGGGCTTCCTTCCTGTACTTGGACGAATTCCCAGAGCCTGTCAGGACGTTTGAGCCCGAGTTCTGACCCACCAACCCCAAGTACAGCTTTTTCCTCTCATGGGCTCTTATCTTTTCCAGAGGGATCCTGCCGTTTTGCTTTGACCTTATTTCAGACTTTTTATTTTGTAGCAGTGTAGGCTTACACAGAGGAATTGCGGAGAAAACGTGGAGAGACCATTGCAGAGTGTGTCTCCTGGTGACCACGTCCTGTGTTGCCCTGGTGCCTTGTGCATCTGACAGGAGCCTCTGTCCGTGGCCCAGGTGTGGCTTGATGCTTTGCCCAATCTGTGTGTGGTATAGGCATGGTGGAGGGCAGCAGGCAGCTGGGGCTGTCCAGAGGGTCACTGTGGGGAACTGCAGGTGCTGTAGAATCCGTGTTAAGGGTGACTCTGTCTCGTAATCTAATTGCAGAGAGTTCCTTGTGTTGCCATATTAGGTGGTGGTATGGTTGAGTACTACGATATGTGCTCTGCCCCCCAGGATTCTGCCTCCTGGCAGGACATACCCACATAGAATGGCACATTGGAGAGTTCTACTAGAGAAAAGGGGCCAGGTGCTGGGTTGGTGGGGGCAGAGAGTGCCCAGGGGGCCTTGCTTTTATGCTTTGTTGCTTTCATTCATTGTCAGATACTTGCTAAGAGCCTGCTGTATGCCAGGTACCAGGCTAAATTGCTGTCTGGTGGGACTTCATCATTCACTAGATATAGACTGGAAAGTAAAGCACCCCCCCCACCCTTTTTTGGTAAAGAGGTACTGAATCCTCAGGAGAGGCATCCTTGAAGGCAAGTAGTATGGGGTCCTGAGGGTCTTGCAGAATACTCTGTACAGCTACACTTTCCCTGGGCTGGCCGCGCATGAAGAGCAGGGCCTGCAGGGATGGTGCTCTCATGTTCTGCTGCTGCCCTGCTGTGCTGGGAGAGCCCTGTAGCCCCTCACCCTTTGACCAGGCTGGCCTCTGTCCTTTTCGGTATAGTGAGCATGCTGCAGTTTGGTAGCTTCTCCCCCCTCTTTCCCAACTTTGTGAGACTAATGTGACCAGCAAGCATGAATTCCAGTGTGGTCCAGGAAGTGATTTCAGCTAACATCACTGGGCCTCCCTGAATGGCTGACAGGGCTCATCTGTTGGTACTTGTGCCAATAAGACATTAGGCATGATCTCCCGAGAATGTATACCCCCAGCATACTGTTGCCTACAGTGGTCCCTGATGGCCCCAGGGGATGTCTGGGTAGAGGGCATCTGGCAGCGGGAGGCTAAGTAGGGAGTGGCAGTCAGGGCACCAGCACCACAGTAATGGCCTTACCCCCATCCTATGTCCCCACTTTGAGGGAGAAAAGCAGGTCTGGGCAAGTCAGAGGTCAGTCTTCTCCCTGTCTCTGCCATCATCCTGCTGTCCCTGATCGAGGAAGCCAGCCTCTAAGCCAGGGTCATGTCTCCCTCCCTGCACCCCTGCCTTCCTCAGTGGCTTCATTGCAGGGCTTGGTGCCTGCCCGGCACGAGGGCTGACAGAGTCCCTGACAGTCTTTCCTTCCCCGTGGAATGTGCTTGTGATGGCAGAGTTGGACAGACGGTGCACTGAGGTCAGATGGGGCCCTAGCGACAGTATCTACCCTGGGACCCCATTTGGGGCGGAGAAAGGGCATGGTGGCTGGCACCTGATGTTGCTCATGGTGGCAGAACTGGGAGATGGGAGGGACGACAGGCAGTAGAGTCTTTGTGACTTAAGATTGTTTCCTAAATTTTCTATAGGTAATAGGGTTTTTTATAGCCGGGATGGTGTAAACGTTCCCTTATGGAGATTATTAAATGTGCGTTCGTAATCTCACACGTGTGGACAGCTTCGTGAGCTGTGTGGACCACTCTTTGTGTACCTCCTTGCCTATGCCGATGGGTCTCCACAGTGGCCGTTCTGCCCGCCAAGCCCTCTCACTGACTGAGAGGAGAGCTCTGTCGCTGTTCTCCTTTTGGGTAGTTTCCTTAGCTGTTTGTTTTTCTATATGAACTTTGGGACTGTTTTGTCAATATATACTAAAAAACTCCTTGGGCATGGTGGCCCATGCCTATTATACCAGCAACTCGGAGGCTGAGGAAGATGGCAAGTTCGAGGCCAGCCTCAGCAACTTAGCAAGACCTTATCTCAAAATACAAAATATAGAGGGCTGGGATATAGCTCAGTGGTAAACACTCCTGGGTTCCATCACTGGTACTGCCAGAAAAGGGTTTTTGTGGAACACTGGGCTGCATATTGTAGATTCTGGGCAGTGCCTCTTTGTGTTAGACCTCATCCAGGCCCTGTGATGTCCTCCCTCAAAGGGCTTCACTTTGCCGGGCCTGGTCAAGTTCTGTGTCTCCGAGCTTGCCTCCAGGAGTGCTGGAAAGGAGGCCTGCGTGCTGGGGTATCCCACACCTAGCTAAGATTGGGGCCAGGGATTCTCACTGTCTTTTTTTGTCCAGGTGCCCTATGAAACACTGAATAAACGCTTCCGGGCTGCTCAGAAAAACATCGACCGGGAGACAAGTCACGTCACCATGGTGGTGGCTGAGCTGGAGAAGACCTTAAGTAGCTGCCCAGCTGTGGACTCTGTGGTCAGCCTCCTGGATGGAGTGGTGGAGAAGCTCAGTGTGCTCAAGAGGAAGGTCAGTGTTATTGCCCTCCCAGTGTGACCTCAGATGTGCTGCCCCCTGTGGGGGCTGGGTGTGCTGGCCAGCATCCTGTGGGCAGGGGGTGAGCTGTGGGAGGAGTGCAAGACACCTGGGCCGAGCAGAGGACTGGGTTGTCTTGGTTGTGGGAGTGTCTCAAGCCCAGGGGTGGGAAGCCAGGCCCCTGGCAGATTGATTGGTTACTTGTAGACTGACCTCAGAACTGCATGTGGGATTTCTTACTGCTGGGACTAGTAGGCCAGGATGTTTGAACTATCCTGCCCACTGAAAAAAAACACAGAAAGTGAGGTAAGAGTTTTTAGGACATCTTCCTAAAAATGTCAGAGGGTTTCTTAGGCATAGCAACATTTTACCAGTTCAAATTGGAGGCGAGGGGGTCAGAGGTGAAGAGACAGGGAACTGCTGCTGCCCTAGCCAGTGGCCCTGGGCTAGGAACACAGGCCTGCTGGAGCTGAGCCGGGTCCAAGGCTCTGTACATCCAGATGAGGCTGCTGCAGGAGTGGACTCATGATGACAGGACATGGCAGCCCAGGTTCAGAACCGGGGGCCGCGGCGTGGAGCCTTCAATGCAGCATGAGTGGTCCCAGTGACAGAGCCTTCAGGTTCAGGCCTAGGAAAGCAGGCTCTCTTGGGAGAAGGCTGTCGTTCTGACCACAGGTCGTCCTTAGAATTAATTTTCCAAGTACAGTGTCCAACACAAAGGCAGCCAGGAGCAGAGGAGCATCATCGATCAGGGACCAGCAGAAACAACAGCAGTGACCTGCACAGGCTTCAGGTGTGGGGCTATCAGATAGAGGGGAAGGGAGCCCAAATCTGCAGGGATCTGAAAGCATGAGGACTCATTTGGAGTCTGAAAGAATGGAGTAGATGTCAAGAAAGTAAAAATAGAATAACCAGCTGAGGATGAAGCTCGGTGATCAGCTTTTGCGTAGTATGCACAAGGCCCTGGGTTCCATCCCAACAAAGATAGACGGGTGGGGCGTGTGTGTGTGTGTGTGTGTGTGTGTGTGTATGTATGTATATGTGTGTGTGTGTGTGTGTGTATGTACGATGTGTGATGAATGTATATATACACATGTGAATGATAACCAAAATGAAAACTGCAGTGTGTTGACAGTCCCATAGCTGTGAGACAGCTAAAAGAGACTGCTTGGAGATGGTGTAGTGCAGGTAGGGAAGAGGAGAGGCATGGAATAGAGGGCAGGTTCCTGGCAGTGGCCAGAGCCAGGGCAGGGAGCTTGGTGAGGGCCAAGAGCTGGGGCGCTGAAGCACCTGTCCAGAGTCCTCAACTGCATGCAAAGGAGTAGGCCTGACAGGTAACCCCGTGGTGAAGCCAGAGCTTGAGAAGAATCCCAGCTGTTGCCAGGGAAGGACTGCACCCAGGGCGCAGCAGGCTGGCAGTCTGCTCTCTGCAGCATCAGGGAGCCAGAAAGCCCTGTGCCTGCTGAAGGGAGTGACTGGGAGGCCTGGAACTGCGCCATCCAGCGCCCAGCTCCTGGTTGTACTGGGTGCTGGACGGCACACGTGGCGGGGGCAGCCCTGTTGGACAGTGCAGGTTAAAAGCATTTCCATCCGATATTAATTTTGAACAAAGCTGACTTTAAGAAATAGTATAAAAGTTTTGAAAAGTAACTTGATAATGACAGTTTAATCAGAAAGGCATAATAAATCTCAAAAGGTACAGATCTGCAGCATAGTTTTAGAACATACATATATTCAAAAACAACACAGCAGGAAGAAGTGGTAGACTGTGACCCGACTCTGTCAGTGAGTCCTAGAGGAAGCACAGACTTTCCTCAGGGACAGAGGTTCTGGTTCCTTTTGTTTCTGCCTAGGATCCAATAATGTCCCCAGCTTGGCTTCTGCTTTCCTGCTTGTCTTTTTGGAGCCCTGGGGCATGGTGCCTGCATCCCCATGGGCAGGCCCCAGCGCCTCCCACCCTGAGCGTGTCTCTGTGTGTGCTCAGGCGGTGGAGTCCATCCAGGCTGAGGATGAGAGCGCCAAGCTGTGCAAGCGCAGGATCGAGCATCTCAAGGAGCACAGCAGTGACCAGCCTGCTGCGGCCAGCATGTGGAAGAGGAAGCGCATGGATCGCATGATGGTGGAGCACCTCCTACGCTGCGGCTATTATAGCACAGCCGTGAAGCTGGCACGCCAGAGCGGCATCGAGGTGGGCTGGGCTGCGTGCTGCATCTGCTCACGGGAACACATCTGGCTGGGGAAGCCAGGGTTTGAGAACAGTGACCCTGTGCTTCTTGTTGGCCTGGGTAGTTGACCACATTTAAATGGGGAAGCATGGAAAGGGACTTGGCCCACCTGGTACTTCACTTCCCCACCTTCCCGTCAAGGCCCGTTCCTGTTGCCACATTGTGAGCGCTTTGGGCTTACCTTGAGTGGAGCATGTTTCCCAGGAGTGTGGCTTCACTGGCTCCCATGTTGAGGTGCAGGACAAGTCGACCCTGCCTGTGGAGCACTTTCACACCAAGGGCTTCTGGTAGAAGGATGCATCATGGTGCTGGAGGCCTCCCTGATACTGGGCAGAGGCAGAACCCTGCTACCTCTGCTACCCTCAACTTCACAGGTCCATAGGTGCCCGTGGCCAAGGCCCCCCTGCTGTCAAGCATCCATCCATGTTGTGGGGTCTGCGGCTCTCAGACATGACATAGCATGTGCTCTATCTGCACTAAATGCCAGCATCCAGAAGCTGTGGAGGCAGGACCCCTGTGCAGGACAGAGCACAGTGAGCCTTCGTGGGCCTGGAACCGGGCCTGGCCTCCCCAGTCCTCTGCCAACCCAGTGACCTCTCCTGGCACCAGCCACACTCTGCCCTCATCTCAGGCCATAGGGGCCTTCCTTTCTCTGCCCTTCCATCAGACCTACTGATCCTTTCCTGTGGTACCACTTGGCTCCCACCAGAGCATGACAGCCATAGCCTTGGCAGTACCACCCATGGCATGAGACTGGCCACTCCCAGCCCAAGAATGGCCTCGGTGCCATGCCCATCCTGTGCATCTATCTGCTCAGCAGTGCTTTCTTTACCCTGTCTTCATTGGACTGCCCTCTGAGAACAGTGCACTGGATCCTGCTTCTCATGCTCTGCTGCCCACTGCTCCAGCTCTCCCCACTCTTCCTGAACTCTGAGATTGCTGTGGCCCTGTTCAGGCCTCTTGGATGGCAGCTCCCTAGAACACCCTCCCTGGCTACTTAGGGAGAATGGTGCCATGCTTTGTGCCCTCTCCTAGCTTCTTTGTTGAACTTTCCCGCTTGTATTTGTGTATCTGTCTCGTGGCAAAAGGGAGGGCAATGTGTGGGCACATGCTGTTAAGTGAGTGGAATGCATGAGGGAGCCCCTGTCCAGTTCTGTGTGGGCTTGGCTTTGCTGTTTTTGGCTGCCCTGTAGGGTGTGGCATTGCCATTGATGCACAGATTGATATGTGCATTAGTGAGCTGCATGAGGTCCCCAGCCAGTAACCAAGGCTGGGCTCCTGGTGCCCTGCAGCCTCATGGTCCAGCCTCAGGCGGCTGTGGGACCTTAGGAGCAGACTTCGTTTCTGTTGCCAGCTCCTCGAGGCTCCAGTGTGTGTGCCTGATGGCTCCTGCCCTGCCTGGGTCATCCCCCTTCCTGCCTCTCTTTTTTTTCCTTCCACTGGATGCAGTGGATGGGCACCTCTTGTTTACGCTCCAGTCTTGGCAGAGGGGCCACCACGTCCCTGCCCTGGTGCCCAATGGTCCCTTGTGCCTGTCCACCCTCCCTTGCTGGCTGGCACATCTCCTTGTGGGCGGCCACTCAGTGCTCCCAGATGTTGGCTTTTGTGGCTATGTTTACCTTGGAGTGGCTGGTGCAGTGCAAGCTGTAGGCGCCTCCTTTTCCCAAGGGTGCCCTGACAGGGGAGAAGCGTGACCTGAAAGGAGGGTGCAGAATCGACACAAGGCAGGTCACTCGGGGAGCATCAAGGAGGGGACAGCTGACAATTCTAAGAAGGTTGTTGGGGTTGGCTTCGCTGGGATGAGGCATGGGGTGGGACCAAAAGGGACATGGTGGTGAGGAGCCATCTTGTTCTAGGGGACAGGGTGAGGGCAGAATCACACACCAAGGCCCAGATTCCATGGCTAGAAAGGCTGGGCAGGACTTGGCCTGGCCTTACTGTCCAGCTGCTGAGTTTGGGTCCATGTTCAGGCCCACACGCCAGGTTCCAGCCCCACCCTGTCAGGCCTGTGTTCTGCCCACCAGAAGCAGCCCCGGGTTCTGTCTGCATGAGGGCAGAAAGGGCCTCTGGCCTCACTGTTCCTAACATGTCAGCCAGCCACACAGCCCCCTTCCTTGCTCCTCCTTCACTCCCGAGCCTGGTGATCAGGATGTAGGGTTATGGGAGCTCATCGGGACCCATATGGCTCTCCCTTAGACTATGTGAAGTTGGGAATGCTGTCCATGAGGCTTCTGAGGAATGTCTGGGTGTCCCAGGAGTTGCTAAGGATCATGGGATAGGACTTTCTCGTAGTGGACACACCTGACTCCACCGTCAGCCTGACTGTGCCTGGTGAGGCCAGAGGAGGGCAAGCACTGGTCAGCATTCTTGAAAGAACTGGCCCCGAGCACCCAGCCGGCACTTGGCACACAGGGCATCATGATGCTGAGCCTATGCACTGGCTTAGTGTTTCTCTTGCTGGTTTTCTTTTAAGTAATTGGTTTTAACTTCCACCTTACGCTTCTGAGTATGCATTAGTCACTGTTGATCTTGAAATCAGAAAAGTGCTAGTCTGACTTCCACTGTGACTGACTGCTTCTGCGTAAAATCCTGTATCTCCCACTGCCTTTTCTACACGGGCTCTTCATGCTCTGCACAGCCACACCTTCTGGAAGGAGCTGCCAGCAGCTTTGGGCTCCTTCTACTTCGTTGTGATCATGTGCACAGGAGAGCTGCCCTGGGGTGTGATCCCAATGGGATACTGGCCACAGGATATGAGCCACTGTGTGGCTTATCCAGGGCCCTAAAGGGGTACTCTGCTGGGCATGCTGTTCCTGGTCAACAAGCTGATTATTATTCATGATTTTGCGTAAGTCCTTTCTAGGTATATGAGAAATTCAGCTTTTGAAATTCCCATGCTCTTCATATAGCTTCCCTTTTTTGTGATGTGCACACATCTCCTCATCTCAGTCACTTGATCTTGCTGGTCTTACTTGGTCCCTTCACTGCTGGGGGTCCCTGGCCCTGTGAGAGTCCTCCAGAGCTCAGCACATGTGGCTGTTACTTGGCTCTTCCCAAAGGGCACAGGCTTTGTGAAGGAGGGTCGGGAAGCTCTTCATCACCCCTGTTGTACCTTCTGCACAATGCCAAATTCCCAAAATAAAGCAGGCAGTGAGAGTGGGTGGCTGGGGCTTCAGTCTTCCTGTGAGGGGCTAGGATGGGGTGGAGCTGCGGCTCTTGCCTGTACGCCCACCAGGGTCAGGCAGACACCTCAGCATTGTGCAGCTGACCGTCCTGGGCTTCTGCTTGCTGTAGCTATTGCTGGTGTGTACCTGTGGCCAGGACTGGCTCATCTCATATTTCTGTCTGGGGCTGCAGAGAAACCCCCCATCCTGGGCCCATTCTGGCAGGTGTGCCCTCTGCCTCCCATGCTTGACTCTTGCTCTGTCCTGCTGGGGTCTGGGTTTCAGTTCTGCTCAACATAGTAGGGAGTGCTGTTTCCATCTCCTTGATGAGGAGATTCTGGCTATAGAAGGTAGAGTTCACCATTTGGGACTACACATTGTTCTGTGGGGCCGTGGGACCACGTAACCTATGCAGCAGACCATGGGGAGGTGCCCTATGCTGGGGGGTTCATGGCAGGGCTGGTCCTGTGTGGGGTCTGTGGGCGCATACCCTGTGCTGGGGAGCCATGGGAGGGATCCCCTGTGCTGGAGTCTTTGGGGTGTGTACCTTGTGCTGGGGACTGCCCTGGTGCAGGAAAGATGGTTGCTTGTCCATGTGTACCTTGGTTGTTGGGTTTCCTGCTGGCCCCTCTCAATAATGACAGGCAGGGGCCTGGTCCTCTAACCAGCGGGCATCTGCTGCTTGTGAGCTTCCCAGTCCTCAGGAGCCTTTCCTGCTCCCTGATGTTGCTCCCTGGGTGTCTACAGGTGTGGTCTGGGGCTGTGCTTTGGCAGGAGGCTGGGTTGGGAGGGCCAGGGCTGGATGTCCCTGCTTATGGGTCACAGGTGCAAAAGGGCCCCTGAGCCAGTGTGTTCTGACTCAAGTTGCCCCTTCCCCCAAGGACCTGGTGAACATCGAGATGTTCCTGACGGCCAAAGAAGTAGAGGAGTCGCTGGAGAGGCGGGAAACGGCCACGTGCCTGGCCTGGTGCCATGACAACAAGTCCCGGCTCCGGAAGATGAAGGTGTGCGGGGCTCCCTGGGGCCGCCTGGGTGGGGGTGTGGTGAGGGAAGCTGCTCCACCTGCCTTTAACCCCACGCCTACACCTGTCAGTTCTGGTTTGTAAGGTGGGTTTTGGGGTTTGGGTGGTTTTGGGCGCAACCCTGAGGAGTCGCCTCCTGTGTTGGGGTTGGGACATCTTCCTGACATGAGGTTCAGGAGGAGTGGGATGTGGAACTCCATTGTGTATGCAGCATGTTAGTGGCCGCCTTGCTTGGGAGTCTGGGCAGGCCCATGGGCTCCTGGTGCTCGTAGATGCAGAGAGCAAGTTCCCTGGCAGGCTGCAGAGCTCGGGCTGTGATCATATACTGAATACACACTTGGTAGATGTAGACTACAGAGGCTGCAAAGCGTAAACTGCAGAATTTGAACCTGGCCCACTAAAAGATGCTGTTGTCGTAGGGCTTGCAGAAATGTTTTAACTTTTATTAACAGCCCCCACCTCTGGCAGAAAAACTGTTTGTTTTCTGTTTTTTAAACTGAGTGCTTCTTTAACCCCACTTGGTTGAGCTTGTCGGGGTGCATGTAGTCACCAGCCGAGAGTGACACTCTCTGCCACTCAGGGCCGCCAAAGTGATCACGAGGCGAAGACGGGACGAAAGAGTAGAGCCACCAATGGCTCCCCTAAAGAGAGTGAGGATCTTGGTATGGAAACCCTAAAAGGAAAGCCAGACTTGGTATGTAACACTGTGCACCCTATTCAGCTCCACCCCACTCCCCAGACAGCTCTGTTCAGGGCCCTGCCTACCTGAAAGTTGCTGGTTACTTCTGCAAGCCCTGGCACCTGCCAGTCGGCACTGAGAGCATGGCTCTGAGGCTTGTGTGGTCTCCATCCAGCTGTGGGTGGATGTTGCTGTAGGCAGGGTCTGAGAGGTGAGGGGCGCTGCAAGTAGGCTGTCTAGGCAAGAGAGCATGATTCAGTGTCTAGGAGTCTAAGAGGGAACACTGGCCTAGCGCTGACCAGGAGTATGTGGGCAGGCACTGCTGCCCCACTGTGAATGCCTGCTAAACAGAGGATGCCCTCCACTTGCGCAGGGAGGGGAGGCAAGCAAGGGAGGAACCTCGTCAGAGGCAGGAGAGTCTAGATGGGTATGAACCTGGAGACCCAGTTCCACTGAGTTGGAAAATAACTTTAAATGAGAGGGTGCCAAGTTCACATCTGTTGAACTAACTTGGACATCCAGACTGCAAGGGACACTGAGGAGCAGAGCATGCTCTTCAGGGCACCCCAAGTCTAGAGAGGCACATGGAAAGGCTGCACGGAGGCCCTAGGCCTGGTGTAGTGTGCACACGCGGCAGTGTTCACACCCATGTGGCTCCATGGGCTCGTATTGTGCGTGCAGGTCTGGAGACCTTTTTGCTACTGCACGTTTGCACTACCCTGCTAGTAGACTATTTGAAAGTGATCGGGTAGATCAAAGAGCGGTTCTAAATAGGAAAGACAAATTTAAAAGTGTACCTTTTGCAAAGCAGTTACCTGGAGTTTTACCCAAAAAACTGCTTTTGTAAGAGGTCTACAAAGTGACTTCTTTTTTTTAGTCAGAGCCTGCTGATGGCCACCTACTGCAGAATCAGTGGTCATTGAGTAGCCCAGGGAGGCAGGACGGACCCAGGGAAGGTGGAGCCTCTGTAGGGACCCAGAGTCTAACATTGCAAAAGAGCAGAACGCCCACGGCGCCCTGTGGTGAGCTGCCTTTGTCTAGTGGGTCTGTACCGAACCTGCCACTCTCTGCAGAGCTTGCTCTCTTTTAGGAATCAGGGCAGCTTTTGCCTCCAGCCTGGCTGCTCCTCAGTCTGGGTGCAGGGGGAGGAGCGAGGGATGGGGGCAGCCGACCATCTTTGTCCCGCGTCACCTTCTATTCAGAGCTGGTGCAGCTGCTCCTGTATGGTCATGGTGTGTCGCAGTGGGGTCCTGGCAGGGGTCGAACATGCTCTGCAGGTTCAGGCTGGTGGCCCTTGGGACACAGTGTGCAGGCTGAGGAGGCCTAGTGGGGGAAGTTCATGACATAGAGGAACTCTGGGCCCCAGGTCCAGATGCTTGCCACGTGGAGCTTCTGTCCATGCCATCACATACTTTGGATGCTGTGGGATCAACGTCCCGTGTGGGTGAGGAGCCCCAGGCACACACACTGACAGTCTCAGGTTCAAGCTACTACTGTTTGTGTAGAAAGATCCACCTATTCCCGAGTTTGCAGAATTTACTTATGCCTGCTGGCCCTACCCCCAGGCACAAGATTTCCAGCTGAAATAGGATTGATATGGCTGGTTTCAAAGCAGCTTTGAGTTTCCATGGTGGCTGTCCCCACTGTGGACTTTGTACCATCCCCCAGTCACTGTGGTACCTCTAGGCAGACACCTTCGGACCTCATCCCCAACCTCCTTCCCCAACCCTTCCCACCTCTGGGCATAGCGCCAACCCAGACCTCTCTCCTGGCCTCAGCAAATCCTGGGGCTTCTGCCCTTTACAGGAATCACCCTTCCACCATCTCCACCTGACCCTGGCTGACGTGGGCGGTAAGGTCATAGCAGGAGCCTCGGCTTCTGCAGGTATGGCACCTCCTGTTCCAGGCGGGACCTTTGTTCTGGCTCACACTTCTTGCTTGGGACACTTTCTTGCATCTGGCCCTGCACCTGTGCATCTTTGCTCAGGTGTTCCTTGGCAGCCCCTGTGAGGTTATACCTTGTAGCCCATCCAGCACCCACTTGTTCTCTCATTGTCTCCTCCTGCCTAGTGTCAGAGCCTCTTGACATTGGCTTGTCTGAATTTTTCCAGAATAGCCTTTGGCACAGACTGGAAGTGCACTGAGTCTCAGGCTTGGGGGCAATAGGAGAAGATACTGCATGGGGGGGAAGAAGGCTTGGGGGTACTCGAGTGTACAAGGTCATTGAGGACACACGGGAACCAGAAAACTCCTCTGCCCTTTGTGGAATGGACAGGTTCCGTGTGGGGCTGCAAGCCTTTCCCCCACACCCAGTGAGCTGGTAATGACTCCTGGCTGCTGCCCACCTTCGTGACAGCTTTTCATGTGAGTCCATTGGGCAACTTGGTCCACATCCACTGCTCCTGCCCACCTGGCACCCCCATGCCAGGCTCCTGGGTGCCTCTTGGTGCCATGGACCCCCCCAGGGGAAACATGGCTCCACTCCCACTGAGGCTATATTGGGTGGCCCAGGCTCATCATGGGCTTGCAGTGCTGTGTGGACCCTGCTGGGAAGTGTCTGTCACAGGGTGAATGAAGCAGCCTCTTTGGCTGCAGCCCTGCCTCTCGGGCCAGTCGGAGGGCCTGCTGGGGATGGGATGCCTGAACACTGTCCCCAGATGCCTGGCGCTGCACTGGCGCTGGCACTGGCACCGGCACTCCACTGTCTTAACTTAGCGTCTCTTCTTTGCCCTCAGAGCTGCCTGGAGTTCAGCCTCAGGATCCAGGAGTTCATCGAGCTCGTTCGGCAGAACAAGCGCCTAGATGCTGTAAGGTAGGACTTCAGGCTGCTCCCAGCTTCTCATGTGAGGGCTGCTATGTCCCCTTGCCCCATCCTCACAGTCTGGGTGCTAGAGGAGGATGCATGGTGACAGTGGGTCTTGTAGTGTGGTGGCCTGTGGTGTCATGACCGTCTACGTGAACCTGTGGTCAGGGCTCTGGGCTCCTATCTTCCCACTTGGAAAGTGCCGCCAGCTGCTGGCAGCAGGAATGCCCTGACAGGATTGGGCCTCCATCAGTTGAAAGTTCATTAGTCTGGGTTGTTCCATACATGGCCATCTGCGAGACGACTGGCAGCAAGAAGAGCACCTTAGGGCTTTCTGTGGGCACAGCTGGGCTTCTTTGTCCCATCTTTGGCTCAAAGACTAAGGGAACCTTGGCTGACTACCTACACAGCCTCACCTGGCAGTCAGGGATGAGGATGGTATTTTTGCTTATCCTTGGTCAGATGCGAGTGCCCACAGAGAGGTGGCTGAGTGCCAGTTCCCCTTCCTTGCCCCAGACACGATCGTCTTCTGTCGGCAGCCTCATGATGTCCTCCTGGCCTCTGACCTGGGTGCTGTTGGCCAGTGTATGCTGTGCTGGGGGCAAAGGCAGTGGCTGGTCCTTAGTCACCAGGCTTTTCTCACTCTAGCTTTGCTGAGGCTCCTGCTCACTTAAGCCTGGATCCCTGAGCCGGGAGGGCAGCACATGGGTGGAGCAGCTGAGCTAGGGCCTGCAGCAAGAGGAGCTGCTGCTGAGCCTGTGCTAAGGGGCACCTGACACACATCTGACTATCAGGAGAGTTGCCAGGTGTAGGTATAGCAGGAAACCCCTGCCTGTGATAGCTGAGGATTGGTGGTGGCCAGTGTCCACCTTGAGTCCTATGGGTGGGTGGCAGTGAGCCATCCTCAGGGCGTCATTGGGCAAGAACAGAATTGGTGTTGTAGGTCCCATAGAGGGCAGGCTGCCTTGAATCCACATGCCAATCTCACTGGCTTCCAGTGCCCATGCCGGGTAGCTGGTGGTAGGACGGGAGAGCCTGGTCTTTATTCCTATTCTGTCCACCGCCAGGCCCACTGAAGAGGAGCCCAGCCACAGCGGTGGGCCTGGGAGTGGTGCTGTATCCCCTCTGCATCCATAGCCCTTGTGCAGTTGGGTCCGCTGGCCTGCTGCTCTGAGGTACTCGTGGTCTGGGGGCAGTGATGGGGCCAGCTGTGGGGGCAGTCCACACGCTCACCCATCCTGCCCCTTTTGGCCCTCATGCCCATAGGATGGCATCTGTCCAGCCATGCGTGGCCTGGCCTGCTTCCCTCTTAGGGCCTCAGCCATCACATCAGCCCTGGAGTCAGAACCAGGCTCTCTGTACTCTCATCACATACCACTGAGGGCCCTTGAAGAGCATGGCCTGGACTGGGCACCCCTCAGGTTCAGGCAGGTGGCAGTGGGGTGGGAGAAGCTCTTTTTTTTTTTTTTTTTTAATATTTATTTTTTAGTTCTGGGCGGACACAACATCTTTGTTAGTATGTGGTGCTGAGGATCGAACCCGGGCCGCACGCATGCCAGGCGAGCGCGCTACCGCTTGAGCCACATCCCCAGCCCCATGGGAGAAGCTCTTAAAGCCTCAGGACTTCTGGGGGCAGGGCCCTATCTGCAACAGGCAGGTGGGTCCCACTCCTAGGCAGTGCAGGTGTATAGGCAGTGGATGTGGCCCTGGAGTGTGGGTCCTGCTGCAGGGGAATGGGCATCGGCTGTCCTGAGCTCCTGCTCTGTGCCTGGCTGAGGGCAAGCACCTGATGGGTGACCACCAGGCAGCTATGGCCTGAGCGTGTCCTCCATGGACACCTGGGATGTCAGCTGTGTGAGCAGGTAAAGAAAGCTCTCTTTAGGAGTGATACTGCAGGAGCCTTTGTGGGTGGGAGGGCAGGCAAGTGTGCCAGGTAGGGCTGAGAGGGAAGAGAAGGGAGCCTCAGGGCTGGCTTTTCAGAAGGTCTGGCCAGGCTGGTTGGAGGTGGCAGACAGGTACCGACAGGACCTGGGCAGGGTGAGGGTGGATGGGTTTGGCTGAACTTGGAGGGACAGGGTATGAAGCTGAGACTGGATGCATAGGAATGTGAAGCCGGGGCATGTCTTGCTGAGGATCCGAACTGGGCCCTAGTGCTGGGCAAGGTGAAGAACTGCGTTCTCCATGCCGTCCTGCAAGCCCAGCCCTGGATGAGGGTGTGGCTTACATGGGACTGTCCCCTGGAGCAGGGGAAGGTCGGTGTCCTGTCATCTGGCCTATTGCCTGTGAATCTGGGGGGCCCTGCTGGACCAGGCCATGGACCTCTCTGGCTGCTGCCTTGGGCATTGCTAAATGTGGAAGCATGAGCTTCTGGTGGCTAACTTCTAACATTCTTAATTTTTTGTTTTTGTTGAGATAGGGCCTCGCTATGGTGCCTAGGCTGTCCTTGAACTCCTGGGCTCAAGCGATCCTCCAGTCTCAGCCTTCCGAGTAACTGAGAAAACAGGCATGTGCCACTGTACCAAGCAATGTTTTTTATTTTTGGTAAATGAGTAAGCCACATGCCTGACCCAGGTATCTGAGTAACTTGATGAAGGTGGGACTGTACTGTGTCCACTAAGCCCCCAGGCCTTAAACCTGGCCAGGCCAAGTCAGGTGTTACTCTTCAGGCTATGTTTGTGTATATGCATCTTTAAAGAGAAATGTGGTGTTGTGTCTTAAGCGGTCTACACTGTGTCTCACACTGGTGGGTTCATTAAGGAGAGTTGGCTCTGTGGTCCTGGAGGTAGGTGTCAGACTTGCCTGTGCACAGCTCTGGGGCCTGGCTGCCTACCAGCCCTCAGTTGTCCTGGAGGGGTGCTGGCCTCGCCACTCTTCCCACAGGGTGGACAGCCATGTGGACTCCCATGGGTGTGTCCTGAGCCTGGATTCCTCTGCTCCTCTTGGCCACACTCTCCACACCTAGTGTCCTCTTCTGCCCCTTGGTGCTTCAGCCTCATGGCCGCCTTGCTATTCCTCTGGGACTACTTGGCCACCTCCTGTGCCAACTCCAGTCTCCATGTAGAGCCACGCCCCTCTGCAGCTGTCCTGAGCAGGATCTCCCTACCTCCTACCCCCTTCTCAGCCTCCACCCCTTCACACCTTGTTTCTGACAGTACAGGGCTTGGGGACTTAGGGGCATGGGTTGTACTGTCACTGGTCCCTGGGACCAAGGGGCTGGTTCCAGGGGAAGAGGACCTGTGAGTGCCGAGGATTCAGTGGTAGACCAAGGGCATGTGTGAGTGAGGGTCCCCTAGACAGCTATAGGGACAGTGAGCACCAGTGGCCAGGGGCCTCCACCCTGTGGGAGTTCTTGGGAAGGTTTGTGGACACATGGGCAGAGGGCCTTTGGGGTGAGCAGCTACCCTTGGGTAGCTCAGAGGGGAGCGGTTGGTCCTCCAGCTGTATAACCCTTGCAGGTTAGGCCAGGAGCCCACTGTGTATGTCACTCATGAAGGACCATGGCTGTGTTTGCTTGCACACTTGGGTGGAGAGGCTGGGAGGGTTATGCCAGGAGGCAAGATAGCCTCCCAGCCCTGGGGTGGGCAACCAACGCGGTTAGAGTTGTTTTGGAGGGCTTGGGGCAGCGCTTTTCCAACCCTGGTGAGCCCAGCTTCTGCTTTGCCTGTCCACCAACAGGCCCTGCCCACCAGAACCTCTAGGGCCAAGGACCGACTCCCTGTGTGCCTTGACCCTGGCATGAGCACTGTGAGTGTGGGCCCTTAAGGATGAAAGTGCACACTGAAATATGCCAAAACATTGTTTTTTAGACATGCAAGAAAGCACTTCAGTCAGGCTGAAGGGAGCCAGCTGGATGAGGTCCGCCAGGTCATGGGCATGCTGGCCTTCCCACCAGACACACACATCTCCCCTTACAAGGTAATGTCCATTCTCCTATTCTCTGGATTCCTGTGGGCCTCCAGGGTCAGGGCATCCATATAGGGTGGGTTAGCCGCTGTTCCAGCTCTTGAGGGCCTGTCTGCCAGGTGGTCTGCTGTTGCCCCTCCTGCTTTATTCCCGTTCTGATACAGGATTTGAGTGGGAGGTTTTAGGAGCACTTCAGCCTGGCAGATTTGGCCCTGGACCACCCCCCCTTCCCTGCCACTTCTCTTCCATCTCTTCCTGCAGTCCCATGGATGATGCCAGCTTGAGTGGTGTCCTGTGCTTCCTCTGTGGTGTCATGGCCTCTGGGTCTCCAGGTCATGGTGGGCCTGGTGTGGTCTCCCTATCACACCTCCTGGTCCTTCTCCTCTGCCCCAGGTTTGCTGGCAGACCTGCTCACCAGCCCTATGACAAAGGCTCCTGCTCCCTGTCCTCGTGGTTTCAGTGGGGCCCGGGGGGCGGGGGATGTGGTCATGTGCCGACTCCCGCCCCACCCAGGGAGCCTGCTGCTTTCTGGCCTGCTCAGCTGCATGTTGTAGGAATCAGTAGGACACCTTGCTGGCATTAAGTTTCAGTTTCCAGAAAATGACATCAAGTATAGCTCCTTGCTTGTGGATTTTGCAAAATTTGTAAACCTCTAAGCTGGTCTCTGTTGTAGCCAGTATGTTTGCCCTGCAGCCCCCAGACAGGTGGCATTGCTGTGCCCGAGTGGACCAGCATAGCTCCTTCTGGGAGGCTGCTGACCTCTTTGTGTCCACGAGGTGGTGAGGTGCTAGGTACTTTCTATGAGATGCCATCCGGTGCTGAGCCCAGAGAGCTCACGTTTCAAGTCCGCGTCTTGGGTTTCTCTCACATGGAGAAGTGGGAGAGGGCTGACCCTCTGTGGGTCAGTGTCTGGCTTGGCATATGGTTTGCCTATCTCTTCTCCCTTAGGTGGTCTTGCTGTCCGGGCACAGGGGAAGCAGGTCCTGCTGTCCCACCACCTTGAAAACAGGGTTGAACCCCTCCCCTTTAGTGCATACCTGTTAGTGCCCGTCAGAGGAATTTTGCAACATGAGAGAGCAAGACCAGGATCACATGGGAAACCCTTGGCTGGGACAAACTGGCAGTTTAGGGTGCTGTGAACTTCACGGGAGAGCTGAGAACGCTGTGTGTTGGATGCTGTGAGGAAAGGAGCAAAGGGCAGATCAGTCGCTAGACAGGGGCAAGGCCTCACCTCAGGCAGCAAGCTGCAGGCCTCATCCCGGGGGTCATGCAGTACCTGAAAGAAGGAAGCCTTGCTTAGAAAAGGGCACTGGCCATGAGGCCAGAGGCACAGGTCCTGGGAAGAAGGGCCAGGAGCCATCGTTTCCCAACAAGAACCTTGTGGGCTGTTGTTAGAGTTTACGGGGTCCTGCAGTTGGGTGTTAAGCCAGGATCACAGGCACATTAGGTGCCAGTCTCTGCTCAGGAGGGCCATGACTCCTGGCCCCCCAACTGCCCACTGCAGTCAGCTGTCCCTGCTGGGTCTCCTGGGAGGGTCCCAACACCTCCACCTCGTCTCTTCCAGGACCTTCTGGATCCTGCCCGGTGGCGGATGCTGATCCAGCAGTTCCGATATGACAACTACCGTCTGCACCAGCTGGGAAACAACTCGGTGTTCACCCTAACCCTGCAAGCTGGCCTGTCGGCCATTAAGACACCGTATCCTCCCTGTGTTCCTACTTAGCTGGCTCCTGTCCCTGGTTGCATTCTAGCAGGCTGCGCTGTCCCAGAGCTGTGTGTCATGCTCTTGACACTCCTGGGTGGTAGTCGAGAGGGGCTCTCTGTACTCAGCCTTGGCCCTGCTAGCACACCTGATGTGGCTCCCAGTCCTCAGAAGAGTCGGTCTGGGCCTGGCCATCCCGGCCCAGGGTCTGGCTTCACTTCTCAGGTCAGCTCAGAGTGGCTGTCCCTGAGGCAGGAAGGCAGCCTCCCCTCTCCAGAGGGCAGAGGCTCTCTGAGCTTCCTCACCTGGATTTAGCAGATCCTGTGCTCCTACCCTTCACGTGACTGGCCCCATCCTGCATGATTGACCCTGTCTAGCATGTGACACTATTCCTAAATGTGACCGATCTGTCCCTTGCATGACTGACCTGTCCATTGTGTAACTGGTTCTGTTCCTCCTGTGACGCTATCCCTCCTGTGACTCTATCCCTCCTGTGACTGACTGACTGGTACCACTGCTGGTGCCTGGCTGAGCTGCGCTGAGACAGAACCCAGGCCTCACCCTGACTGCCTCTGCTGAGCATGGAGAACAGGAGTGTGTTTGCTCATTGCCTTCTCTGAGGTTCCCTGAGAAGGTCACTGTCCTAGGGCTCTTGCCTCTCCTGCCTGTGAGGCGGTTGCTGGACGAGGGCTGGGGACGATGGAGCCAATGTGGTCTTGCTGCAGGAGAGGCCTGGGGGAGGCGCACTGGTTTCCAGTCTCAGGCCAGGCCTCTCTGCGTGGCTGCTTTGCCCTCATTTGTTCCCTGTGTGGTGACTGACTGGCCAGGCAAGTGCCCTGAGCTCAGAGCAGTGAGGGCCAGGAGTACCTTCTCACTGCTTGAGCCAGTGACGCCCAGCCCTTCCTTAACACCGTGTACAGGCAGTGCTACAAGGAGGATGGCAGCTCGAAGAGCCCCGACTGCCCCGTGTGCAGCCGGTCCCTCAACAAGCTGGCGCAGCCCCTGCCCATGGCACACTGTGCCAACTCACGCCTGGTCTGCAAAATCTCTGGCGATGTCATGAACGAGAACAACCCACCTATGATGCTGCCCAATGGCTACGTCTACGGCTACAATGTGAGCTGTGGGGCAGGGCGTTGGGCTAGGCTGGGCTGGGCTGTGCTGGGCTGTGCAGGCTGCCTGTTGAGCTGCTGGGGTTCCCTGGCAGTGTCACTGTGTCTCAGGAGATGATGCTACAGGCTGAGCTGCATGCTCTGATGGTGTGCTGTGTGGGTTTTTAATGGAAACCTAATTTATAGTGCATCTTCTTAATTTGTTCCTGATCTTATTTTTCAGTCTCTGCTTTCTATCCGTCAAGATGATAAAGTTGTTTGCCCAAGAACCAAAGAAGTCTTCCACTTCTCACAAGCCGAGAAAGTATACATCATGTAGGCCCTGTGTCGCCAGGTGCACGCCTCGGCTGGGGCTGTGTGGGCAGGGCATGCCCTCCCCATCCCTGGCCCTAGCCTGCCACCGCATTTCTGTTTCTTGCGACCAAAGATCAGTGAGCAACGATAAATACTCTTAGGAAGTGAGGAAGTGAGATTTAATGAGTTCGTACTTGAAAACAGCGTTTGATGGGTAGGATTTTGTAACGTAAGTCGACTATTTGATGCTTCTGCAAAGTACTTGCACCTCTCAAAGGAAACTCTACAGCCTGACCTCAACCCTGAAGAGCTTTAGGACAGCTCACAGGTAGGAATCCTTCTCTCCCGAGTTTCTCAGCTTCCTCTTTTTGCTGAAGAGTCCTGGGGAGCGTAAGGGACAGGCTGGTCCTTCAACACATGTTAGCCATGGCCTGGGTGAGGTGCTGGCACGTGGGCGGCCTGCGGTGACTTGCCATGCGGTGCACGAGGGCCCTTCCTGACGTCACTGGAGCTGCCACCAGAGCACCCTGCAGGCCCTGGGGCCACGTCCTGTGTGTGAGCTTGGGCTCAGCCCCGGTCCTCCGTGTACCGCCTTACTTCCTGCTTCGAGAATGTATTCATGTGGAAATCCACTGGATCGAGTTTCTGCAGAGGCCTTGCTGGATAGTTCTGTAGCCCTGGAGTCTGCATGCTATTCGTTACAGGAGCGGATAGTTCAGCTGAAGCAAGTACTGACGGGTTTTCAGAACACACGAACCATTGTAGTCCACACAGAAACCTGTGGTAGAGGTTTGTATCTAGCGCTTATTTTTGCATGTTGATGTTGATTAGCTAATAAGCTGTAAATGTAAAGCGTGTTAATAAAATGGCTTTCTATTTCTCACTCTGAGGAGTTTCTGAGCCCAGGGGAGGGCTCTGCCCTCCCTGGCTCACTCATTGGGGCTGGGGTTGTGGCTGCTGTCACTGCAGCAAAGGGGGCTCAGCACATCAAGACAGGGGTTTCAAGAAGAGCACAACCATCTTCCCGCCTTGCAGAACCCACCACTAATGGGAAGGGCTGCCCTGAAGTTGGAGGCCTCAGCTTGGAATCCTGAGGTCACATCTCACTCTAGGCCTGATCATTGCCCTCCTGGGCCAGGGGTGCAGGCTGGTTGGACAGCCAGCTCGGGTTCTGAGAGCAGCTCCTGTCGCCTGTGGCCCTGGTTCCCAGAGTCTTTGGGGCTGCTCTTGGTTGTGGCCAGAGTCTGAGGTTCTGAGCTGTGGTCAGCTGCCCTAACCCTCACAGCTGCTCTGCAGTGCCCCTGCCCTGCTCTGCGGCCAGCCCTGCTTGGCACTTGATCTCTGATGGCTGCCTCAACCCCTGTACTCCTGTCCTGCCATGCGTCCTCACATACGTCTCCTCCTGTGCCCGCTCCAGTTCAGGCCTTTGTGGAAGTTGATGCCTGCGGTGCCCATTGCTGACCTCTACTCTCTATGGCCACCCAGGGCTCAGCTTTGGGGTCTCCCTGTGACCTGTGCAGGCCAGGTGGTGCCAATCAGCATACTACACCGTGTTGTAGCCCCTGCCTGCTCCACCCACAAGTCAGGCCAGCAAGTGGCAGAACTTCACGTGATGTTCTCTGTGCCCCGCACTCCTGAGCACTGTGTGCTCTCCAGAGCAGGGCCTTCCAGGCCTTGCCTCCTGCTCACCACTGGTCCACCACCTGTCTGCTCCTGCCTCTTTCTTACCGATGGACAGCACGGCAGAAAGCACACATTCCCACATATAGCCCCTGGACCAATCCAGCTTCCCACTGGTGCTGTGTCCTTTCCCAGTCGACACTTTGGTGACCATTGCCAATCAGTAGCTCAGCTGTTTCTTGAGCGCCATGAGAATGGAACTACACAGTGTGGGCCCATGAGGTCAGCCTCATGCCTGGGTGGGTCTTCCACGTACAGCAAGTCTTCATCTGCCGCTAAGTTGTGGGCCATTGCAGGAGCGAGCACAGTGGCACATCCTTTCTTCACATTGGTAGTATCTCAGCTGTGAGTGCGCATCCACATCACTTGCTGGATGCACGTTGGACAAAGCTGGAGGGGTCAGGCTGGCTTCCACCCTCCTGCAGTGGTATGGGAGCTCTGCCTGCTCCATGCCCTCCAGTGCTTGGTGCTGGGAGCCTTTTGTGGTTAGACTGCTGGTTGTGTAGTCTAACTGTGCTGTTTTTAAATAATTTTCTTTAGTTGTAGATGGACACAATATCTTTATTTTTATTTACTTTTTTAACCTGGTGATGAGGATCAAACCCAGGCCTCATGCATGCGAGGCAAGTGCGCTCTACCACTGAGCTACAGCACCAGCCCCTAAATATATAGTTTTTTAATAATTATTCCTTAGTTGTAGTTGGACACAATATCCTTAATTAATGAATTTATTTTTATGTGGTGCTGAGGATCGAACCCAGGGCCTTACCTGTGCTTGGCGAGTGCGCTACTGCTGAGCCCCAGCCCCAACCCTAACTCTGCTGTTTTTAAAAACTGGGTTTAAGATGACAGATTAAAGCATACCAGACCTTCAGTGAGAAGAGCTGTTTTCCTCTTGTTGCCTCAACGAATGTGTTTCAGTCGTCCTTCTTGATGTGCTGGAGTAGCAGAAGTAATCCACGTTTGCACAGACCACACAGGTCCGTTGTCTTCTTGGTGGACCCAGCTGCACTGGGCTGGTGGCCATGCCTGTGATCCCAGCCACTCAGGAGGTTGTAGGCCAGCCTGGACAACACAGCAAGACCCTTCTGCCAAAATGGAAGGGCTGGGGTGAGTTCTGGCCTTACTCCTGGGTTTAGTCCCCAGTGCTGCAAGAAATAAAACTGCTATGAACATTTGTGTTTGAGTCTTTGTAGACATGGTTCTTGTCCTTTGAAAGTAATTCTCTGGAAGAATTGCCAAGTTCCAGGGTTGTTGTGCCTGACTCTACTCCTGCCAAAGACTTCTCCAGGTGGTGTGCTGCGCCGCCACCTCTGCAGGCCCTCCAGTGGCTCATGTCTTTGCCAGCATTTGGTGGTGATGGTGTTTTCCGGCAGAAGTCCTGGTACTTCACTGAGGTTTCCGTTTGCTTTCCTCTGGTGATAGTGCTGAGCCCATGTGTCTGTTTAGGTCTTTGGCCACTTTCATTGCATTATCTACTGATTGGTAGGAATCCTTGACAGTGTCAGTGGAGGGTCTGAATTTAGTCAAGTTCAATTGATCAGTTCTTTGTTTTCATGGTTAGTGCTTTTTCTGTGTTCTAAGAATGACCTGCCTATCCCAGAGTCAAAATAGTATTCTTGTATGTAGATTCATTTTCACTTTTTCTGTTAGCTCTTGGTATGGTGTGAGGAAGAGCTTGTGGACCATTTCCTGTGTTTATTCTGTGGCTCCGATGTTATTTGTTAAAAATGAGTTTTCTCTCCCCCTTCAGTAAAGGTGACTGCCTGGGTGCTCTGGCTGAGCTGGCTTTAAGGTCTGTCCTTGCCAGTGCTACCTCCAGCACACACTGCCCAGTCTCGTGCCTGTCATTTCACTCGAAGGTAACCTGAGTCCTGTTTTGTTTTTTGTTTTTTTTGGGTACTTTTTCAAAATTGTAGCTATTCTAGGACCTTTACATTTCCACTTAAGTTTTAGAATTGTCTTCTTTTGTGCTGGGGAATGAACATAATCAGTTTTTCAGTGGGACGTGGAGGTAGAGCACTTGCTTAGCAATGTGCAAGCCCTCAGTTTGATCACCAGAACCATAAAAATGAGAGTCAACTTATATCTACTGAAATTTCTTCAGTGCAAGCTGGGATTTTAACTGAAATTGTATTCAATCTATTACTTCATTTGGGGACTCTATCAGCTTGCTCAGGCTGCATAACACATACCATGGCCTAGGTGGCTTAAACAGCACAGGTCCTTCTCAGCACTGAGGCGGCCTAGCTGGCTGGTGCTGGTGCTGCCTCTTCCTGCTGGCCGAGGGCCCCCTCCCCACTGTGTCCTCACTTGGGCCTCCTCAATGCATGCAACTCTGGGGTCTGTCTCATGAGGACACCAGCCCTGCTGGATCAGGGTCCTACCTACCCCAACGGCCTTCCTCCATGCATGTAGACTCTGGGGTCTCTCTCATGACGACTCCAGCCCTGCTGGATTAGGGTCCTACCCTGATGGCCTTCGTTGTCCCCCCCCTCTTTTTTTTTTTTTTTTAGCTATAGATGGACACAATATCTTTATTTTGTTTCCTTTTTTAAATGTGGTGCTGAGGATGGAACCCAGTGCCTCAGATGTGTGAAGCAAGTGCTCTGCCACTGAACCACAACCCCAGCCTGCCTTCATTGCCTCTTTAAAGACCTGTCTCCAAACACAGTCACTCTGGGGGTCAGAGCTTCAACATGGGAATTTGGGAGGGACACAGTTGAATCCATAAGAGACATTGAGTCCTCCAACCCATAAATATGCTGCATCTCTTCATGAAGTTTAGATTTTTACTCTTACCTAAATTTAACATATTTGATTGATTTAACTTCAGGGTTTTTTTTGTTTGTTTGTTTTTGTTTTTGGTACTGGGGATTGAACTGAGGGGCACTTGACCACTGAGCCACATCCTCAGCCCTATTTTGTATTTAGAGACTGAGTCTCACTGAGTTCCTTACCACCTTACCATTGCTGAAGCTGGCTTTGAACTTGTGATCCTCCTGCCTCAGCCTCCTGAGCTGCTGGGTCTTTCTTAATTCTTAATTTAAAAAATAATTCTTAATTTTTAAAATCTACCTCTCGGGGCTGGAGTTGTGGCTCAGTGGTAGAGCACTTGCCTAGCATGTGTGAGGCACTGGGTTCAATTCTCAGCACCACATATAAATAAATGATTAAAGGCCCACCAATAAAATCTACCTCAATTATTCAGTGGAAATATGTAGACACGATCAGTATTTGTTAATTGATCTTGTGACTACTGTGACCCTACTCACTCATGAGTTCTGGTAGCTTTCAGATACAGTTTTGAGGTTTTCCATGTGTGCAGTTATGTCACCTCCAAACAGTCCTGTTTCTCCCCTTCAAACCTCTCTACTTCACTTTTCTTACCAGTTCCTGGAGCCTCCAGAGCGATATTGAGGATGAGGTGTAAGAATGGTGTCTAGTGCCCTGTTAGGCAGAAAGCACTGCATCTTGCACACTGAAATAGAGCATTTACAGACATCCTTCATCTGGTTGAGAAGTTCCACGCCAGTTTTCTAGAAGTTATTATAAGGAACATTGAATTTTGTTTTTAAAAATTCCTTTGTAGAATGAAATTACCATGATTTTTCTCCTTTATTCTGCTTACCAGACATTGACTGTCTTTGAATTACTGAATTTTGCATGACTGAAATAAATTTCATTCAATCATGTTGCATTGTTTTTAAATATTGCTGGATTTGACTTGCTCTAGGCTTTGCTAGGGATTTTTACAACTGTATTCATGAGGGCTATTGGTCTGTGGTCATTCTTTCTTGGAATTATTATTTTTGTGGTACTTGGGATTTAACCCAGGAGTGCTCTACCACTGTGCCACATCCCCAGCCCTTTCATTTATTTTTTGACACAAGGTCTTGCTAAGTTGCTTAGGCCTCAAACTTGAGATCCTTCTACCTCAGCCTCCCAAGTTGCTGGGACCACAGAAGTGTGCCCCTGTGCCTGCTTCTAGGAATGTTTTTGTCTGGTTTTAGTACAAAAGCATTCAAAACTCATGAGTTGGAGAGTGTTAACCTCCTTTCATGAAAGATTCTGTGTAAAACTGGTATCATTTCCTTAAATGTTTGATAGAATTTGCCAGTGAAACCATCGAGTTTGGGAATTTTGTTTGCAAGGGTTTCTTACTTAGTATGAGCTCAGTTTCTTTAATAGTTGTGACTGATCAGTTCCCCCCACCCCAAGTATTCTGATAATTTGTTCATCTAAGAGAAGACTTCTGGAATTAATGTTCTTAACTTATGCTCTGTTGTCTGCAGGACCTGCAGTGATGTCTCTTCTCCTCTCTCATTCTTTTTGTTTTTTGGGTGCCAGGAAGTGAACCCACTGGGGCTTAACCACTGAGCCACATCTCCAGCCCTTTTTTATTTTGAGACAGGGTCTTGCTAAGTTGCTGAGGCTGGCTCTGAACTCATGATTCTCCTGCCTCAGCCTCCCAAGTTGCTGGGATTATCCATGTGGCTGGCACCATGGTGCCCAGCTTCTCCTGTCATTCTCATAGGTAATTTATTTCTTCTTTTTCTCTGTCTAGCTGAAGGCTTATCTGTTCATCATTTCAAACATCTCCTGTTACAGTATAGATCTGGACTGACCCCATCTCATGTATTCAGAAAGTGGTTGGATCATGAAGGTTCTGATCACATAAAAGGACTAGTCTTCCAATGCCGAAGGGACCATTGCAGACGGGACAGCTGGAGCAGGTCACTGGTGTGTGCCCTGGGAGGGCTTATCATCTTTGCCCACCCTCCCTGCCTCTGGTTGCCCTAAGCTGAGCAGCTTTTACCAGGACATTCTGCCTCTCCTCAGGCCCAGAGTAGGGAATGGCTGAGGACTCTGAAACCAGGAGATGGTGTCAGTCTTTCCTCCTTAAGTTGTTCCTGTCGGACATTTTAATCAGTGACAAAAGCTGACTAATAAACCTCTTTTGGTTTGAGTGACACCCCTCCCGTTTGCCTATTTTCTGTTCAATTGATCTCAACCTTATTAATCTCTACTGCAACTTATTCTGATTAATTGCTCTTTCTAGTTTCTTAAGGGGAATATTAATGATGCAGTAGGTCAGGTCTCAGTGCCTGTGTCTGGAGTTCGCCTGCACAGTTGGAATTGCAGTCTGCTGAAAGGACTCACCCCTTCCCAGAATGCCCCCAGGGAGAGACCAGTGCAGTCAGCAGACTCATCTTTCACTTGTGCTGCTGCACAGAGCATCTGTGGTGGCCCTTTTAGCCTCTCCATGTTTCTTGTAGATACAATATAGTTTGGTCTTGCTCTTTTTAAACTAACTGGACCATCTCCACTTTCTATTTAAAATTTTTTTGGTACTGAGAATTGAACCCAGGGGTGCTTTAGCACTGAGCCACATCCCATACCTTTTTATTTATGTTGTTTTGAGACTAGGGCTTGCTTGCTAAGTCACTGGTGTTTTCAATTCTAAGTTGCCTCAACTGTCTTGAGTTGCTGGGATTCCAGGTGTGCACTACTGTACCTGGCCTTTTTTTTTGGGGGGGGATATATATATATATGTGTGTGTGGTGTGTGTCTGTGTATTTTTAAATCTTTTTTAGATATACATGACAGTATTTTTTAAAATTTCTTTTTATAGTTGTAGATGGACAGCATGCCCTTATTTTATTTTTATGTGGTGCTGAGGATTGAACCCAGTGCCTCACACGTGGAAGGCAAGCACTCTGCCACTGGGCCCCAGTCCCAGCCCTGATCTCTCCTTTGTAACTAGGGTGTTCAGATCACTGACATGGTGACTGTTGTAGATTCAGATTGGCTGTATTACAACTTGTTTCCTGTTTTTCTTACCTATTTCTTTTTCATCAGCTTCATTTTTGATTACTTTTAAAAGACCCCTGTCTTTGCATACTCATTAGCAGTCCCACATCTCTATGTGTGCTGGAGACTGGACCCAGGGGCTCACACATGCCGCCCTACCACCAAGCTGTATCCCCAGCCCTGTGGCTTTCTTTACAGTTGCTCTAGAGGCTCAGGGTATGGTCACACCACTTAACAACATGGGGTGTTCCGCACTGTCAGGTGGTTTTGTTGTGTGAATGTCTGAGCATACATTTTTTGCTATCACTTAGGTTTTGAAGGTCAGCTTGCTGCACATACAAGTCTGAGCTGACCATACTTTTACTTCTTTTTTTTTTTTTTGGAGAGAGAGAATTTTTAATATTTATTTTTTAGTTCTCGGCGGACACAACATCTTTGTATGTGGTGCTAAGAATCGAACCCAGGCCACATGCATGACAGGCGAGCGTGCTACCGCTTAAGCCACATCCCCAGCCCCCCAGCTTGCATTTTTTAAATAACAAATCTCTGAAAATTCCAGTTGGTTCTTTCCCCCCTTCGGAGACAAGTTCAGGCCCAGACTGACCCGGACACCTGGGCCCAAGCTATCCTCCTGCTTCAATCCCTGGACAGCTGGGACATTGTGTGCACCACCACATCTGGCTTCCACTGGTTCTTTTAAAACATCTTCTAGTTCTCACCGAGATTCACCTTAGCCTTCTCATTTCACTCTCCATTCAAGAGATCCGAATGCCTGACTGCGTCATCATGAAGCTAGAAAGACCCCAGTTCTCAGGAGCAGCCCTGAGGGCAGAAAGGGGGTGCGCAGGTGAGATCAGGAACATGGAGCCAGCTAAGAAGACGGGGCTGCAGTGGGGGCCAGAGGCCACAGAAGGGTGCCGGCTGGGAGGGGCTGTGGGCCGCGCAGTGGGCTCTCCGCGCCGCCGGGGCAGGGCAGGTGCGCGGGAGCCCGGCGCGCTCTGCCCGCCGAGGACGAGTGCCCTCCAGAGCTGCGAGGGCCGAGGGCGGGCTGGCAGCTGGCCCTGGACGTGCTTGAAACCTGGAGTGCTCTGAAGAGGGGGCTGCGGGGCTCCCAGGCCTGGAGTGAAAAAGGCCCTGCGGCGTGGACTACCGGCCCTGAGCAGCTGCGCCGGGCGCCGGCAGGTGTGCTCCGGGAGGAGGGAGCCATCCCGGCTTCCCGCCCGGGGCGGCGGACAGAGCTTTCAAGGAATTTTGGCAGAGGGAAGCAAAGCACCTGCCGGCTGGTGGGCGACCTTTAGGCTGGGCAAAGTCACGCCGCAGAGGGGAACCGGGCGCCTCACCCGGCCGCCCCGCCCGTACCCCGCGCGCCGCGTCGTGACACCCAACGCCTCCGCCCCGGCTCCCCTCCCGCCCGCGGCACCACGGCCCACACAAGCCCGAGGCTCCCACCTGGGCCGCCCTCGCTGACCCTTCAGGGGCAGGGCCGCGAGCCTCCTGGCGGACGTGCCGTGCTGTCCAGGCTCAAACCTCTCTCTGGGTCTGAGTTTCCTAGCGAGTTGTCGACCCAGACGTCCTGCCCCTTTTAAACCGCGGCGCCTTTAAGGACTTGCTGCGCCCTCCTGCTTCTTTTTTCTCGCGCGTCGACCTCCTAGGGCAGCCCCGCCTCGCAGGGAGCGCGCCTGCGTCACTGCGCGAGGTCGGCCTCACCCTAGCGCCTGCGCTGTCGAGACGAGGGTTGCCTCGCTCCGGGCCTTGAAGGGGTGGGCGGGGTCTCCTCCGGAAGGGGCGGGGAGATGTGGTGCCTCGCGCTGTAGGTGTGGTGGTTGCAGAACTGACCTTTGCTCCCACGCCGCGGTATCAGGGAGCCAATGGCTTCAAAGCTCCGGGACGCGTGGTGGCCGGCGGGGGCGGGACCTCTGCCGGAAGGGGCGGGCGATGCGGTAGGTTCCGTGTCAGCCGCGCAGCTGGGCGGGGTCGCACCCAGCCGGCCCGGGGTCCCGAGGCCGCGGGCTTCTGCGCTCGCTGCGCTGCCTGGCAGCAGGGCCCTCCACTCCCCGCGCGTCAGTGTAAGACGGTGGCTTTCGTTACCTTCCGCACCTGCCTGTCCCCGGTGCGGCAGCGTCTCCCGCACCGTGGCTTGGTTGTCCCGATCTAGCCTCGCCTTTGACACTTCCAGATCGTCACCGGGGACGCTTGACTAGCCCTAATGGTGCTTGGAGCTGCCCTGTTTCCTAGGGCGTCTTTCCGCGGAGGCCAGAGCCTTGGACACAGCCTCAGGCCCTCCCGCGGTGCGCAGTATCTAGGCGAACTCGGTAGCATTTATCAATAAGACCAAGAGGGTAAAGTAAGGTGGCAGTTCATCTCTGCGTTCCGTATTTCTAGACATGGATCAAAAACTGTTAAAGTTGGTAGAAGAGCTCACAACTTCAGGAGAACCCCAACTGAATCCTGAGAAAATGAAGGAACTGAAGAAAATTTGCAAGTATGTCTTTAGGTTTAGCATTTCATGATATTTATCCCAGTAAGCCCATGACTCTAGGGAGATTGTGGGGTTTTCTTGGACCTCAGCAGTTTGCCCACCTCCATATCTCAGCCATCCCCTCCTGCCTCCGCCTGGAAAGATCCACCAAGGACCAGGCCAGCAACATTCCCCAGGCCCTGCAAAGTCATCTCTGACAGGCAGCATTGTGGGTGGAGGTGCAGGTCAGCAGAGCACAGAGAGGTCTGTGCTTGGTACTTCTGATTCTTTCTATATGTGCATGTTACAAAGCATATAACTGAGGCATTCTTGAGTGCATCTATGTGATCTGTGGGCAAATGTACCTCTTTTATTACTGTTGAAACATGGGAAGGGAGAACTTTCACAGTTGGGTAAATCTGCACTGTGTGTGTGTGTGTTGTGGTGCTAGGAATGGAACTCAGGGCCTTGTGCATGCTAAGCAGGGACTCTATCCCTAAATCACACCCAGCCACTCTGTCTTTAGAATGCATCCATCATCCATCCCCAGAATCAGGCAGGAAGCAAAACTTCTTCCTGTCATTTGCTGGGAACATGAACCTGTGTTCAAAGAACAAAACTGATGTTGTGTACCTTTCAGTAGGAAACTCCAACTCAGACACAGTTTTGCTGCAGGTCCTTGAAAACTCCTAAATCTCGGGTTCACACAGGGCAGGGCTGGGGAGAGGCTACACCCAGAGGGCTCCATGGGCCTTCCCCTCACTTCCTGCAGAAGAGGCTGGGTTTGTGCACTCAGCTAGTCTGTGGTGCTCCTGAGTGGTGAGGAAGCGTCTTTGAAGGGATGATGAAAAATCTTGAGGCTGAGGTCCCTGCTGACACCACGCAGCTCTAAGAGCAGCTGTGGACACGGACATTGCGACAGGGCTGCATTTTAATAAAACTTTATAAATGGCACTGATACTTGGCACTCATAACTTTCCCACATCAAGAATCATTCCTTCATGTGTCTTGATCACTTATTTGTTTTGCCATGCTGGGGCTCAAACCCAGGGCCTTGTGCAGGCCAGGCAAGTGCACCACTGAGCAGTTCTTTAAACCATTTAAAAATGTAGGAAACAGTTTGGGCTTGTGGGCCACACAAAAAGAGGCACAGTTGAGGGGCCTCATTCATGCCAAGACATTGGTCTGCTTACCCAGCTCTAGGAGAAGGGGAAGAGGAAGCCTGGACAGCAGCTGTGGCCCCCACTATATGTAAATAGTGCGTCCTGTGTGAGTGTAAACTGACCCTTCAAGTACCAGGTGCTGAGCTCAGGCTGGCTTGTGCCCCCAGGTCTTCAGAGGAGCAGCTCAGCTGTGCCTACCGCCTGCTGAAAACACAGCTGACCCAGGACCATGCTGAGGTCCGCCTGTCCGCCTTCCAGATCGTGGATGAGCTCTTCACCAGGTCTCACCAGTTCAGGGTGCTGCTTGTTTCTGACTTCCAGGAGTTCCTGGAGCTCACACTGGGCACCAACCATGAGCAGCCCTTGCCGCCCCCCAGAGAGGCAGCCCAGAGGCTGAGGCAGGCAGCCCTGCGAGCTGTGGAAGGGTGGAATGAGAGGTTTGGTGAGGCCTATAAGAAGCTAGCCTTGGGCTACCACTTCTTAAAACACACCAAAAAGGTAGGTGGGCCTTGCACAGTGCTGCCGGTTCCCTGGGGCAGAGCAGGTAGGCCTCAGGAGGGAAGACCTCTCACTGTGGAGCCAAGTACAGAGTGCTCCCAGGCCATGTTGTTGGGCAGCTTGGCCTAGGTACCTGGGTTGCTGGACCTGCTTGGGGCCTGGGAGGGGAGGAACATCTTTGAGGAAGACAAGCTGTGCCCGTGTGTGCATCAAGCTGAGCCTGCAGCCTGTGTCACCTTTGATTGTTCAGCCCTGTTCTGTGACAGGCACTGTCTTCTGGGAGTTTCCCTACCTGTGTTCTTAAGAGTCCCCACCTGATCCTGCCATTGGCTCTAATGGGTTCTGGGCATGATGAAATCCATCAGGACTTGCTGCTGTGATCCCAACCCAACTCTGTCACTGCCCAGACCTTGCTTTGCCCCTGCCCTCTATGGACAGGTGGCCCTGCCTGTGGGCCAGAGAACCAGCTCTCCCTCTGACCCACTGGCGTGCCACCTCCTGGGGTGCACACTCAGGTGGTGCTTGGGCTCTGGGGTCCAGACAGCAGCCTGTTTGCTTCCTGTACTCCCACTTGTACTGCACTTGTGGCTGGAAGTCTTTTTTAATTTTATTTTTGAGGTGGGGTTTTGTTTTTCCCAGGCTGTCCTCCAACTTCTGAGCCCAGGTATTCCTCCTGCCTCAGCCTCCCAAGTAACTGGGACAACAGGCCTGCATCATGGCACCTGGCCAGGGCTGGGAGTTCACACCTCTTTTATCTGAAGTGGTAGACTCGGCAAGTTTCTCAAGATGAAGCATCGAGTTCAGCGTATATCCTGTTGTTAAGATGATGGCGTCTCCCCTTGCTGAGGCCTGCTGCATGCTCATGTGGTGGCCGTTTGCTCTCTGGTGAGTGTTTGTTGTGGACAGTCCTGATCTTCACTGTTTCCCAGGTGGACTTTCAGGATGTAAATGGGAGGACTCTGGCAGAAAGGCAGCAAGAAGAACAGAAGCAGAGGCACTTGGATAGAATCTACAGAGAAAGAGCCAAGCAGGCCGAAAGGGAAATGGAAGGCAAGTTCCAGGCTGAGGGTGCCTCGCACATACCAAGGGCCGCCTATGCCTATGCCTCCTCCCAGGACCCTGGTCACAGGAGACCCAGGCAGGCCAGGCTAGGGTTCAGGTTGGGCAGTCCCTGCACAGGCGCTTGCACCCCTGCGCCCCCTGGTGGTTAGTTCTGTCTCTGGCCCTTTGGGGAGGCTCCCTGGGCACAGGCTGAGTGGAGAGCTTCCAGACAGTGGTCTGTGCTTGGGTCTGCTGAAGGTCCCCTTGCTGTTTTGTCTCCCAGCCACCATTCACCTCCCTCCCCCTACCTATTTTTTTTTTTTTTAGTAATGGGGATTGAACCCAGGTGTGCTCTGCCACTGAAGTTCATCCCTGGCCCTTTTTATTGTAATTTAAAAATTTTTTAATTTTGCGTTGCTTAAGTCCTTGGTAATTTTACTGAGGCTGGCCACAAACCTGCAATCCTCTTGCCTCAGCATCCCGAGTTTCTAGTATTGCATTGTACCCCTGCACCCAGCTCCCATTTGCTCTTAACCCAGCTTCCACCCCCCAAATCCCTACGATGTATGTCCTGGCAGCCAGCCTTTTCTTGAGGGAGAGAACAGGGTGTGGGGAATCAGAAGATCTAGGGGATAGTTGTCCACCTGCAGGGTGCCCAAGACCTGCCAGAGCAGCTGCTGTGTGTCTTAGACAGCAGGGCTGATGCTCTTCTGTGCCCAGACCCCCCAGGGCCTGTTGTAGGCAGGCAGGTGTGCCCAGATGGTAGAGAGGCCACTAGGAGGGAGAGCTGGCCCAGCCCTGCAGGGTGTGGCTTGATGTTGGCAGATGTGGCTGCTGGGGGAGGCTCAGCCCTCTCTGGGATGCACTGCTCTGGCTGAAGGCTCCCTGCTCTGCAGTTGGTCCCTGGCATGTTTGCCTGTGCTCCTGCGGCTGCCAAGAGGTGACCTTGCAGTCCTGCCAGCTGGGCAGTTTAGTAAGCCGGTGAAAGCTGCTGTGATACGTTTACCTTGGGTGTTGGCTTTTCTTGGGAAGTGAGGCCCAAGGGTGCAGGTGGCACATGTGACCCTTAGCTGCCTGGTGCTAACAGTGACCAGGACCTCGACACATTGTGTGGTGGGGATACTCCTCGCTCAGTGTGACGAGGCCAGATGTGTCTCCATGTCTCGGCAGAGATGTCTGCAGAAGTTGGGTGCTGTCTGACGGAAGTGGAGAACTGCTTCAGGCTGCTGGTGCCCTTGGACTTTGACCCGTGCCCAGAAGCCAGCTTCCTTGATGAGGGTCCCCCTGGTTCCTTGAGCTCAGACTGGGAAGTCCCTCACTGGTCTAGCACTCCTGATGCCCCAGATGAGCCATGCTGCAGCAAGGACCTGCCTGCCTCTGCATACCACCCGGGGGCCACTGGTGCTGGGGAGGGGCCGCTCCAGGCAGCCACAGGGGACCCCTTGGAGGACGAGGAGCAGCTGTGCTGCAGCAAGGACCTGCCCGCCTCTGCGCAACACTCAGGGGCCGCTGGTGCTGGGGAGGGGTTGCCCCAGGCAGCCGTGGAGGATGCGCCCCAGGACGAGTGCAGCGGGGAGCAGTTTGTGCGCAGCCATGGGCTGGGCTCACACAAGTACTCACTGGACGTGGAACTGCCCTTGGGTAAGGGGCCACCAGGTCTGCTGGTGCCTCCCTGCCCAGGCTCCGCTGGCTAGTGGGCCACTGCTGTGCCAGCCCCCAGCCTAGGTGACCCACAGCCATGCTAAGTCTGGCCTGCAGTGGGTACATGCAGGCTTTTCCTTCCCATTTAGCCTCTGACCTGGGCTGTGCCCACTTTACCAGGCCTCTGTGGCCACAGGCCGGTCACAGAAAGCATATGGACTTGTTTGCCATCTGTAGCCCACTCCAGCAAGGCTCTGGGCAGGGTGGGTGCAGGAAGGACGTGTGTAGGGCCAGAATCACACAGCAGTGAGCTCTGTTGACACTCGTCTGGCCTGGGTGGGCTTCTAGCATTTCCCTGTGGGCTATAGCCTCTTGGCCTCAGGGTCCCTTGTGACCCCCGTTCACCTCATTCCAGACGGTCTGAAGGTGCAAGAGAATGATGACAACCTTGCTGTCCTCCATGCTGCCCGCGATGCAATCAAGCTCATCCAGAATAAGTTCCTGCCAGCTGTGTGCTCCTGGGTCCAGGTGAGGCTGGGTACCTGGTCTTCAAAGCTGTCCCTGTCAGGCCAGTGCCCGGGCAGAGTGAAGATGTAGTTGGCGGGAGCCGTAGGCTGGAAGGAGGACATGTGGAAAGTGCAGGTGTGGGTCTTGTCCTTGGGGTGACCTAGGGGGTCAGCCAGGTGTCCTTGACCATTTGTTCCCAAGGCTACAGACCAGGCCATGTTGCCTCCTGGCAGGGCCTGTGTTCTCTGTGACTTCTTCCTTGTTCTGCAGAGGTTTACCCGAGCAGGGACCCATGGTGGACACTTACGGCATGCCATCGACTTGAAGGCAAAACTGGAACTTGCGCTGAGAAAGTATGAGGAGCTTCACGTGCAGCCTGAGTGGGGACCAAGAAGCAAGGTGTGTGCTTGGTGGGCCGGCAGGTCCAGGTCCGGGGCGGAGGAGCGAGGTGTGTGCCTGTGGTGGGCCGGCAGGTCTGGGGCGGGGCTGAGCTGCCTGTGCAAGCAGGAGCTGCTTCAGGCTCCTCTCTCTCTCTGCTGGCCTGGCAGTGGGAGCCCAACTGGCGTCTCCTGGTGCCAGAGCCCAACCGTGCCCCACATGTGGACATGCCCCACAGCCCAGCAGGGCCCGCCCCATAGTGGACACGTGAGCTCATTCACTGTATAGTGGCAACATGGCTCCTGCTACTGGGTGTTGTCCACTTACCCTGCACTGTAGCCAGGGAGCCCTGCAAATCAGACTGTGCCCCTCCTGCTTAGGGAAGGATGGGGCTTTTGTGGAGTCTCCAGCAGAGTGGGTTCTGTGTACTGATGGGCACCATGGTGAGCTGGGACAGGGTGCCCACTTTGGGGATGGAGACTCAAAGACCAGCCGTCTGCTGGACTGTGTAGCACCTTAACCTGGGAGGGACCATGGTATTGATGAGAGAGAAATGGGCCCTCTGTGGTTGGAGATGCAACAGGGGTTCCTGGGCTTCCCTGAGCAACCGCATGCCACCAGAGCAGGGCAGGGTCTCTAGATGGGGCTGAGAGGTGGGAGCCACAGGCAGGCTGAGGGAGGACTGAACGCTGAGCCTGGGCTTCCAGGCAGTGGGCTAGGGTGTAGCCAGGCATCCACCCTGGAGCACAAGGTCCTTGGCACTGGATGCCTTGGAGCTGGCTGGAGGAGGCAGGTGAGCTTGTAGCAGCCTGAGAGCGAGTGAGGATGGTATTCCTGCCTAGAGATGCTCGGGGGCTGTGGCGGGGAGAGGATGCTGCACTGGGGCTTGTTGTGCCTTGTGAAAGAGAACTGTCGCATGCAGATGCCATCTTCCTGCCTTTGGTTGGTCTCTCACCTGCTCTCAGAGAAGCTGAGAAAATAGACACCAGATGCACCGCTCCTGGGGTCCCTGGGGAACCCAGAACCAGACCCAGCTGAGTGGAGAGGGTGCCAGCCCTGGCCCAGGGAAGGTAGACTTCTTTTTTTAAATAATAACTGTGTTTTTTATTTATTTTGTGTATGCAGTGATGAGGATTGAACCCAATACCTCACACATGCTAGGCAAGTGCTCTGCCACTGAGCCCCAGTCCCAGCCCAGAACCTCCCCTTTTCAAAGGTAGCTTTGAGGTAGAAAGAACTCTGTTTCTTGCCAAGAAAAAGAAGAAGTTGCAGGGCACGCAGAGCCCAGACCAGGAGTGGGCATACATGTTGCATGCAGCCACCAGATCAGGGCTCTAAGCTGAGCTCAGTCAGCTCATGCCGTGGCTGGCATCCCTGGTGTCCTGCCCTGTGTGGTATGACCATTCTGAGCCCTGGCAGCAGACCTGGGGTGGCAATGCAGTGCCAGAAGTTCTGGAACCCGAGAGGAGGAACTCCTACCTGAGCAGCCGCTGGGAGATCCCTGGCTGTGGAGGCCATTTGTGGCCCTCAGGCCCACCAGAGGGCGACCTTGCTTCTCTCCTGCAAACCCCACGAGTCTGCGCTGTGCAGCTTGGGGACTGGAGTCTTTGTGGGTGCTCGTTCTGCCTCACTAGAATCCACTGTGTGTGGCATGCTGCTTGTTTAAGGAGTCAGCTTTGTCAGTTTTGACCAAAATATATTTACGGTGAAAAATAATTGTCTGGTGGGAGGAAGGTGCCTGTCACCTACTCAGTCAGAGGAGCTTACTCTAGACCGCAGGGCACTAGCACTCCGAGCAGCCAGCCTGGGTGCGGAGTGAAGGCCAGGTGGGCCCCCAGCGCTGTGCTGAGTGTGGAGGCTGCCTTGTGTGGTGTGCACTCGTGCTGTCCAGGGCTCAGCCCATGGCCATTTTGCTGCTGATGGCCTTGGTTGTGGCAAGGATGTCCTTGGACATTTGGTGTCCTGGGGATGTCCACAGACTTCCCACGCTGCTGGGGTCCATTCTCATCAGGCCTAGGTATGATCAGCCTGCATGGTCTTCTGGGGCTAGTGGCAGTGCTGAAGGTGGCAGGACCTGAGCCCAGAAGGGTCACAGCAGCCGGCTGCTCTCCTTGGCCTGAGGCTCTGTCAGCAGGGTCCCTGGAGAGCTGCTGCCCCTGCTCTCATCTCGGAGCCCCACGGTGCCTCCTGCAGGTGCGTCTGACTAGGGGAGGGTCCCCGGCAGTCTTTCCCAGGGCTGCTGGCTGCTCAGCCTGCACTGTGGTGAGGGGTCAGGGCTCTGAGCTAAGCTTAGCCAGCTCTTGCTGCCGCTGGTGTTCCTGGCACACCAGAGGGTCAGGCTGTCCTGCGTAGCCTGTGTCCTGGCCCCACCACACCTGCTGACTTTGCCATGTGCTTGAGGAAACTTGAGTCCTAGCCACGCCTGGCCGTGTGCCTCCTCCCTCTGTAGGCCCAGGAGGTCTGGTTTCCTTGACCTCTGCTTGCCCTGGACTCCTGCCAGCTGCCCTGTCCCTTCCAGATGCTGGTGCTCAGGTCTGCTGTGTCCCAGGGTGGGTGAATGGGACTGGGCCCACTAGTGTAGCTACCTCTCTATTCTGGCTGTGGCTCACAGGGCTCATCCCGAAGCTCTCGTGGGCTGTGGACACTGGAGTCCCAAATCCAGCCCTTCAGAACTGTCCACCTGGCCTTCTGTAGTGCACAGCCTCAGGCCACTGCATGGCCCCTGCCTTCCTCTGTGCACTGCCTGCTTTGACTCCACTCAGTATGTCCTTTGATACTGTCAGAGTAGATGACTCGTCCCCACTTCTGCCCAGGGCCTGCAGGACCTGCTGCTGGAGGGCAGGTCCACACAGGGTGTTGTGCATGGGCAGTGAGGGGCTGCGGGTGTCCTTTGGCCACGTGGTCTGGTCAGTAGACTCCTGCCCAGGCTGCTCTTCAGGAGAACGGGGCTCCTGTGAGTGTGCAGGGCCTATCAGGCCCTGCAAGGTTGATGGTGTCCCAGCTTCAGTGGGAAGACAGATGTCACTCTGCTCTGCTGTCAGCTGAAGGGACACTTTCTGGACCCTCTCCACACACTGATCCTAATAAAGGCACTCTGAAATCCTCAGAGGTTTCTCGCGCAGAGGCAGAGGAGCCGCCCGCCCGCAGATGGAGTGATTGGAGGGCTCCTGCTGCAGCCGCTTAGGCTCAGGTGAGCCGCTTCCCAGAATAGACGCGGCAGCCAGCGCAGGCAGGCCTATCTGCCCATCTCCCTGCTGCTGGCGGCCCTCCCTGCAGAGCTGCAGCACCCGCAAAGGCTTGGGCAGGGGTGGAGCAGCTAATGAACATCAGTGTTAATTAGAGCTGTTTTAATTAGAAATTATGAATGAGGTGTTCTTCACTAATTTTCAAATAAAATTTACGAAGGGTTTAAATTGTTTCCCTTACGTTTCCCCACTTAGCACGGGATTGGCATCGTTAACTCCGCGTGTAGAACAGGCTAGGTGGGGAGCACTAATTCAATAATGCGTGATTCAGACATCTGAGAACTTCTGACAGACGTGAGAGACTGAGACAGACATGACGCCCACTTAGAGCCAAGTGGCCACCGCTAGGCCCTGGGCCCTCCGGGTGCCAAGGGGGAGGGGGAGGGCAGCCTGCCTGCAACCCGCTGCAGTCTGTTTCACAGGTCCTCTTTCTGCCTGTCGCCTGTTTTCTACATAGTATTGTTTTCCTTTTGACATAGATGCTCTGTCCTCAGAAAAATACTTAAGCCAGTTTAAATATGTTTAAGTGTTTGTTTTATAGAGTGTCTCCATGTCAGCTCCGTGTGGGAGCAGACTGGGGATAAATCTTGGCTGGATCAATATGGAGGGTCATTGGGTAGATTTAGTTTCCACCCTGCTCTGTTACAGGCGGGCTGTAATAATCCAGCTGCCTCGTTCGTTAAACTGATAAAAATCCTTTGAAAACTTGTAAATTGCCTGCTTTTAATTATGTAGCTTGAATCAACGGTTATTTTCTTATTGTGTAATTAACAAAATACTAATTTCCCACCAATGAGTGAGTCGGAGAACAGTGATTCCGAGGTGATGTCACCTGGCCCTGTGGGCAGTGCTTTGCCTTTTTTCTGTGGTCAGGCTGCAGGCTCCCCTGTGTCGCTGGCCAGCAGGTGGGCTTGGCCTTGCCCTCACCGCCCTGCCTCCAGCCCCAGCTGCCAGCCTCTCCCCCTGGCTGTGGGGTCGGGAGCTTCCTGTGCTGCTGCCCAAGCCCTCGTAGCATCTGGTTCCCTAGGTGAGGAGGACAGAATTAGAAAGCCCAGGGAATGAAATGTTGGCCCATCAGACACGCACAGGGACGGTCAATCAGCTTCGCCTCCAGGAAGCGGCCGCCATCTGTAGCCTTCCTGGGTGACTCGGCTCCTTCCATCACACTGAAGGCCACGCTGCCTCCCAGGGTGCTGGGGGAGGGGCGGGTGCGCTGGTGCTTTGAAAGGACAGGCTCTGAAAGGACAGGCTGGGCCTGGCTGCCCTCCCAGCCCTGCAGCATGGAGCCCCCTCCTGGCCCCATGGCAGGCCACCTCAGCCAGGCGCCTTCCCCAGCCAGCCAGTGCCCTTCCAGCCTGCCCACGCGTGGTCCCCTTGGTTCCAGAAGACACTTCCTGGGGTGGATTGCTTTGTTACCCCCATTTTATAGATGGGGAACCTCTGTGGGCCTGGCCTTGTTGCCAAGACCAAGACCTTGCCTGCATGCCAGGCAAGGCTGCCTGACACCTCCCTGCCCATGCCTGTGCCTCTGAGCACTGTCTCTTGCTCCCCAGGGGCTGTCTGCTGGCCACATCTCTGCCTGGGGAGGTTGGGCTGCAGCAGGTGGCCTTTCACATGCCTGTGTGGGACTGTGTGAGTCACGGGCCCCAGAGTCGGTGAGTCTGGGTCTTCCTCATCCTCTGCCAGAGTAGCTTTCTCCACAGAGCTCCTGGGGGCCAGAGCTACTAGATATGGAGACGTTGTTTGCTCCATGAGGCGATTGTCCTCCACTGGGTCCGATGTGAGTTTCTGTAAGGTCCAGATGACCCGTGATGACCCTCCTGCTCTGTGCCCCTCACACTGCCCCTGTGCAGGAAAACCTGTGGTGCAGACCCCCAGGAAAACAAGCTGTCCTGGCCCAAGTCCAGCCACCCACAGGAGGGAGTCTGTGTGGACCACCAGCCCTCATTGGCTTACAGAAGTGTGTGCCTCTGGCTGGCTGCTTGTCTTCACCCAGCGGAGATTTCGGCCCTACCCTTACTCTAGAAACACTCTATGCACGCGTGATCCAGGGGCTCTGCCTCACACCTGCCCCCAGCTGGATGAGGCTCTTGGCCCCTGGGCCCTGGGTGCTCCTTGTGCATGCTGGCAATCTCCAGGGCAGGTTGACTCCTGATTTGGTCAGTCGAGGAGGGGAAGTGCCTGCCACTGTGTTGTGCTGTGTGTGTGAGGTCCCTGAGTGTCAGCCTCGGAGGTGCTTGTGTCAGAAGGTGGTGGTCGGCTCAGGAGAGTGTGCTCCTGGTGCTCTGCCCACGTCCAAGCAGGTTGACTTGGCCTTGGTGCCATTGCACATGAGGGGCCTGCTCCCGGGGTGTCCATTTGGTCAGTGGTGCGACCGCCCTCTGTCCTCTGACAGTGTGTCCCTGGCAGTCGGAGATGCACATGAGATATTGGCCTGGCCGGCAATTTGCACGGCCTTCCAGGGAGGGCATTAGCATATAAATAGCAGATGCAGTGCCGACCATCACAGCTGAGCACGTTTAATTTTTAGTTTATAAGATAGAATGGGTTTTTAAATGCATAGCCATCAAGCCCTGAGAGACAAATGCAGTTTGGAACTCACTTGTCTGACGAGGCCTTACATCATTTTTTTTTTAAAAGGGAAATAGACACACATAAAACTGAACAAAAGTGATTTCTTGGGTGAAAAGTAATTGAGATTGCGCACCAAGTTAATTAGATGGTACAAAATTTATTTAATGGTCCCAGCTGTATCTCCAGGCCGTGGGGCTTGGTGGGCGACCCGCTTTCTGGGCACCAAGCTGTTCTTCCCATTCCTTCGCAAATAATTAGCAACCTCACTGCCCCTACTTCTGTAAACTGATTGCGCTGTATATTTTAGTCGTTTTATTGCTTGTTTAATTATGATGGTGGAGACTCATTTTTCTAAATCCTTTTAACTGTGGGTGAGAATCAATTTGTATAAAACCAGCAGTGTCCCCCTCCGTGGCCTCCCCATGGCCACAGCCTTGGGTAGAAGCTTCTGCCAAGTAGGTGGATTGGGCTGTCCCTGGGGCTGGCTTGGGATAAGGCTTCCAATTGGCTGCAGGCTCAGGCTGCCGGTCTGGCCCCTCCCAGGCACCGAGGGCTTCACTGGTCAGGCTCCCTTCCTTCTCCCCGGGTGCTCTGCATGGTGTTTTCTGGCAGTTGGAGAATCTCAGCTCCCAGGTGGGTGGAAGCCAGCTGCCCTGGAGCAGGTCACAGGTCTGACCTCGCCCTGTAGCTCTGGTTGGGTGTGAACTCCTTCCCTGCACCTCCAATGTCCAGCCACCCCTGTACAGCCCCGCGGTGGGGTGCTGTGGTGCCTCGGGCCCCCCTTGTGCTGTTTCTGTCTGGCCTAATCTGTGACCTTGAAGGCAGGTCACCACTGCTATGGCTGAGCTCACTGGATTATTTAGTCTCTTAGAATCCAAGTGCTCAAAGGGAGTCTTCCACAGGCCTTAGACTCCCTGGGCCACACCGCTTTCTGAGGTCTCAGAGGGGGCTGTTGCTTGTCTCCATGGTGTTCTTGTCTCTGAGCAGGTCACTCAAGTACCCTGGCAGCTGGCAGCTGAAAGCTGTCTCTGCCTCTTTGGACGCAGGTGTGTTGCTGCCTGTCCAGGGCAATGGAGCACATAGATGAGCAGCAGCTCTTGCTCACAGAGGTGAAGCCAAACTTGAAAATGGATGCTTTTGTGCCAACTTTTGTATCAGCAGTGAAGTCTCTGACTTCTAGTTGCTGTAGCTCGCGTGTTACTGCCTCTGAGTAGTTGAAAAGTAAAGTGCAGGTGTGGATGACGTGGTTGCTGTGGCCCAGGACAAAGCCCAGGGTCTCTCCAGAGGCAGGGGCCTCCTAGGGCATGGCCACCAGCTGCAGAGGGAGAGCAGAAAGCCGGGGCCTGATCAGTGCTTGTTTGAGGACACAGAGGAACCTAGGACTTCAAACTTAATCACAGAAATAAATGATTTTAGTTGGGGAGAGAGAAGGTATAATTCCTAATAGTTAGCTGAGCAGTTGAATATTTTTTAGAAAATGAAAATTTGATAAAAGTCCTCAGTGAAATTCAAGGGTGTGAGCAGTAAGCATAATATTTTATGAAAATGACCCCCATATTTAAACCCTGGCACTGTGTGTGCTGCATTGTAGCACCCCGTCCACATCCACCTTTTAGAAAATTAAAACACATAAATTCTGTTTAGTGTTTGATACGCACTGCACCGGCCGGAACGTAAGCCCTAAAACCTTGGGCTGCTCTCCACCTTTCATAAATTCCTGGGTAGATTCTATACAAAAATAATTTTCAGGTCCGTGGCTCATTGTTATTCAAACGTGATTGATCGTCGTCATTTGCTCAGCTCGGGAGTTAAGTGCCCCTGTCATTTCCAAAGAGCATAATTGGGACGTTTCACAGGTCAGCGGTGGAGACAGGCTTCCCTTTTGATCAGTGTTAGACTGATAACAAAAATTACAGTTTCCAATGATTAATGTCTCCCGGGCTCCCCAGATGCACAGCCGTGGGCTGTGCCTAAACACAGAGCATTTGCATCTGATTATAACTCTCCCGGGCAGGTCTCCTCGTGGGGTTGTTGAGTCCAGCCGCAATAGTCCCGCGCTGTAGTGCTGGCAGCCAGCCCCTGGGGCCACGTGTGTCCTGGGGCCACATGTGTGCTGAGGTTGTGTGTGTGTCCTGGGGCCACATGTGTGCTGGGGCTGTGTGTGTGTGTGTGTGTGTGTGTGTGTGTGTCCTGGGGCAGTGTGTGTGTCCTGGGGCCACATGCATGCTGGGGCTGTGAGGGCTCTGGGGCCACCTGTGGGAGCTGCTGGTGAGTGGCTGAGCTGGGTCAGGTGGGCACCTCAGCTCCCTGGTTCCATCAGAAGCTGTAAATTGCTGATACTTAGCTTCCAGGGAGCTTGTGGGCTCCTGCCCTGGGGGTCCACAGCCACTCCTCTCTGATCACCTCCCTCAGACGACGGCCAGAGGCAGGTGCCTGTGTGGAATGCCTGTTGGGATGGAGTGTAAAAACAAGCATGTGTGAGGACCACTGGTGTTCCTGAGGACCCCGACTGCCATCACAAAGGGACCTCCCTTTCTGGACGCTTCCTTCAGCCCTGTGCCTAGGTCATGGTGTGGTCCTCACACCCTGGGGGCACAGCCCTCAGCTGCCCAGGATGGTGAGCCCGGCTCCCTGGTGTGTAGGGATCTCCCGGGAGGGGCACGTCCCTGCAGTTGCTGGTTGCCATCCTGGCATCCTGTCCTGGGTGTGAGGGCTCCTGGGGATGGAGGCTGTGGCTTAGGGGCTGGTTCTGCTGTGCTGCAGGTGCTCGCCGAGGTGGGTGTCTGCCTCTGTGCTGTCTGCTCCGGTGGGCACGGGGCATTGCTATCGGCAGGACCTCGCAGCAGCCCCGGGGCAGGGCAGGACTCCTGCTTTGGGGATGTCAAGGACTCCATGGGCCTCTGGTGCCACCTGCTGAGGTGCCCAGAGCCTGCCTTCCTCTGGGGAAAGCAGGCCTCCTGCTCCCCAAGTTGTTGGTGGCGGCACTGTGCTCCTGGGACTCAGGCCCGCTGCCACATCAGGCAAGGGAGGTAGCCTCGTCGGGAGCTCCTGCATGGTGTGTTGTCCAGATGACTGCCTAGCAGGTGGACGGCTGCTACCTGTACTGCAGGGAGAGACATTTGCCGTCCACCTGCGTGTGATTGCTCTGTGCAAGGACGGGACAGCATGTGCCAAAGTATGGAGTGGCAAGGCCAGAGGCAGTGGTACAGAGGTGCTGAGATTTTAGGGACAAGAATCACCCGAGCCAGTGCGGTGGCACATGCCTGTGATCATGAGTTCAAAGCCAGCCTAAGACGCTAAGCAGCTCAGTGAGACTGTCTCTAAATAAAATGGGAAACAGGGCTGGGATGTGGCTCAGTGGTGGAGTGCCCTGAGGTCAATCCCTGGTCCCTGGTCCCCCGCCACCAAAAAAAGGAAAAAAAAAAAAAAAAAGAATCAGCCCTGAGATAACCTTGGGTGGACTGCAGTCACTCGATGCTGACGCCCGGCTGCTGTGGAGGGGGCTGGGGCAGTGGGCGGCAGTCCCCATGCGCCTACACAGGTCCTTATTTGTTTTTGGTGGTGTTTCCACAGACTGAAGCCCCAGGGGACGAGGAGGATGAGGACGACGAGGACTTTGTGGAGGTGCCGGAGAAGGAGGGGTATGAGCCCCACATCCCTGCCCATCTGCGGGCTGAGTATGGTAGGCTGCAGCTCAGGGGGCAGTGGGAGGCACCTGGGGAGGAGCCCCTGCTCTGGGAGCTGCGGCCCAGTGACCTCACAGGAGGAGGGGCTGTGGGGCCCTGCCTGTCCTGCTGGCTACGCCACAGAGCCCTGAGCCGTTCACTGCTTCATTTAAGGGTGGGCTCCCCGGCTCCCCTGCAACCTGCCCTGAGGCAGGCTCCCATCCCAGGAAGTCCTGCTGCAGGCCTCTCTGCCCAGCCCTGGGCCAAGGTCCTGGCCCCACCCTGCAGCTCCTGGGTGCTCCTACCCAGCAGCGGCCTCAGGAGAGTGTTCCAAGAGTGAGGTGGGCACCTCCCTGAGCAGACGGATGCCCTCTTGTGCAGGCTCCCTGGACCCAAGGTGTCGGGGGGACTGGTACCAGCAGCTCAGGAGCCATGTCTGGTGGTGGCAGGGAGTCAGGGGGAGGCCTGGGCCCCTCAGGGTTGGGGGTAGCCATACCACATGCTCAGGCTTTTATCCCTTAGGGATTATTCCTGGGGATGTCACAGTAACCTGCATACCTCTTGGACACTAAAGGTGGACAAGGCATCTGGGCCAGGACTGTGATGTCCACAGCAAGGCCACATTCCTGGTGAGGAGAGTGGGCACAGCTGCAGTTGGCCTTTCCACCTAGGAGCCCCTGAAAGTCACACTCTGCAGCCCGGGCTCCTGACCTCCAGGGCAGGGGCAGCCTCGAGTCCGGTGGGTTCCAGGGCCCCAGGGCACACACAGGTGTCACGTGTTCACGTCCAGAGCAAGGAACTGAAAACCGGACCCCTAGCTTTTATGGTGAAATTGACAAGTTGGTTTGAACTGAAGTCTGTGAGATGAAACGTAGATTTGTTAAAAGAATTTAGATGATTAGGCAACTCGCGTGTGAAGACATGACCCATTAGGGGTGTCATGCCAAATTAGCACAACCACATGCTAATGCCCTCCACTCAAACAGCTGTGTGCCCACACGTCCGCTTCTGAGCTGGGCAGGGCCAGGCGGGCTGGGCACCTGGGGTTCAGTGGTGTGAGTGTGGTAGGGAAGCTCCCGCCCTGACCTCACTGGGCGCCTGGCCTGGCCTGGCCTGGCCTGCTTTGCGGAGGACCTGCCTCTGCCTGGTGCTGTCCTGCCCTGTGCCCGGGCCCGCCTTCCTCCATGGGCCAGACCCCACCCCAAGCCTGGGCTCCAGCTGTGCCTCCTCGAGGCTCCTTAGCCATTGAGCCCCCTCTGACCTCCCACCTGCCCCCAGCTGCCCCCCCGCATCTGCCATTCTTTTCGAATACCAGTGTCCACCTGAAGTGGCCTTTGCCATCTCCTGATTACTGCCTTTCCTCCGTGGCCAGAGCCTCTCTCGGGTGGCCACAGCCGAGTCCCACACTGACATGGGTACTGGGAGGTGCCTGTAGCCTGCTGCTGGGTGCTGTGGCCACCCTCCCCAGCCCACCCTACCTTGCCCTCTGCTGGACCAGGCCCTAGATAGCAGAGAGGCACTGGTTCAAGTATGGCTACCTCTGAGGCTGTTGGGTCTGGGACGGAGGGCCACAGGGACAGGCGAGGCAGAGACAGCCTGTTGGCTCCTTCCTTTCTCTGGTCCTGGGCCAAGGACCCCCAAGGTCTCTAAGCAGCCACAGCACCTGCCTAGGCTCTTGCCTGCCCAGATATCCCTCCTACCTGCCACATGGCCTTGTCCCCCTCCCTGAGCCAGGGCTGGTCCTGGAGTCTGCCAGGGAAACCGGCAGCTAGCAGTGACTCTTGGCTTGGGTCACGCCAGACTTTTCAGGGTCTGGGCCTCTGTGTCCCTGTTGGTGCTTCTGAGTCCTCAGGGTTAGTTTGCAGCCTCTAATTGGCAGGACCCGCCTCTCACGCAAGCCTTTGTCCTGCAGTGGCTCGCAGCGCAGGGCTCGGAGTAGACGCAGCAGAGGCCATTGTCCTCCAGCCCAGAGTGACTAGGTTCCCTCTGGCCTGTGGCTTGCGAGTGGCCAGTAAAGTGGCACGACCACAAAGGCAGACTGTCATGGAGTGCTCCCTCTACGGGCCTTTAACTGTCCCTCCAGGCAGTGGGCACATGGGGGCAGGGCCTTGCTGACCACCAGTGGAGAGTGATGGGCACCAGCAAAGTCCTCGGCCCTCCTGTGTGGAGGTGACCTGTGTCCCCCTTGTCTGCTGGCCAGTGGAGTCCATCCAGTGAAGGGGTTGAGCTGTGAACAGCCAGGGGCCTCTGCCAGGCTCCTTGGGACACCTGCCCAGTGCCCCTGCGAGGAGGCCCAGCTGCACGGAGGTGTCTCAGGGGCCCAGGGCTCTTGTGCCTGCCTGACCTCTAGCACAGAGGAGCAGGGCATGGCACCCTGCTGGGGTGTGTTGGTCCAGAAGAGGACACAGCCTCAGCAGGGCCTTGGTTCCTGAGCTGTGGGGAGATCCATCACACAGAAATGGTGACCCATTGCCTGTGCCTGGGCTCCTGGCTCTGTCCTGCCCGCCTGCTTGGTGACTACCCCTGGTCCAGGCTGTGTGAGCAGGCCTGTTGCGGGGGGGTTTGGCGAGACCCTGGCATCTCCTTGGTGCAGGTTCACCCCTTCCCTTGGGAAGGCTTACAACATTGTCTTTGGCCTTAACAGACAGGGGCCTAGGTGTCTGGGCCAGCGCTGCTCCCCCTGCTCTCCCCAGAAGTGTCAGGTGGAGGCCGATGGGAGAGGGACGCTGTGCAGCGGGGTGCTCTGACTCTGGTTCAGGGTCTTGCTGTCTGCCCAGCCCTGGGCTGCACTGCGGAATCAAGAGGGGCCAGCAGGGCCCCTTCAAGCCTGGGGCTCAGCTTCAGCTGGTCAGGTTGCCAGTGAAGCCTGGAACCAGGGCAGGGCGGTGGGGACCCCGTTGGCCTCCTGTGGGGAGGATGGCAAACGGCCCGGGAGCTCTGGAGACGCAGGGCAGGCAGGAGGTGTGCCTGGGCGAGCCCAGTTCATGATACTAGTTTATATTCTGTCGCTGTTTTTTCAATTAAACGTGGGTGAATCTGAAGTAGTTAGATTTAGTCTAAACCCACACAGCCGAGGAGACCGGGGCTCTTTTTCTTTCTCGTTTTTTTCTCTGAATTTTCACTGAGGGGCTTTTATCTTTCCCTTAATCCTACCATTTCTGTCAGGACATAATCTCTTTCTCAAATTTACATTTTAATTACAAGGCCAGTGGAGCTAGGTGGAATCAATAATGTCAGCGCTGGGCAGCCCAACTTTGTGCGGAGCCCAGCCTCTCCATTTCCTGCTATCGATTGATCTCTCCGCACTGTCTGCTTTAGTGCTTCAGGCAAATAGGTGCCACTTGGCCAATTTAAACAAAAACAGGGATTTGGACATTTTTATGATTCTTTTAAAAGCAACCGTGGGAGTAAACTTGAGCCCAGATACTGTACTGAGTCAGCCGAGCAGAGCTGGGGCATGAGGTGGGTCGGCCGAGGACTCTGCCCTCATCTGCTGAGAACCGTGTGCTGGGCCGAGGAGCCCTCTGTGTTTTGGGTCTGCTCTGGAGGTGTGTCAGCAAGATTGATTTCCCCAGGACAGTGCAGGCGGGGCCCGAGCCCCGAGTGTTTACCCTGCTCTACACGCTTACCCATCTTCTTAATGGTCTAAAACAACAAATCAATGAAAAATATATTTCATTCTTGTAACTCTTAGGAATTCTCCTATTGATCTCTGGGCTGCGATTGTATCTGTCCAAGTGTCACATTGTTCTCTTCTCAGTCCGGCTGCCTCGCAGTGTTCGGTGTTGGCCAGCCGGGCAGTGTGGTCCCTGGGGAGGCCGTGCTGCGGGTCTTGGGGCTTTGGGATGCCTGGGAGTGGGACCTGGGCATTGTGATGGCACTGGAGCCTTTGGGCTGAGATCCGTGGTGGCCACAAGTGACCGGCAGCCCCCAGGGACCCTGAGCAGCCCGTCCGTGTTCTCTGTGGGCATCCAGGAGATGGGAGTGTGCTGGGTCCTACAGCAGGGCTGGCACATGTTTCCCCAAGGGGCCAGAGAGCAAGTGTCTGTCCCAGCTCCCGAGCACGCCAGACAGCACAGGGCGGAAGGGCACAGCTGTGTGCCAGGGGGCTTTATCTACAGAGGAAGGCTGCAGGCAGCTGTGGCCCTTGTCTGCTTACCACCGTGATGTCCTGAAGAGCAGCTGGCCACGTCTGTGTCCTGTCGGGCTGCCCTCTGCTCAGGAACCTTGGGCAGTGGTGCTGGCCTCCACCTTGGCGTTGACTCATTCGCACACAACATCCACGTTTCCTACACATCGACACGTCCCCTCTGTTTTTGTTTGATATTTATTTCTTAGTCATAGGTGGACACATGTCCTTGTTATTTTATGTGGTGCTGAGGTTGGAACTCAGTGCCTCACACACGCTAGGCAGGCGCTGCCACTGAGCCCAGCCCCCGCCTGGCCTGACATGTCCCTTCTCTTGAGGTCCTTTGAACTTAAAATCAGTTTCCCTGGTGTTGAGCCGCCATCTTGGCTGTCTCTTGGTCCTTCCTGCACAGAGACTCTGATCCTGCCTTTATGCACTCCCCGTCGCTGGTCTCGGGAGGGACTTGGGCTGGGGGGTGGCCACAGCTCTGTCCGGAGGTGATCTGTCGGCTGGGCTGCAGCCCTGGGCTGGCAGCCGCAGCACCTGGACATGCTGCCCGGGCTGCTCCGCGCACCACACGTCCCCTCAAAGTCGCTGCTGCTGCTGTTGGTTTACTTCTTTTCCCACCTTTGTTAAAATGTTTTTTTTCTGTTGCTTCTAAACCCTTTTTTATCTATTTTTTCTGATGATTGTTTCTAATTTTAAAAAGTATTTTTTAAAAAGTGTGTGTTGTCCCCTGCTGTGTGCTCCCTGCAGTACCGGGGTGGAACTCGCCTTGCACACTCAGCTCATACTGCCTCTGAGCTGGCCCCACGCATCCACCCTTGGTTTTTATAGCCTCTTGATTTCTGTTCTGTGCCCCCGCCCAGGACTAGTGGCTGAGCACCCTCCTGCCCCGGCCTCCCTGTCTGGTAGGTGTGGACGGAGGAGCAGCAGACTCCACAGCATTCCCTGGGCCCTTCCTGCCCTGAGGCTCCCGTCGAGGAGGCCCTGGTCCTCACTGCAGGCTGAAGCCACAGCCCAGCGGGTGGAGAGTCAGGCTGGAGGCCCTCAGCCGTGGGAGCAGCCCTCCCCGGCCCTGCGCACCATGCTGTTGACATGCTGCTGCAGTAGGACTGTCCTTCTTCAGATGTGTGGCTTTTTCTCTGATGTCCTTAAACTCCCTGTAGAATTTCCAGCCAGTTTCCCTCCGTCTCCAGGAAACGAGGCTCACCATTTCCCAACTCTTCTCCACAGCGTTTCCTTTTCTTTCCTTGATTCTGGAAATGAGGACCTTGGTACCTGCACAGGTGCCCTTGGCTCTCACTGCAGGAGTGTGTGTCCTCTGGGGGGGTCAGAGTCCCTGCTGCCCTTCTGCCCTGCAGCAGCCTTACTCCAGTCGGCTCGCTCTAGTGCTGGGCTTCCCCTGTCCACTGGCTGCTGCGGCTCCTGCTGGGGGAGGTGGCATTCAGAGGCCCCCACTGCCCTGCCCGTGTACCCTTGTGAGCACCTCAGTTGGCGGGTGCATGGGGGAGGGCAGGCCGTGCCTCTGGGGTCCTAACCCCTACCTGCCCTGTGCCCCACCTGGGAGAGAGGCGAGCAAAGGTCAGGGTGGGCCAGACCCAAGTCCTTGCCTTGGTACGGGCAAGAGGGGTGGACAGGGCCTTGAGGGATAGCAGGGATGGCGGGGTTTGGTGGTGTTGAAGGATCTGACCTGTTCCACCCCAGGGATATAAGAATGGACATGGCTGCAGAAGCCAGTGCGCCACTGTGCCCATGGCCTTGCCAACCTGGTGCCAGGGGCTGTGCTCCAGGGTGGCATTCTACTCATTGGGAGCTTGCATCTGACTGGCAGCCACGGGGCGGGTATCTCCAGGCCCTGTCCAAGACGCGGAGGTGACAGGAACCACTTCTCAGGGCCTTGGAGTATCATGTGCAGGGTGCATCCCAGTTGCTTGGGCACCGAGAGGTGGCAGGTGCTCACAGGATCTGCCCAGGTCATGGGGTGGAAGTCAGCAGTGGACATGTGTCTGTTTCAGGGCTGGAGCCCAAAGCCCCTCTGCAGGCTCTGGAGAAAGATGCAGCTGCACAGGGCTCACAGGCCAGGAAGAGGACGAGAAGGGACGAGGAGGCGTCGGACCCCACCTCTGCTGCTGCCCAGCTGTGGCGGCCCCACGACTGCCTGCCTCCTGTCCTACCCTCCTCTGTCAGGTGATCCCAGATGTCCCACTTTGTTGGGCCACCGCCTGGCACCGTCACTGCCTACCCAGAGTACCAGTGGGGGGTGCAAGGCCTTCTTTGGCTCCCTTGAGGGCACCTGGGTTGTGCAGCCCTGGGTAGTGGGCACCTGCGGCTCTGTGTGGGGCAGGGCTGCTCAGAGAGCTGGCACAGTGGGGCAGGACCCATAGACGTCCTCTAGACACAGCTCATCCCCAGAGGCCCTGAAGCTGGACCACTGCTCAGGTCTTGAGAGACAGATGTCAGGTTTCCCAACCAGAGGAGGGCCGGAGAGCAGAGCAGTGCTCGGCTAGGACAAGGCTGCTCACAGGACTGATGTGGCCGAGGCCCTGGCTCCCTGGTCTTACCTTGGGTCTGGGCTGCGCCCTCTCCAGGAGTGACAGCACATTCTGCTCTGCTCTTAGGGCTCCACTGGGACCAGAGGAGGCCCAGAAACTGGCGGAAGAGCGGGCCCGGGCGCCCGTTGTACCCTTTGGAGTGGACCTGTGCTACTGGGGCCAGGAGCAGCCGGTGACCGGGAAGGTCCTCAGGTGAGTCCAGGGTGCCTGTGGCTCCAGAACACATGGTCCTCCCTGAGCCTGGCTGCTGCTCCATTGGGAGCCGCCCAGGGAGGCTGGGCCTTGTTATAGAGAGGGACTAGCCAGAGAGCACCCGCAGGGGCTCTGGGATGCAGGCCTTTAGAGAGCCCAGCTTCACCTCTTGATCCAGCGCAGTCCCGGTTCTCGTGGGGTGCTGAGCAGGTCCCATCACTGCCCGGCCAGCCAGAGGCACCCTGCCTACCCCAGTGGGACCTGGGCTGGCAGGTGGGCCAGGGCTGACAGGGCAGGGAGGCTCACTGGGAAAACAGGTGGAGTCTTACCGGGCTTGGCTAGGGTGGCTTGAGGGCAGTGGAGGCCAGCTCTCGGGAGGCAGAGGGCTGGTGATGCCGCTGTGACCCCAGGGCTCATACCTGGCCACGTGGCCTGTTCCTGTGAGGATGGATGGCCTCGCACTGGGGGCCTGCAGAAGGGGCTGCCCTGGGTTGGCAGAAATGGCTTAGCCACTGACCAGCAGAGAATTGTTTGTGGGGTCTTCTGCCCTGGGGCCCAGAGCCAACTTCCAGGCCCCTCAGCTTCTGCAGCAGCCTGAGGGTGTTTGGGGAATGCTGAGCCCGTGGCTTAGACCTGTGGTCCAGGGGCATGTGGATGCTGCCACCATCCTGCCTGCCCTGCTCCGCTGCAGGGTGGAGGCGGGCAGGCCAGGCGGAAAGAGCAGCAGGGTAGGGAGGTCTGTAGGAGGCACTCTGGGAGCTGTCCCTCCACATATTGTCACCAGGTAGCTAAAGGTCAGTGCCTAGCCTCAGAGTCCAGCCAGTGGCCACTAGCCTGGCGGGGACTGAAAGGCTTAGCTGCTGCTCCTCCCTCAGAAGCCCCACACCTGGAGGCAGCACTGCCCTCCTCCCGCCTGCCTGACCCGGCTCCCCCAGGGCCCCTTGCAGTTAGGCTCCAGGACAGTCAGGCCTGAGCATCTTGTTGGGAGGACCCAGTGGGTCCTAGCTGGCCCCAAGCCCCGCTGGTGAGGTCAGCGTCTCACTCACCTGCGTTCTGTGGGGGCGGGGCCCTTGCCTTGGACCACGCCGCAGACCCCCAGATGGTATTGGCCAGGGCAGGCCTTCTAGGGCTAGTCTCCCCAGTGGGTACCCTGCTCAATGCCCGTGCTCCTGCCTGCAGGCTGGTGGGCAGGGCGGGACAGTCCTGCCTCTGTTGTCCTGGGGCCCTGAGGGCAGAGCACAGAGCAGGAGGGCAGGTGTGACCGTCCTCCAAGGTCCTCTGCAGATGAGCGTCAGGAGACTTGGTACACCGGCAGGTCTGAGTCTCAGCACCGTTTCTGGAAGCCCTGGGAGGTAGAAGAGGAGGTGGACAGTGCAGATGTACCTGCCGTGCTCCAGAGCCGCCGCATCACTTTTGCAGGAAAGTTTGAGCCTGTGCAGCACCGGTGCCGGGCCCCGAGACCCGATGGCCGGCTCTGTGCGCGCCAGGACCGGCTGAAGGTGAGGCTGTGGCCTGAGTGTTCTGTGGATGTGAGGCTGGGCCAGGACAGGGCTGTGGGCACTTGGGAGCCTGCAGAAGGGGCTGCCCTGGGTTGGCAGAAATGGTTTAGCCACTGACCAGCAAGAATTGTTTGGGGGGGTCTTCTGCCCTGGGTCCCAGAGCCAACTTCCAGGCCCCTCAGCTTCTGCAGCAGTGCAGTCTGTGTGGACTCAGAGCCCTGGGAAGGGAGAGGTACACCCTGGCCCACAGCTGCCCACTTTCACCCCAGGCTGGAGGGAGCAAGGAGAAACAGGTCACCACTAACAACTGACTGGAGGCCCCAGGCTCCTGCAGCTACAGCCCCAGATCTGGGAGGACCAGGGCCCCTGCTGTGTACCTCCCAGGACTCACATCTGAAGGTCACGTGACTGCAGGGCAGTGTGTCCCCCCCAGAGGCACTTGTGCCCAGGGAGCTGCAGCCCCACCTCCTGGCCACCAGTCTTTTTGTGCTTGCTTTGCAGTGTCCTTTCCATGGGAGGATCATCCCCAGAGATGATGAGGGGCGGCCCCTGGACCCAGAGGACAGGGCCCGGGAGCAGCAGCAGCCACCACACAAGCAGTCACGCCCAGGTAGGTGTGGGGGCGGGGTGCCAGGGCACAGCCTGGGGCACCACAGGGTCAACCTGGGCGGCTCTTCATAGTCCTCAAGCCACAGCCTCCGCTGTAGAAACAGGCAGGTTGGGGACCAGCACCTGCAAGGCCACTGTAGGGATATGGACACACCCTCCATAAGCCACCAAGCTGGCAGTTGCAGGGTCAGGTCCTGCATCCTGCATCTCTCCTCAGTGGAGGGTGGAGGCGGGAGAGGGAGCAGGCCGAGTGCAGGAGGCCAGCTCGTTTCTCCTGCTCTCCGTCCTCCTTCCTGATGGGGCCGTTGCCTTGTCCCCTCCAGAGATACCTGTCCCTCCTGCCCTCAGGGCACTTGCTGCAGCCTGGCCGCAGGAGTTGCTGGGTGCCCAGGTCCCCAGGGCCCCTGAGCAGCAGGGCAGCGGTGAGCATCTACAGACCTGCCTTTCCACGGCTGGGGTCCCCCACCCTGGCAGCTCTGACCTGCTGGCTGTCTCCATGGCATTCGAGCCTGGGCTGTAGCCCCAGGCCCTCCCTCAGAGGGGGACGCGTCTGCAGGCCCACTCAGCAGCTTCTTGCCCTTGGGTCCTAAGACACAAATGCTGGGTTTCAGCCTGGCCCCAGCCGGTGCCTGAGCCCTGGGCAGTGGGAGGGCCCTGACCTGTTCGTCTTCAGGGCAAGGCCTTCCCTGGTGGTCACACTCAGGAGCAAATTAAGTGCCTATTTCTGTGTCGAGCCTGAAGAGTCTGATTTCCAGCCCTCGGTGGCTTGTTAACAAACAGGTATCAGGCTGCGGCTGCCCCGGTGCTGGCCAGTCAGATGTGAAATAGCGTCTCTTTACTAACTGCAGTATCGATCCCGCCTCCCGCACACACGGGGCAATTTTCTTTTCCCTGGTGCTAACCTCAGTGACAATGCGCGTGGCGCTGCAGGGCCCGTCAGCGCCCAGGAAGGCCGCGCGGCCGAGGCGTCTATTGATTTTCTTCAAAGGCTTTTAAATTGCTCCTTCATTTTCCTGAGGTGCTCATTCCGTCTCCACTGGATGCTGGCATTTTTTCCTTGTGTTTAAACAATTGCTCCATTCACCGGGTTCCTAAACTGTGACGCCTTCTTATTACTGGGAGATAAACTGTTTAGACAGTTTTCCTTAATCTTGGATTAATCGTCCCTGGATCTGAATTGTGCAGCCCCGAGTTCCTTCACTTCAAAAAAATCCTCCTGGGGAGGCCACACCATCTGTCTGGGCACAGCCTCTCCCTCCATGGCCGTGCCCACCAAGCCTGGCCTGGCTGGCTCCCTGTGTCCGGGCACTGCTCCCTAGCCCTGTGGGCATGTGGTGCCGGGGTGAGCACCCTGCTGCAGGCCAGGGCCACCTGTAGGGCTAGGCATGCTGGGATGGCCTTGCCGCCACTGCCCTGGTCTGGGATGGCATTTCCACACCACGCGGCCCAGGGTCTGGTCGTCCATCTCCACGGCCTGCAGAGGCAGGCCAGCAGGAACTGGTGGGGAGCTGCCAGGATCCCCGCCCGGCCCCCAGGCCAGAGTGGGCCTGCACACGGCTCACTTCCAGCAGCCCTCTGAGCAGGGCTCTGCTCATGCACTGGGTGTGGCCTGACCCTGGGGAGGCTGCCCAGCAGGGCTGGGTGGCACACGGTACCCAGTCCTCTCAGGAAGGGCACCCTGTTGGGCTGAATTCCTACCTGTTTCTGAGACCCACAGCCAGGCTGTGTGTGGACGAGTGAAACACAAACTCTCCACTGCCTGTCGTCCTGGGCCTTCTCTCACCTTGGTCCTGTCCAGCCTGTTAACAGCACCACAGTGGCTCAGTGGTCACTGTCCAGTTTGCAGTCCAGTAATTACCCTCCAGAGGCACTGAAACCCTCACTTCCAGCCTTGTTTGACAGCCTGCCTTGAAGCTCATGGGTGTACCACGAGGGCCCTCGGAGGCCTGACCTAGCTCCCCCTGCCTGTCTGGGCCACAGGGGTCCTTGGGGGCTCAGGCACCTTGGAGGGTTGTGGAGTCCTCTGCAGTCTGTGGGGCCATGCTGGATGCAGAGGGAGTAAGCTCTACCCGGTCCTCACCCCGGTCCTCACCTGGCTCCACTGTGGGAAGCCTGAGCTGGAGCCTGGCCCCACCCCTTCAGGACTCCTGCCTGGCCCCAGCCGGAAGCTTCTCCCCGAGCCCCTCCACTCCAGGAGGGCTTCTGAACCCTTGGGTCTTATCTAGACTGGCAGGACCCGGAGCTCATGAGGGACGTGGAGGCAGCCACAGGGGCAGACCTGGGCTCGTCGAGGTACAGCCGGAAGGGCAAAGGGAAGCGGAAGAAGCACCCCAACCTCACGGACCTGCGAGAGCGAGCCAACACCAGCCGGGCCCGCCTCAGGAAGAAGGTCTTCGCCAAGTAAGAGCTGCTCGCCACGCCTCCGGGACCCCTGGTCTGGGCGTTGGAGGAGGACCTCTGGGGCCGCCTGGACCTTCTCCCTGGCAGCCTCCAGCTCCGGCCAGGGGCGGGGCCATCCCAGGAGTGGTTAGGGGCCCAGCTGCAGCTGGGCGCCCTGAGCATTCTCCCAGGGAGGCTGCCATCCTTGCTTCCTGGTGGCTTTGGGCCAGGGCCAGCTGCTTCAGAGTGGACCCTTCATGCCCTACCTGGCTGACCCCAGAGGGCCAGGCCCTGGCCTTGCCGTGCCCCAGTCAGTGCCTGCACTCTCTGCAGGGCCTCAGGGAGGACAGCCACTGCAAAGACTGGCAGATGGATCAGCCCCTGCCGCCTGATTCCAGGCCCAGGTGCGCGGGGGCTGGCCTTCCCGCTGCTCAGCAGAGTGCGGCCACCTGGACCTGCTTCTTTTCTCTTTGCATCAGCCTACTCTGCTCAAAGAGGACCTGGAGTGTTGCTATAAGGCTCACGAAGCCACTGCCTCCCCTGAGGTTGATGCCAGGCCCTGAGGGGCGTGCCTGGCCATGCCCACTGCCCCTGTAAGCCTCTTGCCTGGGAGCACCTGCAGTGCTCGGCTCACCAGGCAGGGAAGGCTGTTGGTGTTGCCAGCATCTGGCCTGTGGGGTCAGCAGAAACAGGGCTCGCTTGGCAGTGGGGGCCAGCGGGGCTGCCAGAGGCACCTGGGTGGGACTGCTTTGGGAGGCCCAGGGTATAAGGCTGGTGTCCAGTGGGTCAGTCAGGTGTGAAGGGCTCTTGGATGCCTCTGCCTGGGAGCAGTGGAGGCCTAGGGATCCGTTCCGGCCTCCTTCCTGCTTCCTCCTGGGGACAGTGAGACCTGTGGTGGATGCAGGGCCTCAGAGCCCACTACTCACACAGCTGCGTGGCCTCGAGTCTGCCACAGAAGGAACCTCAAATGACCTCCACAGCCCTGCCTTGAAGGGAGAGCCAGTGGCAGTGCCTGGCAGAGTTCAGGGCTCCAGGCCCAAGATGTGTCCCCGCTTTATGGCTTCAGGCCCTGCTGGTGCCGGTCCTCAGGCACCACGGCCCCTGAGCTGCTCTGTGGGGCAGCCTGTGTCTCGCCTGGCATCGGGCAGCAAGCCTGTGGCCACTCAGGCCTCTTGCCTTCCTCTGTGTGTCTATCACGCATTCCCCAGCTGCACACGCCCCCAGAGCTGCTCTCCATGAGGTTAGGGCGGGCTGTGCCCTCACTCCTGGGTGCAGCTAGTCCTGGCAAGATCAGGGATCCTGATGCTGCCTTCTTGGCCCCCAGGCGAGGCCTTCTTCCCCAGGGCAGGGCCCCTGCTTGGACAAATGCACAGCCATCCAGAAGCAGTGCCCAATCCCCGAGAGCCCCACTGGAGCCTCCCTGACCACGTGTTGCCTTGCTCTCCCCACAGGGCAGCTGTGCGAAGAGTGGTCACTGCCATGAACCAGGTGGACCGGAAGAAGCATGAGAAGTTTGCAAACCAGTTTAACTATGCGCTGAATTAGAGGCTGTGCCGTGGCCCCTGATCGTCGGCTCTTCTTCCTCTGCCAGCATGGGGGAGGGAGTGTGGGTGTCCATCTGGGAAGGGGCCTTTCTTGTGTGTGGTCAACATCAGGAAATGGTGTGCCAAGATGCCCTGCAGTGGTGGCCTTCACCTGCCTGGGGGCCACCACCACCTGGTTGCTACGTGTCCCCTGTGGGGCATCCTGTGAGTTCTTTTGAGCCTGTGCACTGGGCAGTGCCGTCAGAGCCCATGGACGGGCCCACGGTCGGCACCTCCTGCCCTCCACCCACGCCGCACCCGCCCCCCACCCCGGAGGCTGCCTCTGAGCAGAGCAGCTCTGGGAGGCTCACGCTCTGTCACTGTGCCCGCAATGGGAACTCAACCCTGGTGGAGGCCAAGTCCAGGCCTTGGTGGCCCTAGTTCCCCCGCAGGGCTGCCCCCTGCGGAGTGTGGCTTCAGGGGCAGTGCGGGCTCACGCAGCTGCACTCCAGAGCACTCTGCTGCCCTACAGGAGCCGCTGGCCCCTTCCTGCCCAGGTCTGCCTCTGCCTTCTGGACATTTCAGACATGGAGTCGTTCACAGGTGCCCTTCGTCGCGCTACTGCCCCTTGGCGGATGTTGTCAGACCTCCATCTGTGGCACCTCAGTCCTCCTTCCTTTGCATCACCTGGAGCCGAGAGCCTCCTCGGGTGTTCCTCTTTTGACCTTTGGGGTATTCCCACGTTTTGGCCGTTGGGAATAGCACTGCTGTGAGCGTGTGTGGACAAAGGTGGACAGAGGTGGACCACCCGAGGGATACACCAGGGGGCATAGTGACTCCATGCCCCACCTTTCAGTGAACTGCCAGGCCCCCTTCCACGGGGAGGGTCTCCATCCCTCCCCGCCAGCAGCCCGCGAGTCCCGCTGGCCTGCTTCCTTACCAAGCTCAGAGTCACCTGACTTTTTAGTTTCTCGAAGTCTTTGTGGATGTGAAGGGTTTGCTCGTGTTCAACCACCGTTGAGCATCTTCTGTTCTTATTGGCCATCTGTATGTCTTTTTTGGAGAAATGTCTACCCAGATCTTTCCCGTCTTTAATGGGGTATGTGTCCTGTGTTGTGAGAGTTTTGCAGAGAGTCTGGATACCAGGCCCTTGATACTTGCTGATACCTCTTGTCTCCTTCCTTCTCACCTTCCCGATAGGATCTTTTAAGAGCCATTATTTGTTGAAGTCCAACATGTGGGTCTTTTTCTTTTGTTGCTTGTGCTCTTGGCGTCACGTCTGTGATGCCATTGCTCATTTCAGGTCACAAAGATTCGCTCTTCAGTTTTTTTCCTAAGACTTTCCTATTTTTAGTTTTTAGTCCGGTCTTGGGTCCATTTTAGGCTGAGTTGTGTAAGGTGTGAGGTGGCCCAGCCTCCTCCTCTTGCACCATTTGTTGAGAAGCCTGTTCCCTGGGCCTGCCTGGCACCCTGCTGGTCCCCAGTCTGCAGTCCTCTCCCCGGCCAGCAGCCCTTTGCTGCTGCAGTGCTGCGGCTGCGGTAGATTCTGTATTTGGTGAACATGAGTCCTTCAGCTTTGTTCTGTTCAGTGTTTTTGGCTATTTTTGGGTCCTTTGCATAGAATGAATTTTAGGATTAGTTTGTGAGTTTTGGGGAAAAAAAAAAACCCTACAATTTTGATAGAGATTGTATTCAGTCCATAGATCATTTTGGGAAATAGTCCCATCTTGTCTTCTGAGTCATGAATTTTTGATACCTTTCCATCTAATTGTCATTAGTGTGTTTTACAGAGTTTTTATGAGTGTTCATACAAAATTGAAGCTGGCTGCAGTGGTGCACACCTGTAACCCCAGTAACTGGGGAGGCTGAGGCAGGAGGATTTCAAGGCCAGCCTCAGCAGTTTAGTGATGTTGGGGAGCAGACAGATGTGAGTGGTGGGAACAGGAGGTTAAGAGGATGACTCTATAACATGGGCCCACTGTGCCGACCCCCACATGCTTTCTTTTCTCAGAAGCAATTTACCTGTAACCTTGCCTGGCCGAAGTGGACAGGATGTGGCACATTTCTCAGGAAATTACTTGTTACCTGCAGGAGAAATGCTGGTTCAAAATAATGTTGATGATGGGGCTGGGGCTGAAGCTTAGTGGCAGAGCGCACGACCCTTAGTACCACATAGAACACCTGAATAAAATAAAGGCATTCTATTCATCTACGACTACAGAAAAAATAACAATAATGTTGATGATGAGGGCTCGGTGGCCACGCTGGTCATCCCAGCAGCTCGGGAGGCTGAGGCAGGAGGATCGTAAGTTCAAAGCCAGCCTCGGTAACTTAGTGAAGCCCCAAGCAATATAGTGAGACCCTGCCTCTAAACATAAAAAGGGCTGGGGGTGTGGCTCAGTGGTTCAGTGCCCCTGGGTTCAATCCCTGATGTATTAAAAATGAAATTAAGAATTTATGGTTAAAAATTCAATTAGAAATAGTGAGCATGGGCCAAGGTGACCTAGAGTTATAGCAGTGGGTCTTGAAAGATGATATCATCTGTCAGTCAAGGTGGACTTGGGTGGGACTCTCTGGAAACTTCTCTGGATCCCAAGTAAAACTGGAGCCTTGAGAGTGTCCCTGTCCCTTTTCCTGACCCTTCAGTAGGCTCACTCCTGTTGACTCTGAGCAGCAGGGTCTGGACCTTTGTATCGAATGTGGGACTGGGGCCTGCCCTCCTCCTGCTCTCAGGAGCCCTGCCCTGGAACAGCAAGACCCTGCAACTCAGTGGGACCCTGTTTCAAAAGTGAAGGGGCTGGGGTGGTGGCTCAGCGCTAGGACGCTTGCCTGGCACGGGCGGGACCGGGTTCCATCCTCAGCACCCGGAGAAATGAAGGCATGTTGTTGTGTCCTTCTACACCAAAAAATAAGTATCAAAAATAAGTAAGTGAAAAATAAAAAGGGGTGGGGATGCAGCTCAGAGATTAAGCACCCTGGTTCAATCCACAGTGCCAAAAAAAATGATGAATCATTCCTAAGTGTTCTTTTTTGATGCTATTATAAATCTGTTTGCTCTCTGAGTTCTATTTTTCAATTATTTGTTTGTTGCTAATGTATAAAATACAACGGATTTTTGCATGTTGATCTGTATCCTGCCACCTTGCTAAGCTAGTCTGTTGGTTCTAAGTGTGTGTGTGTGTGTGTGTGTGTTTTCCAAACACTTTTTTGTGCACAGTCGTGTCATCTGCAAACGGAGATCTTTTCCGTCTTCCTTTGCAGGCTGGGTGCTTCCTGTGCCTGTGTCTTGCCTCATTGCTGGGCTGGCACCTCCTGCCTGGTGAGGACCAGACCTGACAGAGCAGAGGCCCCTGTCTTGCTCCTGATCTCGGGGGCGGCTCTCAGCCTTTCCCTGCTGAGTGTGACGCCAGCTGTGTTCTGTAGCATCACATTTCCAGAGCGAAGTCCCCTTACTCCTGATTGTCCCTTTGTCATGAAGGATCGTATTTTATCAAATGCTTTTTGTTTCACTGCCAAACACTTTTTCTCCATTCTCAAGATGGTGAGATGGTCTTCCCCCCTTCTCCTGATCAGGCTGGGGCCTCGCGGGTGCCTCGTGGGTGACACTCTTGCACTCCTGCCATGGGGTGGGACCTCTCCTTGTGCTGCTGGGTCTGTCGGCTGGTATGGTGCACCTGGATTCTTAGGGGACGTTGGTTTGTCGTGTTTCTTGTGACATCCTTGGTATCAGGGTCTTGCTGGCCTCCCAGAACGTGGTGGGAAGTGCCTCTCTCCTATACTTTGGAAGTTGCGGGGACCGGTCATCATCACTCCAGCCCTGGTTGGGGTTCAGCAGCAACACTGTGGCCCTGGGCTTTGTGAGACTCGTTAGCTGGTGGTGACCTGAGTCCGTGGAGCAGCTCACTCTGCCCAGGAGCTGTCCTGCGCCTGGTGACCTGTGCTGGGCGGGACTGCTGCTGCTCACGTCTCCCTGTGCCCAGTGCTTGGATTCTCTCCCCTGCTCTCGCCCCTTCCTCCCTCCTTCTCCCTTGGTCAGTCTGGCTAAAGGTTCATGACTTTGTTGTTCATTCAAAGAAATGACCACTGGTTCTGTTGATCGTTGACTTTTCCGTGCTTTATTCCACTGATCTCTACTTCGACCGGCACCATCTCCTCTGGGTGCTTTGGCTCTAGTTCACTGGGTGTGTTTCCTGAGACAGAAGAGTCGCTTCCTGGCTGCAGCCCTCAGTTTCAGTGTCTACCTGGGCTCTCATGTGAGCGCTCCTGGATGCTGTGTTCCTGCACTCCTGTTCCTTTTCGCAGTCCTGGTGGCGGAACCCGGCCTCACACAGCGAGGCAAGCACTCTCCCACTGTGCTGTGCCCCAGCCCTTTCTAAAATCTAATTTTAAAAAAGATGAAAAGACTTTAAAGCACCCTGAATTCATTTCCTAGTACCCAAAAATAAATAAACCTAGAACCTGGGTCCTCTTGTTTTTTCTGCTTCAGAGGGTGAGAGGGTAACCTGGTAAGCAGGTAACTGGGTAGCCAGGTAACCGGGTCACCACTGCTTCGGCCTTCACAGAGCCCACAGGTAGGGTCGCGGTCTCTGCTCGCAAGTTGCTGTGTCAGTTGCTGTGTCAGTCGTGCTCAGCCCCTCGGACCTCCCTTTCCTGCCAGCCTCGCCTCCTCCCACGGTCCTCTCCCGAGGCTGCCCAGTGCTGCAGCTCACACCTCCATCTCACAGGGGCCAGCCCCGGGCCCAGCACGGCCAGCAGTGGGGTCCAGCCATGCCCGGGCTCTGGCACTCACTGCGTCTTGTGGACTGCAGGCCCTCGGCTGGGCCTGGCGCCCTGCAGGTGCCTCTGCTGTGCCCCCCCTGCCATGCCCTCCCTGCCGTGCCCCCTCTGCCAGTGCGGGTTCTTCTCCTGGAGGGCAGGTGTGCCAGCTGCGAGGCTGCTCCATGTCTGTCTCCCCGTCACTTCTGGGAACTCATTCTGTGAGCGTAGGGCCCTGTTGACAGTCATTTCCCCAGCCCCAGGGCGCTCCTCCCTGGGGTCACCTTGAGAGGTGGCCCCTAGAGCTTCCTTGGGTGCACAGCTGCTCTTCTTGTGCTTGAGACTCTCTTGGCTTCCGGCTCGGGACAGTGGCCACAGGTCGAGGGAATCCACATGCTTCTTGGATGTGCGGGCCGCTCTTGCCCACCAGGTGTGCATGTGGGCCCTGGTGTCTGTCTGCAGGCGTCCCCTGCACCTCACCTCTCTGGCGCCTGCCGTCCTTGCTCTGTGGCTCCTGCCAGGGACAGACTCTTCTTCTTGCCGACAGGCTGTAGGTGGGCTGCTCGCGGCCCAGAGCCTCGCTCAGCCTCTGTGAGCTCCCCTCCTCGAGGTTCTCTGTCCCTCCAGTGCCCAGTCTTGGGCCTGGCACCCCATAGTGCGGCCCTTCCCAAGCTGCTGACAGCACTGGGCGCCAGGACTTCCCCAGGACTGCTGTCCCCTGTTTCGGGGTGGCTCTGTGTTGTTGAAATGTTGAAATAGCCTGGTGTGTGAATGGGGGGCAGCCGGCTCCAGCCTCCTGCTGCCTGTTTGGCTGACTTCAGCGTCCTCCCTACTCACTCCGTGAAGTGTGGATGCTGTGGGATCCGTCCCGAGGCCTCCGCACCCTCCTCAGCCTCCTACCTGCAGCACCACAGTGACAGCAGGACAAGTGTAAAGCCACATGTGTGTCCACAGTGACACCCACACCTCAGCAGCTGAGTCAGCCGTCCAGCGCCGCTGTGGACACCCCCTCCTCAGCTGTGCCGTTAGGCTCTGGACAGCACAGCAGCTGCTTCCAGGGCCCTGTCTCAGCTGCTGGAGTTGGGTGGTCAGGCAGCCCCTGAGTGGGCTTGTCCAGGCAGCAGCAGGCCGGCCAATGTGCACTCCCCAGGGGGGCTTTGAGGAGCTCCAGACGGGACCCCCTCCCAGGGCTGCTGCGGGTCCGCACTGCGGGAGGCCGCTCCCCTGAAGGCTGCTGCAGGCTGGTCAGGGAACTGTGCGAGTTCAGTCGCACAAAGCTCCTCTACCAAGACCCCTCCCTGGCAGGCGCGTGGTGTGCCTCGCACCTCGCAGTGCTGAGCGCTCTTTCTTGAACAAGCCTTCTTGGGATTGTTGCAAGCCTTTTTTTAAATTTCCAGCTTTGATCTGGGTGGTTATTCTAATGGTTCTGGGTTATAGGAGCTCTTACCCTGCTTTCCAGAAGGGCTTCCCCAAGGACACAGTTGTGAGGACAGGTGCACTGCCCTCCACAGGACAGCCTGAGGCTGTGTCCAGCCTCTTTCTGTCCTGCGGGTCCTGTGTATGTCCTGGTGTGCAGGCATGCATGCATTGGATGTGGGGCTCCAAAGTCAAGGGGTAGGAGAGTGTCATTTTGACTGCGAGGTGTCTGCCTGCTCTCCCTCAGTAATGCTGACTGCTGGCTTCCCAAACCATCACCTCTCCTGTGCATCAGCCTCGTCGTTTTCACTGACATTTCCCTTGGTGTGAGCAGTGGGGCCGTGTCCACGTGTTCCAGGATTGGTTGTGAGCGTGTGTCTAGGTCTCTACCTGGTGCTGCTTTGGCTGGCGGAGCCCACCCAGTGGTACGAGGCTCCCTCCAGCAGGACGCGGGCTCTGGACCTGGGCCTCGGTGCCCTGGGCTCTGCTGAGGCTGCCCCGCTGTGGGGGACTCCCAGCCCCTGTGGCTCTGGACTGAGAATGCCCTCCGCACCCTGAAGTCACTCTCCCATTTTTCTCCTATTACTCTGGGGGTTTGTTTTCACATTCAAATTGCTGATCTATAAAATTCGAGCCAGGAGATCAGCCCCTTACTGCAAACAGCTTTCCAGTTCCCTGAGCTGCAGGTGGATGACCTCGCGCTGCCGGCGGGTTTGGGGTGCTGCTCACAGCGTGCCGTGGGCCAGTGGGCCATCTCTGGCCTCTGTGTCGGCCGGTGGCTGTCACCATGCCAGTGCGTGGGACGTGTTTGGTGGAGACCCTGGTACCCATGTCTCGAGGTGGAGTAGGAAATGAGGCATCAGAAGACTTCATTCAGAAGTCACCGCCCCCCTGGTGCTGTCCGAGCACCGTCCACCCGAGCAGCTGTGTGGGCGGAGTGAGGAGGGGAGGGTGGGGTGGCTGGGCCCGGGATGTACCTGGACAGCATCCTCTCTGCGCCCAGGCCCTGTATGGAGGCCAGCCTCCAGGACACTGCAGGACCTGTCAGTCCTTATGCCCTCCTGGAGGGGCCAAGGGACGTAGGTCCCAGGGCCGGGAGTCTCCTCTTCCTGCCGGCCAGACTGGCGGGTCCTCTTGGGCAGTACCAGGGCAACCTTGAGGGACGCACGCCCATGCTCTTCTCCTCTCCCACTGAGCCACGTCCCCGCTCCGTTTGTAAAATCTTTGAATTTTGAGGCAGCTCTTGCTAAGTTGTGGAGCCTGGCCTCGAACTTGCCACCCTCCTGCCTCAGCTTCATCACAGGTGTGCACCACCGTGCCTGGCTGGCACTGTCCACTCCCCGGTGATGAGGGAAGGGGAAGGGGGTGGCCAGGGCCAGGGGGTCCCTGCAGAGCTCTGGGATAGCAGGGTCAGGTGGGGCTCTTGGGGACGAGGCAGCAGGGGAGGCTGAACTGTGCCTCCTGCGGAGGTGGCGGGGCAGGTTTCAGGCCACACCAGTCATGGGACTCAGTGCTGGGGAGGCCACGGGGTGCTGCTCTGGGCTAAGAAAAGGGCAGCAGAGGGTGGGTGTAAGGGGTGGCCGCAGGGAGGATGGGAGGGTGTGGGTCATGGCTTCAGTGCTAGGGTGGACGGCCATAAGGGAAATGGGATGTTAGGGTCAGGGTTACGGAACTGAAAACTAAGTAATTAGCTTGTAAACCCAAAGGGTTAGACGTGTTCTGTCAATCAAGAGTCCAAAGGTAGATCCCTAAGCTGAGGGAGAGGAGGTCTCGGAGTACCCTCGGGACTTATCTCATTCTTGTTGCTGGCTCAGCATCCAAGCATGAGGCCTCCATCCTCAAGGCTACCTCACATCCCAAAGTAGCTGCTGGGGCTCCAGCTATCACAGGATCTACAGAAGGAATGAGGGGGTACATCTGCCTGCTGAGACATTTCCTATGAGTTAGTTGTCTGGGACTTCTCTGGCCCAACACACTCTGCTCATGTCACCTTGGCCAGAACATACTCACATGCAGGGTCCAGCTGCTGCCTGCCCAGGAAGTGGGAATTAGTCCTTTTCCCAGGAGATGGGTAACCAACTGTGGTTGTCCCTTGTTTGCCAGGAAGAGAACAGGTGAGCATGCAGGAGAGCTGCCTCCAAAGGTGGGTCCCATGCAAGATTGTCTGGGAGGAGTTGGGGGGGATACCCAGGCTCGTCACTTGTGGGTGACAGGGTCCTGAAGTGGCCCCTCCCCTCACAGGTCAGCTCTGCATCCCTGGGCTGGTCTTCCTGCCAACAGCTCCTCACACAGCTGCGCTCTCACACAGCCTGCGCAAGGGGCTGCACCCTGGGAACAGCTGGCTGGAACAGGCCTGCTGGGGGCCAGGAGGCACACAGACACCAGGGAAGACATGGAGGGGGCGCCACCAAGTGGCCAGGGATGTCCCCAGGCAAAGGACAGGCAGTTGGTGCCAGGGACAGCTGGGGGTAGGGCTGGGTCCTGGATGTTTCTGGGGTGGGGGAGGAAAGAGGGTGGGAGGGGCTTGGCTCTGCTTCTTCCTAAGGCTGCTGGCCCTGAGGGACACCAGGAGCAGGGGGTGGACCAGGCGGGTTGCTGGGGCCTAGGGAGTGGCATTCTGGAGCTGCAGGGAAGGGCTGGGACCCGGGAGGAAGAGAGGCACTGGCGCGAGGGCCAGCAGGAGACTGGCGGCCTGTGGGGTCAGGCTGTGGGTTTGGGCTGGGGCCAGAGTGGCCCAGGAAACTCTACCCGCCTCCCTGGGCCCCGCTCACTCAGGGCAGCCATGACCAAGCGCTGGCCAGTAAGGTGGGAGCAGCTGTGTTGTGTGTTTTGGGGAAGGTGCCTTGAAAGGAAGGGGTGTCGTCTGTCCGTGGTGCCTGTGGCTGGGTGGGATGCGGTGGCTGGACTCCCACTCCCGTGGGGGCTGTGGGCTGAGGACCTAGTCCAGTTGGTGCCACAGAGCCCTGGAGGGAGTGGGGTCTGGTAGCTGCGAAGGTGTGGCCGGGCCCAGGCCTGTCCCTGTTAGCCCCTCACACACAAGGAGGCCAGCGTCCTCCTCCGCTCCACTCAGCCCCTCGCAGGGCTGTGGGCCAGGCAGGAGGGTGGGAAGCAGTGAGCGCTCTCCTGTCCAGGCTGAGTGGACCCTGGGCAGGACGGGGTGGAGGCCTCCCCCCCCCCCCAGGTGAGCTGTGCCTATCCGGGTCCCTACCTGCAGGGCGGGGCCTTGCTCACTGACAGGAGGCCCTGTGCAGAGGGTACAAGTCCAGGGCAGAGGTGTCAAGGTATCGTGGGCAGCTGGCCCTGAGTCCCAGGAAGGACTTCCTGAGGGGCCATGGCTGCCTCTGCCTCCAGCAGGGCTCCTGGGGCTAGACCAGTCATGCACCCGAGGACCAACTGAGAACTGGGCAGAGCCAGGTGGTGGCCAACGTGAGGGCTCCGAGGGAAGTAGCCAGAGGAACCTGCATCCCCAACCTCCCCAGTTCCATGGGGACCTGGGGACCTGGTGGCACAGACGGAGAAGCTGAGGCTGGAGGGGCCTGGCATGGCATCTCCAGGAGGGAGCGGGGTACCCGGCAAACCCCTAACCTCCTGGGCCTCAGCCCCTCAGGTGTGTGTGCAGGTGGCCACAGCACAGTCACTGTAGGGTTTCAGGGAGGCTCAGGTGGGCAGACACGGGTCTGGCCAGGACTGAGGCTTCAGGAACAGTGGCTGTGCATCAGAGCAAGCCTGGGAGGCAGCCCCCACTCCTGCAGCCCCCAGGTGACTGCAGGAGGCTGGCGGGGCAGGAGCTGCTGGTGCACGGTGGGCACATGGCTGCCAAGGCTTCCTGGCTCCGAGCCAACACCCTCCACCCCCTCCCACAGCCTAGGGCTTCCGGAGAGCCCAGAGGGGTGGCCACCATGCTTGGGGCTGAACCTTGACAGATTAACTGTATGTGCTGTTGGACCCGCATGACCAGCAGGGACAGTGGGGAAGAGGCCAGGGAGGGCACAGCCAGGGCTTCTATTTGCATTTCATCTGAGTCTGATGCTGCTCCACCTCCAGGAATGTTTGCACCAGTCTACCTGCAAGCAGGTGCAGGGAGAGCAGGAAGGGCCAGCAATGCAGGTGGAGCTGGATCACAGCTCGGGTCAGAGGGTGGGCCGATCCAGACGCGTCTATCTGCCTGCCCCAGCCTCTCATCCTTCTTCGTGCTGCAAGTCCTGGGGTGTCCCAGCAGGTTCCAGCTGAGCTCAGCAAGGCTGGCAGAGGGGGGTGGGTGGCAAAAAGGGAGTGAACCAGCTTCCTTCCAGGTGGGGGCTGCTGGGCGTGGAGAAGTGGCCGCTGTGCCTGACCTGCAGTTCTGCTGATTTGAGTAGAGGCCAAGAGCCTTCTGGAACTCCCTGTGAGGGCCCCCCGCCACATCTCACCCCAGGGGCCTCCGCTGTGAGGCCAGCAGCCTTCCCGTTACATTTGGACAAATGCAGACCATCTGTAGGCTGGGCTTACTGGTCAGCACAATGCATGTACTGAGGCCATCCTCAGCTCTGAAGCCAGCAACAGCCTGGTCTTGCCAGAGCCTCCCCGGCTGATGAGCCTCAGGGCAGGATGGCCAGGAAGCCTACACAGGCCTGCAGTGCCCGGGCAGCCAGCCTCAGAACACAGGGGGTGGGAGGAGGACCGAGGCTGGGGGCCCCCAGAGGGGGTTCTGCCCCCACCCGCCCAGGGTCGTGCTGTCCTTGCCTGTCATTTGCCTACTGGTGACCCCAGAATGGAGTAGGAGCACTCCTCTCTCTCCTGCAGTGTGGCAGTTGCTGCCTCTCTCCCCCAACTGCAGCCTTGTCCCCAATGACAATGACAGGTGCTGATTAGCCCAGCTTGGAGTGCCCTCTGAGAGGCCTTTAGCTCATCACCAACCTAGGGAGCCACAGAGGAGTCGGGATCCCTGCACACCTGGAGAAGGAACTCTGGCCCCACCCCTACTAAGCTCCCAGGAGAGTCCCTGCCAGGTTGCTCTTCTGTTGTGTCACGACACATCTTGGCAGGATCTGCTGCCGATGGCTCAAAGTGAGCCCTGGCTCCCAGGTTCCAGGAGCCCGCAGGGGGACCTGCAGCATTGATGGAGAAGAGTGGCGCTGGCGGCAACACCTCCTCTAGACCAGCTCCTTGGGCCAGTAGCTCAACCTCCCAAACCCTTGTCCTTCTCTGGGGAGCGGACAGGAGCACCCTGGCTCCTAGTCACGGCATAAGAACACCTGATGGGGCCTTGCTCGCGCCAGGGTGGTGGGGCTGAGCGGCGAGAGGGGAGGAGGAGGACTACAGGTGGTGAGAGGAGCCTTAGGAGGAACCCTGGAACCCTGCGCTGGAGGCTGCTGGGACCGGGCAAGGAAGGAACCATTCTCACTGGGAGAGGACGCAGGAAGGGGACTCATTTGGAGCACCAGGCCAGCCTCTGCACCTCAGCTCCAAGCAAAAGGGGGTGCTCAGGGGCTCGAAGCCCTGACTGCGGGATACTAGGCTCCCAAACCCCACAGGGTGCTTCAGTTCCCACGCAAAGGGGGCTCTCAGGGCGGCCTGGGGCCAGGGATCCGGAGGACCTGACACGGGGCAGCGTGGGAGCCTGTGAGTCGTGTGCACGGCCTCCTGGGTTTATTGAGCAAAGTTCATCAAAGTGCTTCTGCGGCGAGAGCCGCCTGCCCGGCCCCACCCGCGGTCACTTATAAATTTAAAACTCTTCTGTAGGAACTGGCTATGTACAGAGCCAAACGACTGAAACCTTAGAAAAGAGCCCAGGGTCCTGCGGCCGTCGGCCTGGGGCGTGAGGCCGCCTGAGCCGAGCCCCCCAAGTCCCCGCGTCCTGGTGCCTCGGTTCAGAGGTGCGGCGCGTAGAAGGCGGGCGCGCCGTAGGTCTGCGAGCCCAGCACGAAGGGCGAGAGCACCGCCGGGCTCGACAGGAAGGGCAGCTGCGCGGCGCACACCAGCCCGCCGGGGCCGTGCGCGGGGTACCCGGCGGGGCCGTGCATGGCGAGCGGTGCGCCCATAGGCGGCGAGGGGCTGAGCGGGCTGAGGCCGCCAGGAAGCCCCGCGCCCGGCCCGGCGCCGGGTCCCGGGCCCCCGCCGCCGCCGGTCGGCGCGCTAGTGTCGGCGCCCGGGTTTTGCTTCTTCCACTTGGTTCGCCGGTTCTGGAACCAGATCTTCACCTGCGTCTCGGTGAGGCTGAGGGACAACGCCAGGTTGAGGCGCTCGCACACGGACAGGTAGCGCGTCGCCTTGAACTTGTTCTCCAGCGCCACAAGCTGCTCGTAGGTGAAGGCGGTACGCGCGCGCCGCGGTTTCCCCGACTTGGAGTCGGAGCCCGTGCGCTTCCGCTTGGGCTTGGTCGCCACCGCCGCGCCCTGCGGAGTGGTCCCAGTGACCCCCGCCGCCGCCGCGGTTCCCGGCGGGCCCGAGGCTCCCGGCGAGTTTCCGCGGGGCCCGGGGGCTGCGGCCTCGTCGACTGCGCTGGGGGGCACCTGCGCCTCGACCGCTCCTGGGCAGCCCGACCCGCGGGCCCCGAGGCCGCCGCCTCCCCGCGCCTCCTCGGCGGCGCGCGCCGCCTGCGCCTCCGGCTCCTCATCGTCCTCGTCGTCAGGCGCCTCGTCCCCGCTGTCCGCGCTCGGGCTGTGGCCGCCGCCGCCGCTGCTGTAGCCGTTGGCCTCCGCCTCGTCCGCTTTGTAGGGGTCGCCGGCACCTGCGGGCGGGCGGGACAGAAGACAGAGGGTCAGGCCGCGCCCCGTCCTCCCGCTCCCTCCCTGCGGGAACTTCTCTTCCTCTTCGGCGTCTCATCTTCCTCCTTCGCCTTCTCCTTTTTCCATAGTTCTTTCGTTTCCCTCCCTTCGTCCCAACCATCCTTCTCGCCCATTTGCATCTCCTCTCTGCCCCTTCCTCATATCCTGAGGTCTGAGGAGGGAAGGGTCCCTCTCATGCAGAGCGGCGCTTGGACGCCCGCGGCTCGACTCGCAGCCAGTGCCTGGGTCCCTGGGGCGCGGTGTGCTGCTGGGCGGTGGGCTGCGGAGTGTACAGCAAGGGAGCGCTCGGATCGATCCCCGGGCAGATACAAACTTAATTAAACTCATTTTGTGTAATGTACAAACTAGTTAAAGGCCATTTAATTTATTTCGGCGTATATTACCCTCCAATTACAGCCGGCTTCGGGCCAGCCAATTACTGGCCATTTAGTATCCTGCGGACCAGAGGCCTGGGTGGGGCCGGGAGGCCAAGAGCAGGGGGCTCCTGAGGGCCAAAATGAGTTGCCCTGGACAGCTCCCTCGCTGGGCCTGCGGGACGGAGCACCTCAGCCCTCTCAGCCTGCTCCCTGCCTGTGGAGGCCCTTCGCCCAGCTCCCAGCATCACTGGTCTGTCCGTTTGATCTGATCAGGAGGGGCAGGCAGAAGCCTGGCCAGCAGCAGCCCAGCATCCTTCAAGCAGAGGCCACGGATGTGGCTGCACTTTGAGTCTCTGAAATTTGGAAGAAGGTCTCTCTCCTGCAATGCTTTGAAGGCAGTCTATGCCTCTCACCCCACAGGTGGCATGAACACCAGAGGAGCCCTATAGGTAGTCTCCACTGGTACTTCCCAGCCGGGTTCCGAGGCCCTGATCCAGGTCAGATTGGCATCGAGATCCTGAGGCCAAAATGATGAATTTACTCCTGGCAGATTCCTCCAGTGCAACTGGCCCAGGTTACATGAAGGCCAGCAGATGTCCTGGTTCCCAACCAGAAGGCCTGGGTAGGGGCAGGAGCTTTTTCCCAAGCCATCCCAGACCCTGCCAGTCAGGTTTGTCCCTGCTCCCCTTCCCAGCGAGCCTGCTCCCTCCAGGCACAGCTAGAGCCTGGGCCCTGGAGTGATGGGTTCTGTTTCCAGAACACCCCCCTGGGAGAGCCTTGGGGTCACCCTCCAGCCACGGGATTTGCACTCCCTCCACCTCCACCTAGTGCGGAAGCAGCAGGCGGTCCTCTTGCGGAGCCCGAAGCCCCAGCCCTCTCCTCCCTGTGAGGCACAGGGGCCGGGAAGTTGGAGCGAGGAAGGGCGGGAGAAGGGACACAAAAAGCAATCAGAAGCGGGTCGAATGCAATTCACGATCAATAGCGGCCCCTAATAAGTGTAATAGGTTTTAATCGAGTAATTATCCGAATTTTGACCCTATAATTTAGATGTTCGGGGGGAGTTTGCAAGGTGCTTGAAAGAGATATGCATGCGCCGTAATGGGATATCGACCGGACCCGGGGCGCGGGCCGCCCCATTACCGGCCGCTTTCCGCCGCTAAGCACATTTCCCCTTAACTGTAATCGAAGGGATTTAATTGTTTTTCCAGAGATAACCAGCGTTTTGTCACAATTAGTCTGATTTGTCCAGAGAGAGAGAGAGAGAGAGAGAGAGAGAGAGGACGAGGGAGGACGAGGGAGGCCGGCAGGCCTCGGCGGCCACGGTGGGGGCGGGGAGGTCACAGGCCGGCTGCTACGCGCCTCTCCTCCGCCTCCACCACCAACCACCCTCCAAGGCCAGAGACGCGCACAAGTGAGCCCTGAAGAGGCCTCGAAGCCCCGCAGGCCTGGAGCCTGGCCTCGCGGAGCCTTCCCTTAGGCGCAGGGCAGCGTGGGCCCTGGAGTCCGGGTCGGACGGAGGCCGCGGATGGGCCGGAAGCGGACCCCGCGCTCTACGAACTTTCCACCCAGCCCGGGCCATTTTTAGCCAGGCCTAGTTCGTCTTGGGGTCCCAGGAGCGTAAACACACAGCGGCGGCAGGTCCCCTTGCCCCAGCGATCGGGAGCCGGCCCTTCCTACTCACTGGGCGGCTCAGCTCCGGTGGCAGCTCCGACTCCCCCGGCGGCAGCCAGGGCTTGGCGCTCCAGCTCCTCGGTGCGCTGAGGGCGTCCGGAGGCGGCGGGGGCCGGGGCGCACGGGGCCGAGGCGCACGGGGCGCACGCCGCGGGTGCTACGGGGCCCAGCAGCAGGCAGCGGCGTCTCTTGCTGTTGAACTTGTTGGGGTCCAGGATGTCCAGCACTGAGAAGGAGGTGGGGCGTGGGGGCGCGGCGGGCCGGGCCGCTCCAGCAGCCTCGGGCCCCGCGGGCACAGTGTCACTGGCCGCGAGCGGAGGGGCACCGGCCCGGGGAAAAGCTGGCAGCTCGGCGCGCCCGTCCATAGCGTCCCGGGAAGCTGCGGCGGGAACGGGCGGTACGGGCCCCGGGCCGGGCCCGGGCGGCGGCGGCGGCGGCAGCGGCAGCGCGGGGACGTCCCCAGGAGCGGCCGTGCCGCTGGCACTCATGCCGGCCTCCCGCCGCTCCGGCGGCTCGGGCCTCGCCGCCTACTGGGCTCCCATCTCTGGCGGCCTGGGAGCCGCCTCTGGCCCGCGCGGGCGGCCACAGCTCCGCTGCTCTCGGCGCCGCGCCCCGCTCCGCCGGTACTGCCTGGCGCTGCCTCTGCCGCCTCAGGCGCCCGCCGCGCCCGGCCCGCGCATTTATGGCGGCCCCGCCGGAGGCGCCCACGCGTCCACACGCCGCACACACGTGCGCCCGCAGGCGGCCGCGGGGCTCCGCCGCCCTCGTTAGCGCGCACGCCTAATTGGCTGCGAACGGTCCCGGGCGGAGGAGGCGGACCCCGCGCGGGACACACGGATCGAGCCTCCGGGCGGGACGGACAGACGCGCTGCCCAGAGCCGGAGCGCAGTTCGCCGGCAGCTGTCGCGGTCAGCAGCGTGTCGCTGCGCCTCCGCTGGTCTGGAAACGGCACGCCTGTTTCCTCCGTGAAGGGGGAGGAGACAGCACCAGCTTTTAAATAATTGCGGGATCAATCGGCAGCTGAGGGGTCGCGGAGGCCCCGGGGCACGCGGGTGGGCGAGCAGGAGTTGGCCGGGACATTCCGCACAGGATGCGGCACCGGGAAGGGCCTTTCCTCCGGCCCGGCTCACAGGGCCTTGGGCTCGGGCCCCTGGGGCGGGTCAGGCGCGGATTCTGAGTTTCTGTAGGGTCTTCGGCCCCTTCCCGCAGGCTCCACGAATCTTTGTCGCGCCGCGGGTTGCTCGCGCTCGCTTCTCGCGCTCTAGCTCAAGGTCTCTGCCCCTGGGTCTCCTCCCGCGCGGGCGCCCGCCCCCTTTGCGCTGTCAAATTAGGGCAGGCCGAGTCCCCGCGAGGGGCGGGGCTGGCGGCCCCGAGGTTGCTCGTCATAAGTGGAATCGAAAACCAAGAAGGGTGGACAGTTCTCTTGCCATCGGCCCCCAAAAGGGGTACCGAAAAATCATGCCAACGACAGACGGCCTACACAACAACCAATACCCCTCAAGTAAGGGAAAATGTGTGTTTCTTCCAGAAATAAGACGGCAAACGCCCCTTTCCCATGTCTGAAAGAGTGAGGAAAGGCCGATTGCGGCTCGAGTATTTGTGCACATTTCGTCCACAACGGCGACGTATGCAGCACTGGCCCTGCGGCCCTGAGCTTTGAGCCCTGCGTTCCCGGTCCAAGCGCGGGATGGCGGGTACTTCCCGGCGTGTCTCTATCCTCCTGAGCCCGCCAGCAAGCCGACCCGCCTCTGTGGACCCAGATGGGAGCCGGCGGTGGCGCGCGCGTGTGTGCAGGGTGTGAACGCGCGGTCGAGTGCTCCGGCGACTGTGCGCGCCTCCTCCCGCTGCGGTCCCCGGAGCCTGTTCCGCGCACAAGGACGGGTCCTTTGCAATTACCGCGGGCAATGATCCTTCGGAAGCAGAAATTAAAAGTTGGGAGAAATAATGGGGGACCGATCGGCTGTAATTTGGGCCATACTTGGACTTGCTGAGCCTCAGAGAGGCTGGGGCTGGGGGAGGCCCAGGTCTTCCCTCTCCTTTCTCCCTTCCCCGCCCCCTCCGCCCTCCCCGCTGCTGGACCATCCCGAGATTCTAATCAGACCCACAACACTGTGTCCTTCCTTGCCAGGACTTGATTATTCTTTATCTTTAAATTATAAATCACCTCTAGGGAAGGAGGTGGGTAATCTCTCATCGCAGGGAGGTAATTATCTCCTTCCCGCCCCCACCTTGGTCTTCCTCTCTCCCCCTCCCCAGCTGTTTGAATATAGATGTGCACGCCCCATATTCTCTCTCTCTCTCTCCCCCCCCCCTTCTCTCACACACACTCATTGACAAGCATGCAGCACACGGGAACGAATTCATTCATGAGAACCCAGATCCACACAGTGGGGCACTGGCTCACAAGTCCCTGGCATCCCTCCCTCTCCCTCCAGCCACCACCAGCTCCTGGCAGGATCACCTCTCTGATTCTTTTAACTCTTTGGGGGAGGAGGGCACCCAGGACCTCTGTCAAGTCCCAACTTCTCCTCTGCTCCCCAGGGAGGCAAGGCTTCTTAGTGGAGGAGAGAGCATTCCCTGGGGAGGGCAGGGCAGGGCAGGGCAGAAGTACCAAGTACTTCTGAGCTGACTTACAGTGTTCAAGACTCAGAATGACAGAGCATCACACCCCTGCAAACACACACCACACAAAGTGCCTGTCACTAGCACAGGTCACTAGGTGAGGATCAAAATTGGCCAAACATCTAATAGCAGCCACGGTTGCACACCATATTGGGTGTGTGTGGCTGGCCAGGGTCTGATCTCACCTCCACACACACTAGACACCTGCAAGTCAGGAATTGAGAGGACGCATCCTGTCCTCTTTCATTCCAAAGAACATTCATGGAAAATGATGCTGTAGGTGATGCAGATGTACTGTAATATGTGATGACTACCATTAAAACAGCAAATCTACTACAAGATGTTGATGGGATCTATAGTGAGTGAAATGAAATAAGTTATGGCATGACGTACAGCGGCACCAAACACACTCAAGCACCCTCAGAGGCTCCCTTTGTTGGGGGCGGGGTGCTGAGGGTTGAGTACTACTTAGACAAAAATCCACTGTGTCTGTCCTCAATCCCTTCCACCCTCCTTCCCACCCCTCTCTTCTTTGTCCCTCAGTGTTCTGACAGGAGCCACATGGGCAGGGTAATGGCTCAGAGGAGAAGGGCAGGACCTAGATGGCACCGCCCCTGTGTTTTCTCTTGTGAGGGGCCTGCTGCATGTGGACAAGGCTCAGAGAGGGGATGGTGGTAGTCACTCCCACCATCCCCATCTCTGAGGAACAACCCAAGCCTCAGAGATGCCTGGTACCCCCTCCTCTCCCAGATCTGCAGAAATGACCATTCTCAGCCTGGAACTTTGGGGCTGTAGAGAAGTTCTTTCACTCCAAATCGTGACTGATTGGCAATTGGACCCTCGCTTGTGCAATCTGCCATCTAGGGTCACCTCCAAGCCACCAGCTTCACTTGTGGCACCCCAGCTGGGTCAGGCAGGTGAAATCTGTGTCTGGAATGGAGATGCCTCTGCTGCTGGTGGAACACCGCTGACCTCAGCTGTGCTCCTTCACTGCTGAGCCCACACTCGGGGCAGGTTGGTCAGGATGGAGGACTGAGATGGGCTCTGAGGCAGGGACAGACATGAGGTAAGGGTAGAAATGTAGGGGGAGGAACTGTTGGCAAGAGGTCCTAGAAGTGAACCTGGGAAAGGGGTGGGTGGGGTTGAAATCTCCCACATCCTTTCCCCAGCATCAGAGCTTTCTGAAGTTTGGGGGACATGAGCAGGAGGGAGAGTGCCCACCTCTGCCACCAGCTCATCCTGGTCTAATGACCCCTCCTAGGTATTTGTTTTTGTCAGTTGTGGGGTTGGATTCCACAGAACCTCCAAGATCCCTGTACTTGCCCCTGATGGGCCAAATGGGTCACTCTGCGTATGGGGTCGGGGTGCTGGACTTTCCCCCTCTCTTCTGTCTCTCAGGGTGCTTTGTGAAGGGCTGGAAGGGTAGCACTTCACCTTGAGTTTGCCTTATGCAAATTGCACACCACCCCAAACCACCCAGCATTTCATCAGCCTCCATGTGAGATATTCGGAGCGGGGACTATCATCCCCCCAATAAATGTTCTGATTTCTTGAGTGCAAACCAGATCTCCCTGTGGTCTCCCTGTGTGGAGGACCCAGGAAGGAGAGACAGGCAAGGGGAGCGAGGCTACCATGCGCCTTCCTCTCACCCCTGGATCCCCTCGGCAGCTGCCGGCAGCAGTACACCCTGTTGCAGTCTAGAGTCTGGAAAAGGCAAGGGACGGTCTACCTAACTTTGCCATTTATCTTCTCTAAGAAATACTCTCAGCCCTCGAAAAAGGGAACGGCATACTGAGAACACCAGAGAACGGAGGGAGTGCGGCTGCTGACCTCTGGGGGGATGGAGGCGGCTCCCGGCGCCGGCAGCTGTGCGCAGTCTGCGCGGAGGACTATCGGCAGCACCGCGGACAGCGCTCCCCCGCCGGGGCTCACAGGGCTACGGCCTGCGCCACGTTCAGCACCAGACGGCGCTAGTTCGGCCACGCGTCCCGGTTCCCACGCCACCGCCCTCGTTCTCTGGTCGGCAGTCTTCTCCATTCCCCAAACTCTGTGACACCCCAACAAGAAAGAGGGTGCAGGCCCTGTGTGCGCGCACTGCGGCGTGTGGAGTTCTGGCACCGTGTGCATCACACGCCCAGTCAGACGCCTCCATCCTCGACCCTCCGCTTGGCGGAGCCAGAGCAGCTGGAGGGTCCCTGCAGCTTCTGGAGGTCGTGCCTCGCCTGAGTGTGCGTCCTTCTTTTGGCAAACAGCGTGCATTCAGAGATGTAAAACACGTAGCCGCGCAGCAGCGCAGGGCCTGGCTCCTGGCAAGCCAGAGATGCAAAGGTGCGGTTTAGACCCTTTTAAACTTAGAACAAGAATCAAGGAGTGGAACCGCTGGCGCGGCTCCCAGGTTGTGCTGAGTAGGCGAACATGCCTGGCCTCTTGGCAGGGCTGCAGAGGGGCCTGGAGGGCGCTCTTGGCACTGTCGGTTGGACTGGGAGGGCACCCTGACTCAGAAGGGTTTACTGACCACAGGGCAGGGCAGAGGTGAGCATTAACACCTCCAGAGGAGTAAACTGAGGCCAGAGAGTGTGCTGGTGTGCTCAGGGCCACTGATCAGGCAGGTGCAGGGGTTTTGATGGGAGTGCTGGTCAGACAGAGAATTAGTGTGCAGAGTCACAGGTGGTTGGCTTCCAAGTGCCAAGGGAAGGCTGTCCAGGCTTGGGTCCTTGCCTCACAGGCTGGGTCCCCAAGATGCCCTCACTGTTCCTTGCCCTCTCTGGCCTCTGTCTGCCACCAGCCCACTTGGAGGAGTAGCAGGGGTGTCTGAGCCTTCCCTATGCCACTTGCCTCACTTTCTTCCCAGGCTTCTGCCAGGACCAGGGCTCCAAGCCCAGGCACCTCCCTCAGTGGTGAGTCTTGTGGGCACCCATGGCTTTGCCCAGAGAGCTGCCAAGCCATGCTATCCAGAGGACGTGGTCAGAAGGCCCTCTGAGTGGAGGGCCTGGGGATGCCTTGGCACTGTGTGTCAATCTCCTTGACAAGTGGCATGACCTCACCTCTCACTTCCATCACAGCCTGCCCTCTCCATTATACTTTCTATTGTTTTCAGATGTAAATGCAGTCACTGTCGCTGCCTTCCAGGAATGGCCTCAGGCTGCCACCGTCTGGGGACCATGTCTGGCCTCTGCAGCCTGGCAGTGGGTCCTCAGAGCTCTTCTTCCACTGTCCCACCTTAACACACTCTGTGACATTTGTCTGTCCCTTGTGGCTCAGGTCCCAGGCTGTGGCTCTTGGACTCTTTGTGTCTCACTTGGCCCTGTGTCCTTCATGCTGCACTGACAAGAAAAGGTGGGGTGAGTAGGGCAAGGGTCCCAGCCCCGGCACCCCACCTCCACCCCCTAGTTCTCTCTGTCCCCACAGGCTGGGGAAAGGCCCTCGCTGCCAGAATGTGCTGCTCCCGTATAGTGGTCACAAGCAGTACCCTGAACATCCTGGTGTGGGCTACTCGTGCCCACCCCAACTGCTGTGAGAGCCAGGGGGAAATGTACCCAGAGACACTCTGAGCTCCCCCAAATCCGGCTATGTGGGACTCTACTGAAGGCCCCTGGCTTCCTTCTACCTTCCTCTCTTGTATCGCCTCCTGGATTTCTCCAACCTCCACAATCGAAGGCTTCCAGATCCCTGCCCAGGCTCTGCTCCAGCCTCTCGGTGGCTTCCTGGGAGGAGGGTGGAGCAGAGCCCGGGGTGTCCCCTGCATAGGGATGGGACGTCAGCCCTGCAGTACTGTGGGTCTGGGTGCAGAGCACATTCTGGTGAAAGTGTAAGTGTATGCTCATAGTGCTTCTTGACCCTCACTCCGGCCCCATACAACTGGGACAGCTTTCATTGGGTCAGAACTGTGACCGATTGGATCGTTTTCCCCACAGGGTGTCTGCCTGCTAAAGCCAGGCTTGGCCATGTGAACTGCATGGGTCTGAGCTCAGTTGCTAGGAGCCCATCGCAGTCCACCTCAAAGCTGAGTCTGATGACCCCAGCTGAAGCCAGCTGGTTGTTGCCCATTGCTGCCCACCAGCAGGAGATGAACAGCTATCCTGAACCACTGGGCTCTGTACCGTAGTAGAAACCAGAGGATGAGGGGTGCATCGGCCACTAGAGGCCCTAGAGCTGGGAACACATGGCCTCTGTGGGCACCTTCTAGTGCCCATCTCACATGGCTCTCTGCCACCATATGTCCATTAACTGACCTGTTCATCTCTGCCCTGTCTGGGTCATGGGCCTCTTTTCTGAGCAATCCCTATGTCACACTGCTCTGTTAATGTCATGTGACCCTCCATGACCCCAGGCCCCACGGGCTTTCTTCCATTTATCATTGCTTCAGTTCCTCCCCATGCCTCAGCTCAGAGAGGATGGACCTGTGTTGGCCTTGGGAGGGAGGGGTAAACCAGACTGGCCAGCCTGCCTGCCAGGAGCTGGTGGAATGTTGGCCACCAGCATCCTCTGATGCCCACCTGAGGTCTCAGAACTTGGAGGGGCCCTCCTCTCTCCCCTCCCCAAGGAGCTAGGGCCTGGATTAGGTGGAGAGCTTGGGAGGCCCGTTGGCCAGTAGGTGCAGGGAGGAAGGTGGGTGGGGGTGAGACTGAAAGCCTGACATTGGGGGAGGGGGCTGAGGCCATGTACACAGAGGTGCTCAATAAATGAGTTCAGCAAGTCCTCTCTGCCCTGCACACATATGCCACAATCATGCCAACTTTGACCTGCTCCAGGTAGCCTCCAGAGGCCACGTATGGGGGTGGCAGGACTGGAAAATGAGCTTAATTGAGGCTAATGCCTCTCACGCAGCCACTTGATTATTAAATTATTATCATGCGCATGAATCATAATTAGAAGTTGGAGTAACGCTCTGGGGGAGCGTCTGGGGCCATTCTGGCACTGTTGCCAGCGCGCAGCAAGGTGTGTGTGTGTGTGTGTGTGTGTGTGTGTGTGTGGTAAGCTTGCGCCTGCATTTTTGGGGACCGCCCCGCCTCTGCCAGCGGGACACCTCCTCTGTGCCCCCCCCCCAAGGCCTTCCGCGTGGACCTCCTCTGCGGCCACCCGGGCAGCTGTCCTGGCGGGCGGGGCGTCGGCTGAGACGCGGGCTGCTGGGTGGGACGGGCTGGGGCCCCCTGCCGACGCGGTTCGCAGCTGCAGCCCACGTCGCGCTCAGACCCACGTCTCCGTCTCCGCCTATTCTTTGGGAGGCTCGCTCAGGGCCCATTCCCAGCTGCTGGCTCGAAAGGCCCCAGGGGCCCCCGGGGAAGCGATGGGTGAGGACGCGTCCGTGTCCGTGTCCTCGGTGTCCGCGTGCGGCGCGCCGGTCACTGTAAGAGTCTAGGTGTCCGCGGGTCTGTGCCTGACCCGATCTCTGGCCCGGCCGGGGGCGCTGCGCTCTGCGACTGCGCGGGTGGGTGCAGCCCGCAGCCTGAGCCCGGGCATCCCGGAGCATCCTCTGCGCGGCTGTGCCGCTGTGCCCGGCGCGGCCATCGGTCTCTGCCACCCGTCGTCGGCACCCTCGCCTGCGAGCGCGTGGGCGGGCTCCGGGCTTGCGGTCCGGGACAGCGACCCTGTTGGGGAGCTCTCGGGCTCGCTAGGGGAACCCCGGGAAAGAGGGTGCACGGGGAGGCAGGGTCCCCAGGCGGGAGGCCAGTCGGCCGCCCTGCCCTCTCTCGCTCGCTCGCCTCGCCCCCACTCCACTTCTCTATTTATTTTCCTCTCTGTTGCTGAAACATATTGAAGGGGAGAAAAAGGAAACATTAAGATCCACGGTGAGCTGCGCGGCGGTTTAACGATTTCAAATGAGCCCCGGCCCGGGTTAGGACCTGACAATTCCCCGTCAGGATGGCAGATGACGGCTAAAATTACCCGGAATCAATATTCTCACCGGGTGTGCCGCGCTGATAAGCTCTGCCAAGACAATGTTGACTATTAAAGTCGACAGCTTGAGATATTACACTATTAGTTATGCTATTTTTAATAATCTATAATATTTGGGCGATAATTAATTAATTATACGGGTCAGATAATATCTAGGGCTGGAATGAGGTCTGGAGGACCCATTACCGTGGTAATGAGAAAGGAGAATCTAATCTGGGGCAGGTGCGCCGGGGCCTGGTGCTGGGGCCTGGGATGCTGCTGGCCACTGGGAGGCCTTGCCCCTGCAGCCTGCACCTTGGCTCTGGCGTAGCCTGGCCCCTCAGACCCCAGCTCAGCAGGGCAGACGTGGGGCACCTTGGGGTGGGTGCCTGCTCCTGTGTCTCTGGGACGCTCATGGGACTGGGCAGCCGGCGGGTCCTGCTGCCAGGTAGCTGCAGGCAGGCTCTGTCCATGAAGGGTGCAGTCACCCACCGCATCCCTGCCCCTCTCTGACTCACCAGGCTCCTGCCAGGAGATCCTCCTCTGCTGGGGGAATGACCAGGCTCTTTCCTGCCCCAGAAGGTTGCTGTCGGTTTCTGTTCACAGCCTCCTTCTCCTTTCTCTGCTCCAACATTACCTCTAGAGCCATCCTGACGGCTCTGCCTCAACCCCAGCTCCGCCCCAGGGCCCCAGTGGAGGGCTCACCGGGTCTTCAGTGAATGCAATTGTCTCCTGCTTAGAATCAGAATGTAGTGGTCCCCGGAGTGAGGACTGCCCACAGGGATGGTCCTGCCCTCAGGACAGCAGGCCTGCAGGCAGCAGCCATGGCAAGTGCTGCTCTTCTGGTCCTTGGTCCTACTCTGGTGGTTGTCTCTGGGATGCCTAGCAGGGAGAGGACAGGAGGTGGGGTCAGGCTGTGGCTATGATGAAGCCTGCCTTGTCCAGTGGCCCTGTCCAGAGGTACCCATCTTCTGGGAGCCAGGACCCTGACTCTGGGAGCCTCTGATTTGGGCCTTTCCACAACTTCCCCGGCCTGGCAGCCTCCTGGCTTTGCCCAGCCCAGCTCCTGCCTCTGGCCTGGCTGGCTGCTGCAGCCCTGGTGGTCAGGCCCAGGGATGCTGAGATCCCAAACAGTGTTGGTGATGAATACTCCTACCCAGGGAATTGTTTTGTTGTTCTAAGTTCTAAATAGTGGCTGTGGCTACCGGAGATGTTTCATGCCTGATACATACACGCATATACGTGTAACATGCAAGTAAACCTCAAATTGCCACACTCTAATTACCCATCCTTTGATGAGCATGTATCCCACATGGAAGTTAATGCTGGAATCCTGGTTCTGCTGTGGCTTTGGACCCAGACACATAATTGCACATTCCTGTCTTTGGGTGCTTCCCGAGGGCCCCTGGCTCAGCTCTGGTCTCTGCCCACGGCATACCCCACAGTCCTTTGTATAAACAGAGGTTAAAATTCCACAGATGGCACCACCAGCATCCAGAGAGAGACGCAGAGTTTGGAGACTGTGCGGGCTGTGGGTCCACACCATTCCCAGCCTCTTTTTCCCATGAAAAACACAATAATGCCAGGGCCATTGGGGCCCAGCATCAGGTCTGGAGGACAGAGAAGGTACAGTGGGGAAGTTGGTGAAAGACTGCCATTTTACTTCACCAGGGCTGGTCTCTGGGTCTGGCAGGTGGGCAGCAGGGACAACGGGTTGACCTGGGGTCCCTGGATGAGGTGCACCGTGAACTCTGCACTACTTTTTCAGCTTGATGTGAATCTACAAGGATTCCAGAATAAAGCACTTACTATATAAAGTACATTAATGTAGTTTAGAAGCATCCAGCCAGGTGCAGTGGCGCACGCCTATAATCCCAGTGGCTCTGGAGGATCGTGAGTTCAAAGCCAGCAAAAGCAAGGTGCTAAGCAACTCAGTGAGACCCTGTCTCTAAATAAAATACAAAATAGGGCTGGGGGTGTGGCTCAGTGGTTGAGTGCCCTCGAATTCAATCTCTGGTACCATTAAAAATAAAAATCCAGCCTTTTATACTGTTTTGCTTATAATATTTAGGTTTTTTTTACTGATGATATAAAAATTCAATAAACTTAAAATTTCATCACTGAAATTATTTTGTTGGTTGTTACAGATAATGTTCAACAGTGATGTGTCCCTGGGTCACAGACTCAAGGTGGGCAGATGCAATACTTCCCACAGTCACACCTCACCGGGGCAGATGCCCCTCTCCCATGGCCTCCTGTCACCATGCGGAGTGTTAGAGTCTGTAAACAAGTCAGGAGCGCCTGGCATTTTGCCAGAGGGAGTGGTTTGTGAAGTAACGCCAGCGAGCCATTAAGTGTGGAGATTTCTTATTGGTTGACTGCTGTATCTAGTTTATGCTAATTAAGATAAGCAGTGTGGAATGTATAAATACCTCTGTTGTCCTACAATAAACGGCTCCCACTCCTGCTGTATCAGTCTACACAAGTTGCTCGTCACCCCTGGCTATTTTGCTGCAGCCGGACTGCTGCAGCGGAGGATGCGTGGGAGTGGGTGGGGGGGTCTGCATCCACCCAGGATCCCGTGGCCAGGCAGCGGAGGCAGGAGCTCATTGTCCCAGGTGATATGAGGACGTCTCTTGTGCTCCCTGCCGACCTGGCCACCCTGCCATCATGATGGTCGTGGATGACCCTCATTTTTTCTGGTGGAAAAGAGCAAAGGAGGAAACACCTCCCTTGGCCTGTGGCGTGGTGCTGGCCCCCACTTGCCATTTCCCTCCGACCTCATCTTCTGCTTGTTGAGACGTGGGTGCTGAGTCTGCAGCCTGGCTGCAGCCTTCGCACCCCTGTAGCACCCCACGTGTTTCCCCTGTCAGGGGGACTCCGAGACTGAGTCGGACGGTCATGCACACACCCGATTCCGCGGCGTGGTCCAGGTTAATGATCTCTCAATCAGCCTCGCTAGCCTGACTCTGGGTGCCTTGAACGCTGTTTCATAGACTCTCATTTGGATGTCGATCCCTCTTTAAGAGAAAAGGGAAGCGAGTTGGTGGAACAGGAGGGTGCTTTCGGAGGCTGCCATGGGCAGCATTTCTGCAGGTGGCAGCCAGGATGGACACTTCCCTTAGTGGACGTTGGCCCTGCGTCCTCAAGGAGCTACCTTTGTCCTCTGTGTTTGTGCCAGCTGTTCTGCTGGCATTATGGATGCACTATTTCAACCACGCACAGACCCCGCGACTCGCCACACAGCAGTGGTTCTCTACCCTCCTGCCAACGTGGGTTCAGCGATCACAGCCACACCTTTGTTTCTGCACCATTTTAAAGCATGTCTCCGGACATTAAGTTGCTTCACCTGTAAATATTTCAGACAAGAAAAAGTAATAAGACATTACAGGTTGAAAAAGAATCAAACTCTGCCCCACGTAGAGAGAAGAGGATGGGCTTTGTGAAACACCCTGAGAGACCCGCAAGGAGGGCACCAGGGACTGTTGGCTGGCACTCCGGGAAGAGTCAGGTGCCCGTGTCTGAACAGCAGCAGCCCACACGCAGAATCCAGCATAGAGAAGGGTGGACAGTGGCCCCCGTTCTATCAGAAGCGTCCTGCCTCTGTTGGCAGGCCCTGAGGCCTCCTGCTCCTGCTGCTGCTGGGAGGGTCCGGCACCATGTTCTGAGGTTGAGACCCCTGTCTTCTTGGGTCTGCCCGCCTGTCCTGCTGGATTCTGTGTGCTAGCGTTTGTGTATGTCTGTGGGAAGTACTGCTCTGGGGCTTCTTTCTGGTTCCGGGGTTGTCTGGTTTTGGTTTCACCATGAGTCCTGCCTCAGAGTGAGTTGGAAGCCCTTGTCTCCTCTTCTGCTTTCTCAACAAAGAGATTGTGTGGAATTTGAATTGTCTTTGTCTTTAAATGTCTGCTAGAATTTGCAGTGAAACTGCCAGGGTCTGGAGTCCTGTCTGGCGGAAGGTCATTAGCCAGGGACTCATCCGTATTAGTAGATGTGGACTGTCTGGGTCGCTGGTTCCAAGGAGCCTCTCGGCAGTCTGTGGGCGTCACGTGGTCTGGTCTGGCGAGTTGCAGGGTTTGTGTGCAGAGGGCCCCGGGTCCTCCTGCTGGGGTCGGAGGGCTCTGAAGCGGGGGCCCTCTTACTCTCGCGCTGGTGCTCTGGGTCTTCCTGGTTCCTTTGCCAGCCTGGCGGAAGACCCATCATCTTGCTGACCCAGAGCCAGCTTCCGGCCGGCTGACTGCCCTGCCCCTGCCCCTGCTTTCAGCTCTGCGGGTCTGCGGTCTAATTCCTCTTCCAGTGACCTGGGGTCTCCGCTCGTGTTTCTCTGCATGCTCAGGTGGAGGCTTAGATCCCTGGGAGCTTTGAACAGAAGCCTCACTGCACGCCACAGACCTTGAAGTTTTCACTTAGTTCAGATGTTTTCTGATTTCTCTGGAGACTACTTCTTGGACCAATGGGTTACTTAGAGGCGTGTTGCTTAATTTCTAAGCATCTGTGTTTCTACAGCAGTTCGGGGCTGACTCCTAGTTTGGTTCCACTGCTGTTGGAAAGTAAGCTCGATGTAGTTCTGGTGCGGCTGGGCCTGTTGGGTTTGCTTCTTAAGCTCCCTGGAGGCTGCCATGTCTCCCCAGCAGAACTGGGCTGTGGCTCCTGCTTCCTGTCCTGTCCATGTTGCTCCACGTGTCCAGAGTCTCCCTGGTGCTTTCTCCCTGTCAGTGAGGTGCAGAGAGTCCTGGTCTCCCAGCTCTGGATTCTGCTGGGCCTGGCGATACGACAGCCATCCAGCTGCCTTTGTGAGGGTTCCACCTGTCCAACGTGTCCTCCCACCCTCCTCCCTCCTCCTTCCTCCCTCCTCCTTCCCCTTCACCTTCTTCTTCTTGGTACAGGGTTTGAACTCAGGGCTCTCTACCTCTGAACCACGTCCCTTCCTATTGTTCATTTTGAGACAGGGTCCTCTAAGTTACCAGGCTGGCAGGACGGCCCTCCAGGCCTGATAGAGCAGGTCTGCTGGCGACTCTTCTCTTCACTGTCCTACGAGGGGGTCTTTGTTTTGCCCAGTTCCTGGAGGGCATTTCTGTTGGGCTTGGGACGGCGTCCTGGCCCCTGTGTCCATGGCACTGGAGGTGAGGGCCTCAGCTCCGGAGCTCAGGGGCAAGTTCAGGCCACGGCAGTCATGGTGTCTTCAAACGCCTTTTCCTCTGTTTTCTCACTGAACCTCTGGCTCAGCACCATGTGGGACCCCAGGGCTTTGTTCACCTCTGAAAGCCCCTTTCTTCCTCTCTGTCATTCAGAGTGGAGTTCCCAGTCTGTCTGATATTTCACTGCTCCCTCGTCATCCTCATTCTCCTTTAGAACCCATCCAGTGGATTTAAAATTCTGGTTATTGAATTTTTCTGTTCTCCAATTTCTTTTCTTTTTTTCTTTTAAGAATAGCTTCTCTTTTTCGGCCAAGTCTTCCAATCTTTCAGGCCTGGATTTCTTTAGGAGTGTTTCCCATTACTTCCTGGAACATGGTGGTAGCAGTTGCTTTACAACCTGCACGATGATTCCTAGAACTGGGTCGTCTTGGGTTGAATATGTTGATCATCTTTTCCCTTGAGAATCTGCCAGGCTTTCCTGGTCCTTTGAATGTCGACTGACTGGGGATTGCGTTCTGGTCATTTTGCACACTGAGTCACAGCTGTGTCCTGTCCACAGTTCAACTCTGAAGCCTCTGGTGTGCCGACTGCCTCAGGGCTGGCCCTTACAGCTGGCCCCGTCCACCTGTCCTCTGGGGTCCTTCCCTCCAGCAGCCTCTCCCTCAGGGATGCTCAGGTTGGCTTGTGGGGTCAGCTGGAGCAATTGATAATTGTTATCCAGAACAATGATCTTATAAGGAGTCGCACAGTGATCATTTTTAATTGATTATTTCCTTACTACCTTATCAGAGATTGTATAAGGGAGACTTTTCCTCTGTAGTAATGTCATCACTCTGAATCATGGCTCATTCAGGAAAGATCCAGCCAGGCGCTGTGGCCCAGGACTGGAATCCCAGTGGCTCAGGAGGCTGAGGCAGGAGGATCACACATTTGAAGCAAACCTCAGCAACTGAGTGAGGCCCTAAGCAACTTGGCAACTCCCTGTCTCAATTTAAAAATAAAAAACAGGGCTAGGGATATGGCTAACAGGTTAAGTGCTGCTGGTTTCAATCCCTGGTGCCCAAAAATAAATACATACCTTCATACATACATAACTACGTACTACTTACATACATTCTTACATACCTACATACCTACCTACATACCTACCTACCTACATACCTACCTACATACTTACATACCTACCTGCATACCTACATACCTACCTACATACCTACATACCTACCTGCATACCTACATACCTATCTACCTACATACCTACATACCTACCTACCTACATACCTACCTACATACCTACATACCTGCATACCTACATACCTACCTACCTACATACCTACATACCTACCTACATACCTACATACCTACCTACATACCTACCTACCTACATACCTACATACCTACCTACCTACATATCTACCTGAATAACTACCTACCTACCTACCTACATACCTACATACTTACCTACATACCTACATACCTACCTACTTACCTACATACCTACATACCTACCTACCTACATACTACCTACCTACATACCTACATACCTACCCGCATACCTACATACCTACCTACCTACATACCTACATACCTACCTACCTACATACCTACCTACATACCTACATACCTGCATACTTACATACCTACCTACCTACATACCTACATACCTACCTGCATACCTACATACCTACCTACCTACAAACCTACCTACATACCTACATACCTACATACCTACCTACCTACATACCTACCTACATACCTACATACCTGCATACCTACATACCTACCTACCTACATATCTACCTACCTACATACCTACCTACCTACCCACCTACCTACATACCTACCTACCTACATACCTACCTACCTACCTACATATCTATAAACCTACCTACCTACATACCTACATACCTACCTGCCTACATACCTACCTACCTACATACCTACATACCTACCTACATACCTACATACTTACCTACATACCTACATACCTACCTACATACCTACATACCTACCTACCTACATATCTACCTGCATACCTACCTACCTACCTACCTACCTACATACCTACCTACATACCTACATACTTACCTACATACCTACATACCTACCTACATACCTACATACCTACCTACCTACATACATACCTACATACCTACCTACCTACATATCTACCTGCATACCTACATACCTACCTACCTACCTACATACCTACCTACATATCTACATACCTACCTACATACCTACATACCTACATACCTATAAACCTACCTACATACCTATAAACCTACCTACATACCTACCTACATACCTACCTACATACCTACCTACCTACATACCTACCTACCTACCTGCATACTTACATACCTACCTACCTACCTACATACCTACCTACATACCTACATACATACATACATACAGACCTACCTACATACCTACCTACATACCTACATACCTACCTACATACCTACATACCTACCTACATACCTACATACCTACATACCTATAAACCTACCTACATACCTACCTACCTACATAAGTACCATGGTGTTTCCAATGTAATTCTAAGATGTCACAATTTTTTTAAAGATGGCATTATTGAGGTATCATTCACCTTCTGCAGATTCAGCCACTTGGAGCGCAAGCCAGTGGGTTCCAGCCTACACCAGACACCACAGCCACCACCAGAACTTTTCCCTCAACCCAGAAAGGAGCTGGTGCCCAGGCCACTCCCTGCCCCAGAGCTGGGCGGGCCCTAAGTCACTTTCTGTCCCGTGGTTCCCCTGTTGTGGTCTGTGCATGAAGGCAGAACTGTGCAGTGTGTGGTGTCAGCTTCTTTGGCAGAGCGTGGCCCTCCATGCCGCACGGTGGTCAGCGCTGGGTCCTCGTGTTGCTTGGTGCTTGTCTAGGGCGAGGGTGGGCTGTGCCTTGTGTTTCCAGTACCTGTTGATGGACTTTGGTCTGTGACCTTGGGCCTTGTGAACGCCTGCTCTGAGCCCCTCTGTGCAAGCTCCCATGTGCACAGACGCTCTTTACTCGGACACATACCCGTGAGTGGAACTGCTGGCCGTGTGCCCTTGCGTGTCATTCCAGACTGTTCACCACAGTGGCCGTGTCAACTCCATCCCCTCACCCACACGTCAGGGCTCAAGTTTGCCACATCCTTGCAGGGTTTGCTGGAATCTGCTTTTAATCTAAGCAGCCCAGAAGTGAGCAATAGTGTCTCATGTGGTCTTGATCGACAGGACGTTGAGAACCTCTTCAGGGGTTTATTGGCCATTTGGATATGTTTCTTGGCGAGGGGTCCATTCACGTCGTGTCTCTGTATTTCTATGGGCGGGGATCAAACCGGGCCTCGGGCATGCTGGCAATGCTTGACCACTGAGCAGCCCCTGGGCCTGGGACCCTCCATTTTATTTTTTTTATTTTTAATTTTTTTAAAGAGAGAGTGAGAGAGGGGGGAGAGAGAGAGAGAGAGAGAGAGAGAGAGAGAGAGAGAGAGAGAGAGAGAGGGGGAATTTTTTTTAATATCTATTTTTTAGTTCTCAGCGGACACAACATCTTTGTTTGTATGTGGTGCTGAGGATCGAACCCGGGCCGCAGGCATGCCAGAGGAGTGCGCTACCGCTTGAGCCACATCCCCAGCCCTCAAGGAACCCTCCATTTTAAAAAGAGACACCTGGACTTGTGGTGGTTGAGTGGTCGGAGACAGTCCTCTACCGCAGACGGACTCCTTGGCCTCTTCTCACTTCCCTGGTGTGCCCTCGGGTGAAATCCATCCACCTGTTTCCTCTGCTCTGATTGCAGTCCTGAGCCCCTGGATACTCCCCCTGTTTCTTCTAAGAACTGTGTGGATTGGGAACCGACGGGCGTTTGATCCGTTCAAGTCGATTTCTGCACGTGGCGAGACAGTCGAGCTCCAGTTCTCCCAGCGCTGTGCTCTTCCAGCGCCCGGATGGCCCTGTGAAGGACAAGTCAGCCACACACTTGCTCTAGACCTGCCGTCCCCAAGGCCTCTGCTGTAGCTTGGCTGTCTGTTGTGCTGCCAGGAGGTGACAGAACCTTCCAGAGGTGGCCCAGGAGGAGAAAGAGAGGTCACTGGGGTCCTGCCTGGCACCAGCCCCTTCCTCTCACTCCTTGGCTGCCGCCTGCCCAGCTCCTCCACGCTCATCCTGCTGCACTGAGTGCCACAGGCCCAAAGACCAGGGCCAAGTGCCCGGGGACTGTACCCAACAGCCACAACCAACCTTTCCTCTTTTTGAATTGATGGTCTCAGGCGTCTTGTCACAGTGGCAGAGCTGTGTGGCCCACGGTCCTGGCAGAACCACACTGTCTCTATGATTATAGCTTTTAGTGAGTCCTGAGCCCGGGAAGGTGAGTTCTATGGTTTTCTTCTTCTGGATTGTTTGGGCTGGTTGCCCACTGTGCTGGGCATCAACCCAGGGAGCACTGTCCTGTTGCTGGGAGGGCGGACTCTGGCTGCAGGAACACAGGGCTCTCCCTGCAGGGTCTTGTAGTTGCAGAGAGCGAGTCTTGCCTGTCCTGGGTGGAATTTACTCCAGCAGTGTTTTGCCCCCTTGATGCTATTGTAAATGGAATTGTTTCTTTAATTTCATTTTCAGGTGGTTTATTAGGTTACAGGGTTTCAGACTTCATTTTTTGACTTGCAATTTCATCTTTTTTCTCTTATGCTGAAATTTTTGTTCCTAAGGGTATTAACATGATCACTTACCTGCTTCATTCTACCACAGACCATAATAACTTCAGAATGATAAGGCCATGGGATCACCAAGTGCAGCTCAAGCTTTCTTCCTGCGGACGTCCGTCTGCCCTTAGAACATGTCCGTTTGGCAGACACAAAACCCTCACGTATTAGATCACTTGAAGTAATTCTTTTTCTCCATGTGGTTCATTCATTATTTCCAGGTTGTTGAAAATTTTTCTGGATTTATTTCCTCTTCTTTTATCTAAGAGGTAGGGCCCCTTCCCCTGCAGCAAGGCCTTCCGGCTGACCTTCCCCAGGGTCAGGGCTGGAGCAGGGGCCTGTGGCCCAGTGTTGCAGGAAAGGCCGTGTTGATGGGGCCTGTGTGTGCTGATGGGAGGGCTGGGAGGGCCAGCCAGGGTGGTGGGCAGCGGCTGGAGGCACTCTAGCAAGGGTGGCTTCTTTCTGGAGGGGGGGACCACGGGGCCAGGAGTAACTCTGGCTTGACCCTGTCAAGGTCTTGTAGAACCAGGTAGGTGTGTTGAGGGTGCAGCTGACTTTAGGGGTCTAGAGCTGGGCCGAGGGTCTCGGCTGGATGTGTGAAGGGGTGGTCATCAGCAGAGATGCCACATGGGACCAAATGGTGAGCCCAAAGTTGGCCAGTGGGTGTGGAACATCAAAAGGTCAGTCAGTGGTCACCCTCGCTGCAGCCCCAGTCTTCCCAGCCAGCAGCTCAGGGGCTCACCACCAGATGAGTCTCCCTGCCTCCCGACACCAAGAGGCCAGCAGGGCAGCATCCTCGGCCACCCTTGCCAGGCCAGAGTGTGAAGGCTGCTGGGCTGTGGACCAGCCCTGCCCTGGGGAGCTAGTGGCCACCTACATGTGGTGAGGCTGTGGCCCAGGAACCCAGGCAGCTCCTCGCCTGGTGTGGCATCTGCAGCCAGCGGCCTCGAGTAAGCGGGTCGTCCTGCATGGCTGTGGGCCCAGAGGGCAAAGCAGCTGCCCAGGAGAAGAGTCCTACCTCCTCTGCCCACCCCCAGGACCCCAGTCTTGCCCAGACGGACTGTGTAGCCTGTGAGCTCTTCTGCAAAATGCACTCTTAGTGCTCAGATAGGTCCTGCTGGTCCTGACCAGGACAGGTGATGCGCCTGGGGCCTGGGCTTGTCCCCTTGGTGCAGGGACCCGTCGCTCTGAGACCCTCAGGTGTGAGGACCCAGCTCCACCTGGGGCCCTGGCATGGCTGGCAGTGGGAATATTGCTGGTGCCCAGAGGACCCCTCTTGCTCCCTCCCTGCCCCATCCCGAGGGCCTTCCTCACTGGGCAATTGCCAGAGCCTGCCAGCCTCTGCTTCCTGGGGGAGCAGGGCTCACCTCTCCAGGACCTTCTAAGGATAGAGAAAGGGTGACCACGGGGCCCTGTGCACCTCAAAGGCGAGCACAGCCATGCTGATGTTGCAGTTAAAGGACAGTGAATGGACTGCAGGGGCAGAGGCTCTAATGGGTGGACTCACCAGACTGCAGCAAGAGGAAGGCCCAGCAAAGAATGAGCGGTCACAGGGGCAAGTCCCTGGCTCCTGACCACCAGGGGACAGGAAGGGCTGAGGATCCACACACTCAGGGGGCGCACATGCTCAGAACAGACACTCAGACCCCTGGGGCAGGGCACCCCACACAGACCCTGTTGGGCCACTTGGCGCCTCAGTCCCCTGGGGAGAAGGTGTGTGAGCAGAGCAGACATCCGAAAGGACCAGCAGCGCTGGCCATGGGGTCCAGACACCAGGGGCTGCCAGTGCTGGGAGGCCTCTGCGTCCACATGGAATAGCTCAGAGCTGGCTTCTGGAGGGTGGGGCCTGGGCAGCAAGCCCCTCTCCACTCCTGCTCTGCAGCCTCCTCCTAGACACTGCCCAGCCCAGCCCGACTCAGACCTCTTCTCTTGTCCCTGGTCCCTTCCCTCCACCCTGCAGCTTCCAAGGACGGCTTCCTGAGCTCTGGGCACCTCTGCACAGGACACCCCAGGCCTTCAGCTGACCCAGAACTCGACTCAGGGCCATCCTGGGTCCCCACAGCACCCACCCCTGGAAACAAGGCCCAGAGGCCTGCACAACGTCCTCCTCACCCCACACCCTGGCTCAGTCACCTCCCTCCCTCACCCACACCCTCCCCCTCACCCACACCCTCCCTCAGTCACCTCCCTCCCTCCCTCACCCCACACCCTCCCTCCCTCACCTCCCTCCCTTACCTCCCTCCCTTACCTCCCTTACCCCACACCCTCCCTCAGTCACCTCCCTCCCTCACCCACACCCTCCCTCCCTCACCTCCCTCCCTTACCTCCCTCACCCCATGTCCTCCCTCCCTCACCTCCCTCCCTTACCTCCCTCACCCCATGCCCTCCCTCAGTCACCTCCCTCCCTTCTTCCCTCACCCACACCCTCTCCCTCACCCACACCCTCCTTCTTTCACCTCCCTCCCTTACCTCCCTCACCCCACACTGTCCCTCACCTCCCTCCCTTACCTCCCTCCCTTACCTCCCTTACCCCACACCCTCCCTCAGTCACCTCCCTCCCTCACTTCCTCCCTCCCTCACCTCCCTCACCCACACCCTCCCTCCCCCCACACCCTCCCTCCCCCCACACCCTCCCCCTCACCCACACCCTCCCCCTCACCCACACCCTCCAACCCTCATCTCCCTCACCCCACACCCTCCCCCTCACCCACACCCTCCATCCCTCACCTTCCTCCCCCCACACCCTCCCTCCCCCCACACCCTCCCCCTCACCCACACCCTCCCCCTCACCCACACCCTCCAACCCTCATCTCCCTCACCCACACCCTCCCCCTCACCCACACCCTCCATCCCTCACCTTCCTCCCCCCACACCCTCCCTCCCCCCACACCCTCACCCTCACCCACACCCTCCAACCCTCATCTCCCTCACCCCACACTCTCCCTCCCTCACCTCCTTCACCTCACACATCCTCCATCCCCCACCTCCCTCACCCCACACCCTCCCTCCCTCACCTTTCCCACCCCACACCCTCCCTCCCTCCCCTCCCTCCCCCCACACCCTCCCCCTCACCCACACCCTCCAACCCTCATCTCCCTCACCCCACACCCTCCCTCCCTCCCTCCCCCACACCCTCCCTCCCTCACCTCCCTCCTTCACCTCCCTCACCTCCACTCTGACCACCTTGGTCCCTGGCACTGAGACCTCTCTCACTGCCTGCTTGGGCCTCCCTGGGTCTCTGGACCCCAGCTAGGGCTGTCACCTCCCCAACACCCCGACTCCTGGATCCACCCTGGCCACAGCCTGTACTGAGGTTGGAGGGGAGGGTGGTGTGGGTGTAGCTGGCTCTTGACTCGGGTCTGTGCCAGCCTGGGGTCTTTCCCCAGCTCTCCCCACACCCCTCTGGGTGAGGGCTGGCCTGTGGAGCTGGCCTGCCCAGGGCAAGCTGGGCTCCCCCATGGTGGTGCCAGCGCATCGGCACCAGAAGCAGCCTGTGGAGGGAGCTGTTTGGGACCTTGGGTTCTTTAACTCAGGCTGAGAGCCCCCTGCACCTTCCTCTGCCTGGCCTTGGGGTCTGGTCAGAGGGTTCCACCCCATGTGGACGCTGCGGAGAGCCCTGGCACTCCCTAGTGGCTGTGCTGCCAACCCCTGGCAGAGAAACCTGGACAGGAGGCGTGGGCCTGCTGCCCCTCAGGGCCTGCTGCTGGACATGAGCACACTGTCCTGGGGGCTGGGGCTGGGACTGGGGGTGCACAGGGACCTGAGGCATAGGAGCTGGTCCAGGGCCTCCACAGACACCCAGGGCCCCTGGGGCCAGAACTTCTCACTTTCCGCAGGCCCAAGCCCAGGCACTGGGGTGAGCTTCGTCTCCCTAGCTCAGTGGACAGGCACCACCCAGAGGGGCTGGTGTAGGCAGACTGTCCTGCACCTGCTGCAGCAGAGTTGGCAGACAGGCAGTGACTTCCTCATAAATTATTTCCACGCCACTGGGGTCAGCAGGGGGACCCCAACCAATGGCACTTTATTACAGTAGCCAGAAACAACATAGGGCCCTGGAGAAAGGGCCAGAGTTTCACAGGGCGGTGAATCCCTACTGGCTTTACGCATCTGTCACATTACCAGGAAAGTGCCACACCCTGCAGGCAGAGCTCGCTGGCCTCTGTCCCTAAATCTTTCTGTCAAGTCTTGTCAGGTTGGGGTCTCCCTTCTGGCCACAGACTGTACTGAGGTTGGAGAGGAAGAGTGATGTGGGTGTCTCCAGCTCTGGGTATCTCCCAGTTCTGGGTGTCTCCCACCTCTGGGTGTCTCACAGCTCTGGGTGTCTCACAGCTCTGGGTGTCTCCTAGCTCTGGCTGTCTCCTAGCTCTGGGTGCCTGATAGCTTTGGGTGTCTCCTGCCTCTGGGTATCTCCAAGCTCGAGTGTCTCCCAGCTCTAGGTGTCTCCCAGCTCTGGGTCTCCCAGCTCTGGGTGTCTCCTAGCACTGGGAGTCTCCCAGTCCTGGGTGTCTCCTGGCACTGGGTGTCTCCCAGTCCTGGGTGTCTCCTAGCACTGGGTGTCTCCTAGCTCTGGGTGTCTCCAGGCTCTGGGTGTCTCCAAGCTCTGGGTGTATCACAGCTCTGGGTGTCTCATGGCTCTTGGTTCTTCTTGTTCTGGGTGTCTCCCAGCTCAGGGTGTCTCCCAGCTCAGGGTGTCTCCTAGCTCTGGGTGTCTCCTAGCACTGGGTGTCTCCTAGCTCTGGGTGTCTCCTAGCACTGGGTGTCTCCTAGCTCTGGGTGTCTCCTAGCACTGGGTGTCTCCTAGCTCTGGGTGT